>NC_042617.1:579107694-579475687 GCF_901001135.1 Rhinatrema bivittatum
AATTGTTCAGAGTAGTTAAAGCACAAGCAGATTGTGATAAATTGCAGGAAGACCTTGTGAGGCTGGAAAAATGGGCATCCAAATGGCAGATGAAATTTAATGTGGATAAGTGCAAGGTAATGCATATAGGGAAAAATAACCCATGCTATAATTACACAATGTTAGGTTCCATATTAGGTGCTACAACCCAAGAAAGAGATCTAGGTGTCATAGTGGATAACACATTGAAATCGTCGGTTCAGTGTGCTGCGGCAGTCAAAAAAGCAAACAGAATGTTGGGAATTATTAGAAAGGGAATGGTGAATAAAACGGAAAATGTCATAATGCCTCTATATCACTCCATGGTGAGACCGCACCTTGAATACTGTGTACAATTCTGGTCACCGCATCTCAAAAAAGATATAATTGCGATGGAGAAGGTACAGAGAAGGGCTACCAAAATGATAAGGGGAATGGAACAGCTTCCCTACAAGGAAAGACTAAAGAGGTTAGGACTTTTCAGCTTAGAGAAGAGACGACTGAGGGGGGATATGATAGAGGTGTTTAAAATCATGGGAGGTCTAGAACGGGTAGATGTGAATCGGTTATTTACTCTTTCAGATAGTAGAAAGACTAGGGGGCACTCCATGAAGTTAGCATGGGGCACATTTAAAACTAATCGGAGAAAGTTCTTTTTTACTCAACGCACAATTAAACTCTGGAATTTGTTACCAGGGGATGTGGTCAGTGCAGTTAGTATAGCTGTGTTTAAAAAAGGATTGGATAAGTTCTTGGAGGAGAAGTCCATTACCTGCTATTAAGTTCACTTAGAGAATAGCCACTGCCATTAGCAATGGTTACATGGAATAGACTTAGTTTTTGGGCACTTGCAAGGTTCCTATGACCTGGATTGGCCACTGTTGGAAACAGGATGCTGGGCTTGATGGACCCTTGGTCTGACCCAGTATGGCGTTTTCTTATGTTCTTACACATACACAATATGTTCCCTCTCTCTCATATACACAGATACATGCTTGGTGAGAGACACACACACACTTTCTTTGTACCTCTCTCACACACACATTTCCTCTGTGTTTCTCTCACACAGAGACATGTTTCTTCCATCTCTCTCACATACACATATACTTCCTCTGTGTTTCTCTCACACACATACACACACATACACACACACGAAATTCCTCTCTCTCTCTCATATGCACACATGCAGACAAAAACTGCTGGAAGCTACAAGCCAGATTCTGTATACAGTGCAACAATGGAAAAGCAGAAAATCACTATTCCTCAAAACAATAAAGTGGGAGATTTTTAAAATCCGATCTAGTTTTAATTATTGGGTGTTTGTTGTGTCTGCTGTTTTGAAATATTTTATCGATGTTTAGGAATTTTTTTAATTATATATTTGGGGGGGGGGGGTTGTCAAATACTCTAGGTACACCTCTACTGGTACCCCTCCTCACTAACTCCACTTTTTCCTTTTATCTTTAGTATTCTCCTTTCACAACTCTTCTTCCCTCACTGTGGAGTCTCATCTCAGAATTTATTTCACCTCTTTCAGGGTCCTCTTTGACTTTAACCACTACTCGAGCTGCACCCTATAGTTACTTCGCCACCACAGTCAGACCTGGAAGCATTGCAAGGTCTCTCTGAGCCTACAGTAAGATAGACTCCCTTTTTCTCAGACGCCTCTGTGTCAGTGGTACTAGACTGAATGGTTCCTTGAGCCCATACCAATTCAGCCCTAAGCCTAGCTATTTCTTCTTTAACTACAAGAGATGGTCTCAGATGGGGCAATATCAAAGCTTTTAAACAACTTCTCAGAATAGCACAACCCCACAGATTTTGCACTGGACTATTCCCTCATCCTACAACATATTGTATGTCAGTTAAGCTAAATATACAATGGGCTAGATTTACATCTCATAAGAACATAAAAAAAGTCCATATTGGGTCAGACCGAGGGTCCATCAAGCCCAGCATCCTGTTTCCAACAGTGGGGCTCCCCTAGGTGCCATCCACCTCACCCCTAGTTTGAGGCTATTCTCCTCACCCCAGCACAATCCTCACCCCCACCCCCCCCCCCCCCCAAGGGCAAGCTTTTCCCGCTTCTTCCTTGCTTCTCACCTGGGTCTGCCTCTTCCTGGGCCAGTTTCAACCTAAGATCTGAACACACGATGCTGTCGGCTTCCACACGACCGGACGATGGTGAGCCACGCAAATCAGAATGAAACTGGCCGAGGAGGAGGAGGCAGACACAGGCGAGGAGTGCAGCTCTCATCCAGCCGGCAGGAGCCGGGGAGGGTGGGAATCACACCCACGGCCGTCTACATGGTGCAGGCATTCCAGGAACGTGCCTGCCCTGCCTAATCGGAAATCCAGCCCTGAAGGGACAGCAGAGGTTTGCACTTCCTTAACTGAGCGTGCATGGCAGAATACTTTGGTCCTAACTCAAGGGTCAGCATCAACATAATAAGAAAAGAAAGCAGGCTAGGATTGAGAGGCAGAAAATCTACTTGGCCGCAGTTGCACATAATCACTTCAAAATGGTTTATTTGCAGGAAATAAATGAAGGGGAAAATAGCCAAAAGCACAGCCACTCACAGCCAACAGACTAGGGGATTGCAAGCAGCTCAAAGCCTTAGTAACCTTGAAGCCTTTTCATTATAGTTTCAGTATCTATTTAAACGGTAGGTTTAATTTTTATTGCTTAATATATATATTCTTGCTTTCAGGGAGGAATCTGTTAACTCAAAGGCTTCTTTTTGGCTACTTATCACAGCTCGTGCGTGGTGCATGCCAGCCATGACAGAGTAAAGGGCATTTTGTGAATGTACTCATTTACTTTCAGAGTCCAGTTAATCAGCAAAGTACGGCCGAGAAGACTCAGCATGTAAATAATTTCACCATTTGTGTATGATTCATCTGCAAATGATGTCGCAGTACGGCTCTTTGCAGCTTTCACGTTGGCCATCATCCATGTCCCAAGTTCTCTTTATTTACACTTTAAAGGCTCCTGCGCTCAAGAAACAGGAGGAAGAAGGGACTCTCTGAATCTAGTCTGACTCCATGTTTCATCCTTTAGGAGTCCCCAGTGCAAAATGTACCTCATAAAACCTTTTTTTTTTTTTCTTGCTGGCAACATGATCGCACTTTATTAAACTGCTGAATTGTGTATCAGGATTGTAGGGAGTCGGTTAGAACGAGGTTTTAAAAACCGCTCTGCTGAGGTGGATTCTAATGTGCAAGCACGTGACGTCAGAGATTTAGGGGAATAAAAATTTAGTATTGTATGTGCTGTGCAGAAGGACCTGGATTTGGGACCTGGTTCAGGTTTTCTGCTCCCCAAGAGCCAGAGTTAGGAATGCCGCAGAGGCAGCGTTGGCAATCCCTGGGAGTTAGGGAGTCACGGTCATTATGCAATGGTGACATCTAGTGGCTAGATTTAGAGGGCCCTGGCTGGATTAAAGCAAGCTACGCAGGGATTTGAAACAGAGGACACAGTCCCCCGGGCAGTTGTGAATGAAGGGTCATGGTTCAGGATCCCAGCCCTGATTTCGACTGACCTGGAAACTCAAAAGCACAGGAGGAAACTGCTGGGTCAAAAAAAAAATGTATTTAGCCGCTCTGGTTATAGGGGCAGAGGGGGCAAGGAGGTGTTGGAACTGGAGCGAACGCAATAACCAGACTTCTCTCAGCACTGCGGAGACCTCACGTTAAATATAATATAACAACGTATCTCTGGCTGGCAGGGACGAAAAGCAGCGATCACATTACACCCATACTACAAAATCTTCACTGGTTACCCATTGGATATGGAATTCAGTATAAAGTATTATGTATCTCACATAAAATACTCTATGGAGAACAGACAGAGTGGCTAAACATGGCGATCAGACTACACAAACCCCAGAGAAATGTGAGATCAGCCAACACAGGAATGCTTACAATTCCCTCAGTTAAATCAGCACATCTGTGCCAAGTATCTCCCTCACTGGCCCAGACTATGCCTGTTGAGTTAAGGACCCAAGCTGAACTAAAATCATTTAAAAAGAACCTGAAAACATGGCTTTTTGGAATTGCATTTGGGGGGAATGACTAACTTAAACTATTCTTTTTATATTATTTTATCCTATTTTCTAAATCTATTTTATTTTATACATCGCACGTAACATGAGGCACTTAATGTTTTAACATCTGAGAGAGAAAAATGATAACATTTTAAATTAATGGCACGGTACGATCATGAGGCGCTTAATTTTAACCTTTTAACATCTGAGAGAGAGAAAACATTTTTTAATACATTTATGAATTATTTTAAATATGTATTTATTTTTTATCTTTCTTATCTAGTGTGTTTGTGTGTTATTCTGTGATATTTTTTGAATAATCGCTCTTTTTATTATTATTGTTATTTATGTTTTTATATATGGAAACCGTTGTGATGGCCAGTCTGAACAATGGTATATAAGAGCTTAATAAATAAATAAAGCACAGAATACAGAAGGCAATGGGCCCTTCCTGAAGCAGATGGACCTGGATTACATTACGTCAGGGAGCATTGGAATCTGTTATTTCTGGGGCATTGCCAGTTCCCACAAGTTAAGTAAATCTTGATAGCCGTAGGGGAAGTCTTTGAATTTAAGTGAACTTTGATATTCGCCTATAGGCCATTTTGAGAAAAACGAGTTAAAGAAGTGTGCGATAGGAAGTTTTTATATAAAAAAAAGAAAAAACATATAAATTCATGAAGACCGTGTACCACGTAGAGCTAAGATTATAATGTAGAACTCTTATTGACAAATTGTGCGCTAGAGATCTTTCTCTCTCCACTAATAAAAGTCTAGGAGGTACTGAGGAGGTACTGCACTAAGAGAAGTCTGGTTATAATACTTGGCACATTTCTCCTCTGGTATCGGCTCATGTGTGTATTGTTGAATTGGACCTATGATGTCAGGGAACCCAGACTAGCGGCAAGGAAATACTCCATATACCCCGCTAGGGTTTCCAATGGCTTGTACTTATTTAGAGGTAGAAAGCTGTAACTATTTGCAGTGAGAAAGGCTTACAGTGCCTTAGGCTATTCATGCCACTTTGGTGCCACTTTGCCACAGTCTAAGTACCTTGGAGCTCTTTTCTTGTTCTGATGATTGCTCCCCAGAAGTTTCATCAGAATTGATAAGAAAACCCCAATTCTGCAGCCAAAAATAAGCTGCAAATACTTCCCCCATTGACTTTAATGGGAAAACGGAAAACGAATAAAACAAATCAAACGAATTGGCTTTTCCCCCCATGAAACGAATGCAACAAATTTGGGTCCTGGTGAAACGAATACGAATCAAAATGAATTTTTTCCTTCTGCACATCCCTAATAGGGTCTCCCCAGAGTCTGGGACACTAAAACTCTCAGTTCAGGAGAGTTAGGAATCACCCAGGAAGCTGAGCCACCAGCACATCCACAGAGAAAAAGGACACTCATCTATTAGATCTTTATTTCACATGAACATTGATTACTTTTGAAGAAATTCATAAACTTTTTTTATTTGCACACCCATACCTGTGTCCTGTTTCATCTATCCCAGCCAAGCACCATTACAGCACCATTTCAGCCAAGCTACATATTAACTAAGGAAAACACTTCACCGCAGGGGCCAGGAACATTAGTTTCCTCTCTCCAGAAAGGACGCACCTCTGGAGTCATAAGGAAGAGGGAACAGGTGGCATAGGAAGACAACCCCAATGTATAAATTCTTCTTTTGTGTGCTCAGAAGGAAACTGCACACTCCAAGAAAAGGGTTACACTGCTATACCCTACATGTGCAGAGGTTCTCAATTACCGACCAATTATCATATAGTCTGTGCCGTATCGTAACCTAAAGTATTGCAACCATAACCATGCTTTATTGTGTTTATGTTCATTTGCACCTTATGTTGCACCTATGTTGTTTCAAATAATATTTGTGCCTATGATTCTTATGCCCAAAACACTGTTAGTGTATTTATGCTTAAAATGTGATAAACTACATTTGCATAGGAATTATTAGGACGGGAATGGTTAATAAAACTACATTTGCATAGGAATTATTAGGAAGGGAATGGTTAATAAAACTACTTTTGTTAGGAATTAATAGGAAAAAAAATGGTTAATAAAACAGAAAATGTCATAATGCCTCTATGTCCCTCCATGGTGAGACTGCACCTTGAGTACTGTGTACAATTCTGGTCGCCGCATCTAAAAAAAGATATAGTTGCGATGGAGAAGGTACAGAGAAGGGCAACCAAAATGATAAAGGGGATGGAACAGCTCCCCTATGAGGAAAGGCTGAAGAGGTTAGGGCTGTTCAGCTTGGAGAAGAGACGGCTGAGGGGGGATATAATAGAGGTCTTTAAGATCATGAGAGGTCTTGAACAAGTAGATGTGAATCGGTTATTTACACTTTCGAATAATAGAAGGACTATTGGGCATTTCATGAAGTTAGCAAGTAGCACATTTAAGACTAATCGGAGAAAATTCTTTTCACTCAATGCACAATAAAGCTCTGGAATTTGTTGCCAGAGGATATGATTAGTGCAGTTAGTGTAGCTGGGTTCAAAAAAGGTTTGAATAAGTTCTTGGAGGAGAAGACCATTAACAGCTATTAATCAAGTTTATTTGTGGAATATCCACTGCTATTAATTGCATCAGTAGCATGGGATCTTCTTAGTGTTTGGGTAATTGCCAGGTTCTTGTGGCCTGGTTTGGCCTCTGTTGGAAACAGGATGCTGGGCTTAATGGACCCTTGGTCTGACCCAGCATGGCAATTTCTTATGTTCATGCATTCTCTTTATGTTCCCAGACCACTGATGTATTCTATACCCATTCTAAACGTAAACTCTACCATACCACACTTTGAACTCTTCCACTGGAAAAGAGTGATATCAATAGATGATATTGATGATGATGATAAAAGTTGCTTCACCGGAATTTCAGTTCAAAGTCCAGGCATGACCTGCAGCAGTGGAGGGGGGCCTTCCTATAGGGATGTGAATTCGTTTTGAACAAATACGGAATCCGCAACATATAGGTCCCTATTTGTTGCATTCGTGGGTTCCCGAAACATATGACGAACCCCCAAGAATGCAACATATCATTAACAAATAAAACCCCCACCCTCCTGACCCCCCAAGACTTGCCAAAAGTCTCTGGTGGTCCAGCGGGGGTCTGGAGCGATCTCCTGCACTCAGGCCGTCGGCTGCCGGTATTCAAAATGGCGCCGATAGCCTTTGCCCTTACTATGTCACAGGGGCTACTGGTGCCATTGGTTGGACCCTGTCACATGGTAGGAGCACAAGTTGGCGCTGGCCGTCCATTGCTCCTACCATGTGACAGGGGCCGACCAATGGCACCGGTAGACCCTGTGACATAGTAAAGGCAAAAGCTATCGGCGCCATTTTGAATACCAGCAGCCGACGGCCCAAGTGCAGGAGATCGCTCCAGGATCACCGCTGGACCACCAGGGACTTTTGGCAAATCTTGGGGGAGTCAGGAGAGTGGGTGGTTGCAGTTAATTAAATTAAAGGGTTTGGATGGGGGGGGGTTCAACTTTAATGGGAAACGAATACCATATGTAACTAATGGACGAATCAGGTTCCCCTGAAAACGGATGCAACGGATTTGGGTTCCGACGAATACGAATACCAAATCGGACGAATCCGTCCCTTCTGCACATCCCTACCTTCCTGTTCCATCGCTCAACTGTCAGCAATTACGTTGCCAGAACACTCTCAACCTAGCCTGATGGATTCTCTACCTGGGTAACATCAAGCTAGGTTGAGAGAACATTGCACAAATCTCATCTTTGAATGAGTTTCCTCACTTGAAGGTCATCAAATCTTCACAAGAGAGCACTGTTCTTTTCGTACGTCTCACTCTGAATGTCAAAGTGGCCCCTAACCCCTACACTAATACCTAAACCTCACCTCGAGTTACTAGGTGGGCCTCCCATAGAGATATAAATACCTATCTAGTGTAAGGACATTACAGCTAATCAGTCTCTCTCTCTCTCTCTCTCTCTCTCTCTCTCTCTCTCTCTCTCTCTCTCTCTCTCTCTCTCTCTCTCTCTCTCTCTCTCTCTCTCTCTCCTGTTTCACAGGATTCATTATGCCTTGCGGCATTTGTGAATCCAGCCCTGTACCTACAAATCCCTAAATAAAAAAATATATTCGTACATTCAGGAGCTTTGCCGTGCCACTGAATATGCCTTGTAACTTAGCTGGATAAGTTATATCTGGCTTTCAATACTGACCTCCTTATATTTAAAACTTAATTAATTTTGCCAGCACAAGGGGCTATTCCAAAATCTATGAGGAACCAACAGATACTTTATATCCACAGACCAGCAAGCTAATTTTTAAAAGGAAGCTCCCTGCAGATTTTCCGTTTGAAAATGTGGAGCCTGCGGGGAACACGGGAAGTTTTGTGTCTATGGACCTGGCATTTACTTCATAGCAGGTACTAAGCTTGCACTGAGATTTCAAAATGAAATCCCCTTGCATACATAACCTTCCCTGTGCTAATCCGAAGCCCGTTCCTTTTTTATGCAGCTGAAAATACCTGGGCTGTTTCACAGTGTGAGTGCTTTCACGACTACTGGGGAGGAAGGTCATTTTCAGCCTGGGGAACTTTACTTTTGCATAGTTACCTGGGCAAATTGCTTTGACAATAATCTCAATATGTATAGTTTTATATGAATACAGTATATAAGTGGCTCCGAAAGCTGTCCCCGGCCAGTCAGGTTTTCAGGATATCAACGATGAATATGCATGAGAAAAATCTGAATGGAATGGAGGCAGTGCCTGCAATTCTATCTCGTGCGTATTCACGGCAGATATCCTGTCCCCCAGGACAGGTTTAGGCATAGGCACCACTGTTCTAGATATAGTTGTGCATGTGAGGCTTTGTGCACTGTGCCTGGACATGTGATGATGGTCATGCATGGGTCTGAAGTGGGTTAGAGTAAGATTTGTGAAAAATGAAATGTACTATTACAGCGCGCGCATTATCATTATAATGATATAGTTCAATCGCAAGCCAGTAGCTCGGAAAATTTTAAAATTAAATTTTTACTTTGAGTTTACCTCAGGGAAGCGCGGTTCCTCTAAGAATCAGGCCACAGTGCAGTTTTCAGGTCACGGTGTTGCCCCAATGATGCACCACCCTGATGGCATCAGAAGAGGCAGCCCCCACATCAGTAGAGATGCAGGGAGATAAACAGTGATGTATTTTGGACAGCAGGAGAGATCTCATCATTTTTGGGTGTCCCACACAGGCTAATAATGCGGCCATCAGCAGGCCGAACTTGTTTGTAGCTGTTAAAGGCTTGTTGGAAATTTAAAGCAGTTGTGACTTCAGTCTCACGGGGGGGGGGGGGGGGAATGTCACTGTAGTGTCACCGGAGAGCTTATGAAAAGCCCTTTCCAGTAATCAGCTTTTTAAGCTAGGGGAATGTTTGGTTTGGACGTCAGAGCTCCTGTTGAGGAAGTCACTATAGGATTTCAGTATACTGTTTAAGTTCAGATCTAGAGATATTTTTCAAAGATTAACCTTTGAAACCTGTGTCACTAGAAGAGTCCCTAAAGACCAATGTTTAGAGTATGATTTGTGTTAAAACATGTTGTTGGTTGTCTTTTTTTTTTTTTTTTTTCCAATAAGGCTCTGACAGAATGACAGTTAACTTTTAAAATAAAAGTTCTGTAATAATGTATACACCCCCTTGGCGTCTACACTAGTTGGCATCAGTCCAAGATTTGGGATATGGGAGTTCAGGAGTGGAGAAAACCACTTGCCACCCTACCCCCGTGTGCTGGCTGCATCAGTGGTATTGCTCTTGCTTGTTGAGTGCAGGCAGGGTCAGAGGTCTGTGCCAGAGACAAAACAGAGGCGAACCTACCACAATCAAAGGATACAAGAGAAGGAGCAGCACATGCATGTACATATTTATAGAACCACAAATATATTCAGGGTAACAAAATTAAATATTTATTACAAGAATAAATATATATATATAACCCCATGACCGGTTACAAAAAAATGATGGAAGGAACTTCCAGTGTCAGTGAGGATCATCCCTGCCAAATTTATAGTGTGGGTTCTTAATACAGTCATGCAGATGTTGACAGATTGAATTACCACTACTCTATTTATATTGTAAGGACAGGGAGGGAACCCTCTCGCTCCCCTCCATGATCTCTGACTCCATCCATAGGAATAGGATGGCATAATAATGGAGACTGACACATAATATCCAATGCTGAGAAGACACCCATAAAAGCACAGCCCAACATTAGCTCACTGTTCAAATAGTCAAACTTTAATCTCTTTATTGACTCCTTATTATAAAACTCGACCCCCTTGTTATTTATTGTAAACCTTTCCTCCTTATAACTATAACCCAGTTTATACACCCTCCCAAAATTAAAATCCATGTGTCCACTCATCAAACCCACCCTATACAAAAAACATATAAACCACACCAAACATGTACATAGGAAGACACACCTGAATATTAACAAAAAAAGAAAAACACACACACACACTCACACACACAAAAAACCCCCACAAAAGCAAAACAGCAAAAAAAAAAAAAAAAAAATGCAACTGTAATCAATGTGTACAATCCATACAATCCAAAAGGTAAATATGCCGATGCTGCACCAACACTGCCCAGGCTAAATTCTTGCAAGTCCTGCAGTCTTTAAGGTCCTGAATCAACTCTCTCAGGGCTCAAATCCTATGGTAAAACCCTCAGGAGAACCCGCAGTTCTTATGATCCCAAAAGTTCTTAGGGACCCGACTCCTCTCCAGTTGGGTTCAGAACCAATACTAGTGCACATAGTATCAGCCTGAACACATAAACTCCGCGACTGCAAATGCCTCCAGTTCTGTAAAGCATTTTCGGAGATCCGCAGCGGCAGCAGCAGCAGATGATAACAGCAAATGTGAAGTAAGATTAGTGTCTTCTCTTCAGGCGTATCTTTGAAAGGGCGGCTCAGCCCTCAAAACTCAAACTTGTTAAAATCACTTTCATAATCATGCACGCCGCGGTGAAATCGGCAGCATCAGCATATTTACCTTTTGGATTGTATGGATTGTAACACATTGATTACAGCTGCATTTTTTTGCCTTGAGTTTTTTTTTGTGTGTGTTTTTCTTTTTTTAATGTTGGATTGTCTTTTTATTGGTATCTTGTCAGCAGTGGTGCAGATAGACAGTCATGAAGCGGTTGCTTTTTGCTTTTGGTGTTCTACATAATATCCAGTTCCAAACATAACAGAAACTTTATTTTCTGGGGTATCCAGCCAGCTTATAACTATATGCATGGATGGGAAGGTGTTTCACAAAGATACTGAAGAGATCAGATATTCATGGGCTTCCATAACAGTGAATAGCACAATTTCTGCTGACCCCACTGGTCAACATGTACTCCTCATTCATGGCCTTTTCTCTGCCTCAGCCTTAAGGGAGGGCTGAGTTGTTCACACGCACTTATCGAGTGGGCACCAAATACACAGTCCATATCCCGTAACATTACTCACCCTTCAAGTGAATTTGGACCTTTTTACACTCTTCACCTCTCAGTCCTCTTAATGCAAGTTTCCCCATGCAAGACTGGAAGACTGGGCATCCAAATGGCAGATTAAATTTAATGTGGACAAGTGCAAGGTACTGCATATAGGGAAAAATAACCCTTGCTGTAGTTACACGATGTTAGGTTCCATATTAGGAGCTGCCACCCAGGAAAAAGATCTAGGCATCGTAGTGGATAATACTTTAAAATCGTCGGCTCAGTGTGCTGTAGCAGTCAAAAAAGCAAATAGAATGTTAAGAATTATTAGGAAGGGAATGGTTAATAGAACTGAAAATGTCATAATGCCTCTGTATCGCTCCATGGTGAGACCGCACCTTGAATTCTGTTGCGATGGAGAAGGTACAGAGAAGGGCAACCAAAATGATAAAGGGGATGGAGCAGCTCCCCTATGAGGAAAGGCTGAAGAGATTAGGGCTGTTCAGCTTGGAGAAGAGACGGCTGAGGGGGGATATAATAAGAGGTCTTTAAGATCATGAGAGGTCTTGAATGCATAGATGTGAATCGGTTATTTACACTTTCGAAGGACTAGGGGGCATTCCATGAAGTTAGCAAGTAGCACATTTAAGAGGATGTGGTTAGTGCAGTTAGTGTAGCTGTATTTAAAAAAGGATTGGATAAGTTCTTGGAGGAGAAGTCCATTACCTGCTATTAAGTTCACTTAGAGAATAGCCACTGCCATTAGCAATGGTTACATGGAATAGACTTAGTTTTTGGGTACTTGCCAGGTTCTTATGGCCTGGATTGGCCACTGTTGGAAACAGGATGCTGGGCTTGATGGACCCTTGGTCTGACCCAGCATGGCAATTTCTTATGTTCTTATGTTCCCCAGACACTGCACTAGAAGGACAATTTGGGCCATCCTTTCACATGAGCTCACCCCACTCGCGCTCCTATTCTGCACCTCTCATGGATAATTCCCCCACCACACACGTAGGCCCCTGGCTTCTCAGCTTTGCCACTCCGGTAAGCTCCTCGGGGGGGGGGGGGGAGGGGGGAGAAGGACACTCCTACTTTGTCTCTGTGCTGGATCTGCAGACCTCAGCACATCAAAGGACTCCCCGGGGAGATCCCACCTTTGTGTCTCAGCCCTCTCCTCATCTCCTTCTAGCTGCATGATAGTTCTCCTGGGGTGTTGGGGGGAGGGGAGAAAAAACACCCCCCTTTCCCCTCTGCAGCGTCCATCTCATATTCTTCCACACTGGCCCAAACCCTTCTATAGGAGGAAGACTCTGCTTCATTTCTCCTTTCAGGGGAAGAGCCCCCCTGCTGAATCCCACTCCCCTTGGAGGGTCCCTGGGCCTCCCAGCCCATAGGCTGAGTCCTCCAGTTCATTACATACATGGAGGTCCCTAATCTCCACCCTATTCAGGCAAGGGCAGGAGAGGAAAGGGCAACACCCCACCAACAAACCTTTCCCCCTTTATACTGCCCGCTTCTTTTCCACCTACCCATAGGAGAAACCCAGATCTTTTAGGAACCACGGAAATATTTTCTTAAATCACATTGTACCATTATTACAGGCAGCAACCGTTCAAACATTCCCACCCCCCCCCCCCAGACTAGATCCCCGAGTATCTCCCAGGTATCTCCCCCTCCCAGAGCCTTCTATACACCCCAGGCTGACCAAGAGGCACGAACAAATGGGGGTCTCCCCATGTATGAGAAACAAATATCAGCTATAAAAAAAATCACATAAAGGTGCCACGTTTCAGCAGCTCTGCCACCCGTCCTGCCCAGCAGTGAGGAGAGAAAGACGTTTTCCTGCTTTGACGAGTACTGGAGCTTTTAGTCCAAAAGAAGCCACTTTTCCATCTGGAAAGGAGAATTGAGAGTCAGAGGACTTCATCTGGAGACCTCCAGCAAAGTCTGTGCCCTAGGAAATAAAACGAAAGCTGGACCTCGGGTATAGAAAGAAAGAAATACGACAGCAGAAAACAACTCTGTGGCCTATGTAGTGCTGCCACGGCGAGGAGACCCCAGCACATCCCGGGATTCCTACTGTTCTGTGCCCTGGACAGTAAGGTGTCCCAGGAACTGGGAACTTAGGACCACGTGCACAGATAGAGAGGAGTTTGGGGAATAAGTTTGGATGTAACTAAGAAGAAATGTGTATAGTGCCAGTTAATTACAGTGAAAGATCTGCAGCAATAAAAGTTGCGTTTGGAACACCCATCCAGACTGGTTATTTGGTATCCATCCCCCGGTAATCTCCATCAAGGGTGAATTGTGGAAAGTGGCCTCATTGGCACTTAAGCAACACCCTGGCCCAAGCCTAGTGACGAGTGATTGAAGGCTCCCACCCCTGGCCCTGTGCTTTGATCCTCTGGCAGCTGGAAAGTGGGGGCTTCATCCTGCCTGCTCCTCCTTTGCCGGCCTCAGCCTGAGGTTGGAAGCACTCAGACCCCATGGCCTTGCAGAACCCGTCCTCATCCCCGGGCAGTCAAAGTTTCAGACTGAAGCAGGCAGAGGAGGTAAGACTGGAGGCACTGATTTTCTCTTGCCCGTTAGAGGAAGGAAGACGGGAGAGGATCGTGCTAGAGAAAGGGGTAGCTGGAATGCATCACGTGGATGTGAATAAAAGCTGTGTAACTGTGTGGGTGGGTGAATAGCATTTCATGGGCAGAGTGATGTGTGTGTCTAAACTGAAGTTGTTACTGAATGATCTATTGTGGCTCTGCTTCCACTGCACCCGAAGTGTCTTTTTCATAGACATGCAAAGTATCTATTCGACCACCCCCCACCCCGAATTTTACAACAGCTGCCGTTCCAGAATCCCCGAATATTTCAAGATATTTGCCTCTAGAAGCTGAAGCTTCTAGAAGCTTGCTAGAAGCTCCTCCCTTCGTGGAACTCTTATCCCCCCATCTATAAAATCCACAAGACTCATCTCCACCACCAATAGGGCCCTTTCCCTCGCAGGCCCTTCCCTGTGGAACTCCATGCCACTTGACCTTCGCACCGAAACCTCCACACCCACCTTTAAAAAGAAACTCAAAACCTGGCTCTTCCTCCAAGCATACCCCCAATCACCTTCACCACCTATAAACACCTTAACCCAACATCCATCTAGTACTAGTACTAACACCCCTACCACAGGACCTACACCCATCCCCTCAAGACAACCACAAACCCCTCACTTATCATCCACACAATAATCTATCTCTTATTAGCACCGTACATATCTTTTTACCCCTTTCACTGTTGCCCCTGCGCATTTTCAAATATTGCACACAACCTATGTACATACCACTTGTTCATTGTTTCCCTGTACATATTTTCTCCTCACGTTTCCGTCTTCACCCCCCCCTGCCCCCCCCTTTGTCTCGACCACCCCCTCCCCTCCCTCCCCTATTTATTTAGTTATTGATCTGTTACTATGTTCTAGGTTACACAATGTTCCTTGTAAAGGCTTTGCCTATATATATCCTTGTTTTAAGTTATCTGTAAACCGGCACGATGTGCAAACGGTTGCCGGTATATAAAATTAAATAAATAAAATAAAAATAAATAAAAAAAGATAGGAGAGAAAATAGAGCCCTATGAGGTCTGTGTTCTGTGTCTTTAGTTCAACACTCGGCTTAACCAGCCAAATGGAGGGATTTGAAAATGCTGCTATGCTGACCGGCCCCAAGATAGCTGGAGAACTGTTTACCTGGCTAAAAAGGTACCTGGCTAGCTTAGGGGCAGGGCAAAGGTGTTTTGAAGCGGAGCCAGTTATCTGGCTAATATATCTTTTATATCTCTATCCTATACTTCTTGCAAATTACTTCAGACTCACCTGTTCACCTGCGCCTTTGCAGCTGACTCCACCCTGCATTAATAATGGGTATTTTTTCCCTATTTTAACCAGAAGTTCTGGTTTATTCTTGAGAGAATATGTGCTATTGTCCTGTCCCTTGTTCTCTCTGTGTGCCGTACCCTCTGTTCCTGTACTTTGTTTCCATTTTATAATATGGAGATTTAACTATTGTGAATGTTTTGCTGTTATCCCTTGAGATTTGAGAAATGGCGGCTTATGAATTTTGTTAAGTAAATAAATATAGTTAGCCAGATAAACTTAACTTTAATATAGTCGGGTGTATTCAGTGCTGTGCGCACATCACTGAAAATCCCTGCATAGCAGCTTGGCTAGCCAGCGCCAGGGTCTGAATAATGACTTCTCTATGCCTAAAGGTGACAGTCGAGAGCAGTGTTGTCTCTTAAGGACACTCTTTTCTCCTGAACGTGGCAGTCTTTTATTTGTTTCCAGACACCAGGGCCGGCGCAACCTTTAGGCGTAACTAAGCGGTCGCTTAGGGCGGCGTCAGTGGATGGGGCGCCGCCAGGGCACGTGAGGGCGTCATTTACAAAAACATGAAAAAAAAGCGACAGCGGTCACGGTGCCCTCGCTAGGTTGAGAGCGAGAGAGGGTGACCACCATAACTCTATATATTATCTACCGCTGTCAGAGTGCACATTCCTCCCAGGGTGGGTTTGGAGGGGGGGGGGGGTGGTACATTGGTCTGCCTAGACTGCCTCAGACCCTTGCACCGGGCCCTGCCAGTTACCATTTTAAAACATCTAGAGAAAAGAAAGATTGATAATTTGATAAAACCGTTTCCTGCTGGGTGGCACTAATGCTTGATTTAAAGGCCCAAGCCTTCATGTTATGTTGGGCGACGTGATCTTTTCTCAGCCATCAGGAATTTAAGATCTCATAAACAAAAAAACCATAGAAACACCACGACAGCAGACAAAGACCGTACGGCCTATCTAGATTGCCCATCCACCCAACCAATTTAGCTTTACAATTCCCGTCACTCCCTCAGAGATCCCCTGTCTTTATCCCATGCTTTCTTGAATTCAGATACCGGTTTTTGTCTCCACCATCTCCAATGAGAGGCCATACCGCATGCATTGACCACACTCTCTGTAAAGAAATATTTCCCAAGTTTACTCCTAGTCTACCCCCTTTCACCCTCATCCCCTGACCCCTCGTCTCAGAGCCTCCTTTCCGTTGAAAGAGGCTCTCGACTCCCGTGCGTTCTCCACAGGGGCCCCGTGCCAGGACTCACGGGCCGCTCAGTAACACTTTGGTTAGGGTGTGTCCAAGTAGTCAGGTGGACGGCAGGAGTAATGTTTAAATAGCCAAGGTCAGCTGTTCATTTCATGGTATGGTGATTCTGCACACAGTCAACAAAACCTAAACAACCAAAGAGATTAACTAAACATTTATAACATCCACGCTGGCCTACACTTCCTGATATTTCGCTCACAAACAAGTTGAAACCCTTTACTGGAAACCTGAGGAAGAGACAATACATTGGAGAGAGAGAGATAAACAGTTTTGTTTCCAGGCTTAATCCATCTTCATAACCCTGCCTGCAATACTAGGTCAGGGGTGCAGTTCTTGCACGCCAGTGTATGTCTCTCGCAAACCTACTGTACAGTGGGCTTAAAAAGGTCAGCTAGGAGTTCTCACAGATACCGCAGGGTGCGGGTTACTCAGCCCCTTCACAGTGAACCTCTGCTTTAAATCCTATCTGTCATGGCTCATAGCCTCTCCAAAGGGGGTATCAGGACACCCCTCCAGCCTCTGCCCTAAGCGTCAGTAAACCTCATGAGATTTCCTCTATCTCACCCTTTACTGCCACTGACATTTACAAATGGAAATTATTTTTTCTTATAAACCTAGATACTTTGCAGAGTTTCATGATCTGAGAGCGCTAGCGAAAAGGTGACCACTGCTATTATGATCCGCTAATAAGCTTGCATTTAAAAAAAAAAATTGGATACATCAAAGCCTGTTACAGAACCTAAATCATTATTACGGTCAGTTTGGTAACCAGCAGGTGGACTTTCCCTGGGATGCGGCTGGAGAGAACGTGATGCTTCTGGTCCCGGCCAGATTGCTTTCCTGCTGAGGCTGGCGGAAGTGACGGCTGGGCAGCACATGTTCTGAACTCTGGGTGAAACTGTCCCTCTGTGTCCAGGGAGGACCGATTTAAGTCACCAAGCAGAAAGCCTTCATTTTCATTAAAAAAAAAAAAAAAAAAAAGGGCATTCTTTGTATGTTTTTATTTTATTGCTGTGGCTTTACCAATACATGAAACCCCACCCTCGCTGGCTATGATTTGCTGCTGCTGCAGCTGCTGCCTTCTCCCTCCCTTGGTCCTGATCTACCCCTGCAGCCTCTTTCCTTCCGCTGCTGCCTCCTCCTGCCGTCCGGGCCCAATAACCCCCATGCAAACCCTTCCTCCCTCCCTCCCCTCTCTCTCTGCTCCCATCTGCAGGCAATAATTTTGCATCGTGTTGGCGGGTGCTGGTAATTTTGTATTTTTTCATCCTTTTTTTTGCGCTTGCAGTAATATTGGGTCGCTGGCCATCAGGACTGGAGCACAGTCTCCTGATGACTTGATATTACATTTGTATCACTGAAGCTGGTTTATTTTTCAGGAAACTTTCTTGCTGGTGCTGGACACAGTTATTTTGTCTTTTGACAACAGAAAAGTCAGTGATGTCAGCTCCAGTACCCTGATGGGGAAACAAAAACTGAAAGCCGTGCTTTTCGATTCAGTATTTAAGAACATAAGAACATAAGAATATGCCATACTGGGTCAGACCAAGGGTCCATCAAGCCCAGCATCCTGTTTCCAACAGTGGCCAATCCAGGCCATAAGAACCTGGCAAGTACCCAAAAACTAAGTCTATTCCATGATTTTGTATATTATATATTATTAATTCTTATTGTATGGTTTTATATATTATTTTATATATTATTTGTATATTATATATTATTATTTATATTATTTATATATTATTATTATATATTATTAATTCACGCTTATGTTAAATATAGTGGAATGCATTTTATATATTATTATATATTATATATTATTAATTCATGCTTATGTTAAGTGTAGTGGAATATATTTTAAATAGTTCTGTTTTTAAGTATGGCTGGTTTTTGACTATGTATGTTGTTACTGAGATCCGCATTGAATAATGATATTAGCAGAATGGAATATAAGAATCACAAAATAAATAAATAAAGGTGGGCTTTTTACCTGTGGATGCTTGGGCTAACACTTAGCAAATAACATCAGATATTTAGGTCTTGCTGACTATCGGTTGACATAAAAAGGAAATTCAGGGCATATAGGAAACAGAGCCAGCATAAATGCTCCACTGATGCTCTCTGTCCATTACCCATCTTCAGCATTTATTCCCTGAATATACTTACTGTTGCATACCACAGGAGCAATTTTTGCTGTGAGGTTTCCATTATTTTCTATGGGGGAAAAACATGTTATTTTAATTTTATTTTGCTCAGATGGAAGATCAGATGCTGCCATGCTGGAGAATGAGAGATACACCAAAACATTTGGAAATCAATGGAGTAATAAAAGCTAGCAGATAGTAAACAATAATAATCAAGGAAGAAGAACGATCTCCATTTATATCAACAGGCCAAATGAAAAAAGAAAAAAACAGAGATTAAAGGAAATCTAGGAGATACTCAAGAAGACAATGGACGTTAATGAAAGTGCATTCGCGTGACGGGTCCTGCTATCGTATAGAAAAAACAAGCATAAGCTAAATAACTTTGTTATGGATAAAAAAAACATAACAATCATTCCCGTATTTCCCAATGCATTTACATGAACATCTTAATAAAAAAGATTCCTCAAACCTAATACCTGCTTAGACAAATCAGGAAACATTCTAATAATTTGACCAAGAAAGGAGACATTCATATTTCTAAAATACAACTTCAGAACTATAATAAAATCCTGCTCTGTTACAAAAGAAACTAACGAAATAGGATATTCAATTGTCTTAGGACCGGATAATTCAAGAAAAGCTGTTAAATTTAATATATTGGAAGATTGAGAATTTTGAGTCTGCTGTTTGCCAGTTTCCATATTAAGTAAAAAATACATTTTATTGATAGAAGGAAATTCACGAGAGAAAATATGCAGAACTTCTAGAAAATATTACTTTAGAGTCACAATAGGAAGCTTGCACATAACTTTAGGAAAATTAAGCAGTCACAGATTCAGATGCCTAGAGTAATTTTCACGAGATTCAGTCCTCCGTGATAATACTCCTTGGTTCTGGATCATAGCAGTATTGACTGCTTGAATATCTTTAATCTCCTTATCCACACCCATAAACTTGTAATGATCTTCCAAATGCTCTTCACATCTCAAAACAATAGGTTCCAGCTGAGATGTTAAGTCAATCCGATTAACACAGGTGTTGAAAGACGTCTCAAAGCCCACTACCAGCTCCCAACAAGACTCTAAAGTGATAATCATCAGCTTTGAGGGAATATTGAAGGAATCAACACCAGAGAAATCTGATCTTTGCTATAGCTGGAACTGTCCTTTCACAATCAGAAGACACAGCCAAGGAGCCTCGAACTGCTTCCCAGGAGTCCTCCTCAGCCATTGAAGAATGGTAAACAGACGCTGACCCAGGGAGGGCCCCCTCCCTCGCAGTCACGTCAATCATCTCATCACTAGGTGCCTCAGCAGATCAATGGAGTCATCTCTCTCTCTCTCTCAGTGGAGGAGCTTAATCGCAGAGGCTTGAAGATACCTCATCCCCAGGTAAGAATGATGCTTCTCCACCAGAGTTCACAGCAAGAACCATCTCCCCTGCCTCAATAGGACCTGAGGGCAGGAATGAGGAAATAAGTTGCTGGACTTGAAGGAAAGTTGTAGCAGAGGGGGAAACCCTCACCTTCCCCTTGCATTTAGAGTGCAAGGTCCTGGCAAGCAGCTCCAAGTAACAAAGGAAAGGTGGAAAAAACATCTTCCTTCTAATACAAGGTATCCAGATTAGGCAAAGGCACCCTGTGTTTTCTTTACTTCACCCAGGTCTCAGTCCTGGAGACCCAAGAGTCCTTTCCTAAAGAAAATAAACAAAAACGGAGCAGCAAAGGGTTATGCTGGCCCCAGGAGAAATCCACAACCTAAGGCCTAGATTAATCAAAATGCTATAAATAGAGTGGAAATAGCACCCGCGATAAACAAAAAAAGGGGTGGGGTAGGTTGGGGGTCAGAGGTACGAACAGCAGAGTTGACAAAACTGAAGACTTTCTTTATTTGAATCGATGAAAAGGTGGAAGAGGAGTTGATTTGTACGGTGCGCTCTCTACCTGGCTTCAAACAAACTAAGGTGCATCAAGATACGAGGAGAGTTGCATTACACAAATCAACTCCTCTTGCACCTTTTCATCGATTCAAATGACAGTCTTCAGTGATGTCAACTTTGCTGTTCATACCTCTGACTGTCTATGTAAACCCCCCTCCCAAACCTACAGGGGGGAGGGGGTTAACACAGGGATAAAAAAAAATTGGGGGCAAAATTCTAAGGAATACTTTTATATTTGAAAAATCGTACCTTGTGATGTGTATTACTTATTAAAGAGATATGGAAAAAAAATAGAGAGTGACATATTGATTTCTATACAGTCTCTCTCTTGCTCAACAGCACGTGCAATAAAAACCTTTTCCCTGCTAACGCGGGCATAATGCACAGAAACAAACTCCTCTCACTTGCAAGGCAAATGTGAAATTTTCGTATACTGTTGTGCTACTTAATGCGCGCGCCAAGGCCCTAACGTGAAATGATTAATGGCCCTGTAAGACGGTGGCAGGGGTTTAGAGTATATACTCAGAGAGCTCACCATCTCAGGGGGAGAGGAACCCTACAACAACAAGCTATTTCTGTCCCCCGGTAAAATAGAACAATCCTCTTAGTGGAGATCCTTTAGGCTTTCTGTACTTAAGTAACAAAATATAGAAAAAAAATGGTGTCATGAAAAGTAAAATGTACACCATTGCAAATATATATATATATTTTTTTTTTTTTTTTGCTAGAACCTCATAAAACAGAGGTTGGAAATTACTGTCATACGGCTTTGCATGCAGTGTTGATACAGTGGACCTGGTTTATCAAAGCTTTTATTGCAGTCAAAGACGGTAACTTTCAAACCGGCACGTGTGTGTACATTTGCGCACAAACATCGAGGCAATGCCCAGGGATGCATCCATTTTATAACATACGCATGCAGATTATAAAATAGCTTGACTGCACGCAAAGTTTATTATAAAATAGCTTGACTGCACGCACATGTGCACCAAAGTTTGTGGGTGCAAACATGTGCACGCAAATCCCGCTTCTACCAGATGAGTCGGGGGATGATGAAAGGGTCGTGTGCCGACACCATTGCCAGTTAAACCAGTTCATCCCCAGTTCACCCGGTTAAGGGGTAGGTCCTCCACACCCCCCGTGGTTTAATTGCCTTCATTTCCCCCCGGGTAGCCTTGACCTTTCAAATTCCACAGACCTGCCTGGTTTTCTTTAGTTTTTAACTTATACCACATCCATACGCAGAAGTAAAGTTAAGCGGCGGGGGATCTCAGCGCGTGCCGGGTTGCGTCAGTATTTACACGCACGGCTCAGGTTCATGCTCCGAAACACGCCCACACCCTGCCCATTATCGAAACCTTTCCAGATGTGCGCGCCGCGGGAGAGATACGTGCAAATGTCGGCAGATTTTAAAATCTGCTCGGAGCGCGCGAGCCTGACTTATTTGCGCATCCCCTAATTAATGCGCATGCCGAGCTTTTAAAATTCACCTCGTAAAGTGGAAGGAAATCCTTATCGATTTAGGCCCATTGAGTGCCTACCAGAATAGTTACTGTAAGTATTTTACCATCACCTCTAGATACTATAGGTCTATTGGGGAAACGACTTGGATGCTTCCAGTGTTGGGTTGACCTCACATTTGATGATATAGGTAATAATGCGTGCCGTGATGATGATGATGGCAATACTATTACTGCTGCTACTACTGATGTATTGTTTGAGCTAATCTGGTCCTCTTGATTTTTACTTCACTATCCTCTGTCCTGCAAGGCCTTTCTTGCAGGACTAATACTGATTGCAACCAGTTCTGTGATTTTATTTTTAAAGGGCGGAGGGGCGGAGTAGGTTTTTAAAAATCTTTGCAATATCTACAGAATAACAAAGAAATAGCTCATTGACCAACCAGGCCCTAACGTGTTAGATGTAAAATATCTGAAATGCCGATGGTGAAGAAATACTCATGCCAGCCTCACCACAGAAGTCATCATTTTGCTGTCATCAAATGATCACTTTATGAAGGGTTAGGTGTGGGGGGGTCTCAATTTTCATATTTTGCTTGCTCTATATTTCAGTTTTATTAAGTTAAAACGTTTTGATTTAGTTTAGTTCTCCTTACTTATTAAAGGGAGAAGGGAAGTTAACCCTTACAATGTAAACAAATAATATATTTCCCCAATTCGATGCAAGATTTACAAAATTTGAGCCTGATGTACTAAAGGTTTTATTTATTTTTTGTCCATTTTGTGTTTATGGGAAAAATGCTTTGCGCTTAGGCCCCTTTGATTTAAGTTGTTGACATCCAGTTCTATAACCGTATGAGTTTATCTTGATCAGAGACCTCATCTTTGATTGCTCTAGGCCTGAATATAATAAACTTGCTCTTAGTTTAAATAAAGCCAAGATTGCAATAATTCAGCGTAGAGAGGCTCTGTTGCACACATTCTGAAAATATTACATCATGCAAGAAGCCTTGACGTACTCGTCTATTACAAACTAGTATTCACCCCCTCAGGTTAAGGCAGTTGTCAAAGCTTGCTTTTATAACTAGGCCTACTATGGAATTTTTTCTGATTTTTGGTCACTTGTCCAGGTACTGATTCCGATGGCATTGGACTATTGTAATTCTCTGTATCTAGGTCTTCCGTGAAAGATGTGCTATAACCTACAACTTGTGCAAAACACCACCGCTCGCTTAATTTCCAGGCCTGGCACGAGACAACATATTACGCCGGTATTGTTTGACTTCCACTGGCTTCTAATCCAGTGGAGGATCAAAAAGCAAGGTTGCTACACTGGTGCTCAAGCTTCTCCCTTTAAAATCCACCCCTTGGGCAAATGCAACGTTGAAGATTTACAATCTGGCCAGGGCTCTTTGTCACAACAGAGAGGCTCGCTGGACGTCCCGTCTGCTAGGCATGCTTGCTTGGAAGAGACATGGGAAAGGGAATTTTTCAGTGGCAGCTCCCACGTTCTGGAATTCACTTCCCTTAGAAATACGACAGATGGACTATGTGAAAACTTTCAAATCACTTTTGAGAATGTTTCTATTCAAACAGGCCTATATGTAACACTTCTGTTTTCTAACAGAGTTATTTATCATTTTTGCTCTTTAATCTGCTGGTTTACGTATGTTATCTTATTATAAATGCGTTCTGTACAGCACCTGGAGCTTTGGTACAAGTGGTCTAAAATTACTCTAAGTCAATAAATGAATAAATAAACAAACCTATCTGTTGTACCTGTACATCTAGTGCTAAGCATTGTACTCTGCAGTAGCATGTTTTTTCTTGTATAGTGATGTGCACACTGCTGATACCATGTAAAATCCAGAATAGGGGATGCCTGATGGCTCAACAGCAAAACTATGCACTGCCGTGCTGGAGACCCAAATTAAATTCCCAAGCCCACTTTCTCCTCTGAATGCTGCGGATGCATTGTACTTACAGTCATCAGGGAGGGACGTGAGTCCTGGCCATTTATGCATCAGTGACCTGCCCTGGATTCTGGAAGCAAGAGGACTGTCACTTTCGTGACTAGGCTAGGCTAGACAGAAGATGGTTAAAAAAGGGGAGAAAAGACTCAGTAGCTGCAAATAAAGGCAAATGGAGATGCAGCATCAGTAGGGGACCATTCTGATTGATCTGGAAACCCAAAGGAGCAGATGGAAGCTGTTGGAACAATAATAATAATTTCAAACTCATTCTTACCCCCTCTGTTACTTAGTTCCTTGTTCTCTCAGGTCTCTCCCCAGCAGCAGAAAATATGACCATGAAGTGCAATATTTCCAAAGCTACGAGGGGGCTGATTGCACTCCAGATGAAAAATCGTTTTGTTTCTTCCTAGGGTTGATTTTTCCAATGTGCAGCGTGAACAGAAGGGATACTTTGCTCTCCTTTTCCCTTTGTCTATTATATTTATATTGCTTTTCTGTCTTTACTTCTCAAACAAATGTTGTTTCGTACACCAGAGAACCAAACCTTATGCATACAAGAGAGAAACTGTGCTTTGTCAGCTGGGACTAAGACCGAACAAGAAAGTAAACAACAAATTCACAACACAATTGTTTCTCCTCTGTGCCCACTCAGTGTCTTGCTTTTCCTTTTTGGAAGGACGATCAGCATAAACCAGAATTTAACAATTTGCATACAAGGAGATAAAGGCGTCTTTCCTCATTTTCCCAGATATATGCGCAAAGCAATCATAAGTGCAGCCTTAACAACCCCATTCCAACTTGTCTATGTGTGCAAATCTGTTAGAAAGAAAGAAAGACAGAAAATATAGCGAACTGGCCAATTTCATCATTTGCAGACCAGGCTTCCTCTCTGTGCACAGCTTGATTCCGGCCCATAAATACTAAAATATATGCATTGCATTCTCTATAACCAGGCTGTGTGATCCTGTTATCTCCATGGCAAGGAAGCATCCCCCTGCACAGAAGAGAGCTCATTGCCAAAATTATCTCTTGAATGGTGTTATGGACCTTTCTGATGTTGCCCCCTTGCTCCTAGCCCAGAGTAATGCTTAGCTGCTGCTACTAAACATTTTGCATAAAGCTCTGCATGTGTCTGCTTTGCTATACAAAGAAGATATAGTGCCTGCTCCGTAGAGATTACAAGCTATGAAGACACACAGACAAAACATAAAGAGGCTTTGGCCTAAAATCAAAGGCATGATTGGAAAGCACCAAAACCAGGTGCATTATCTCAGGTAGAATTATTTATTTATTTAGTTATTTATTTAAAGTTTTTATATACCGACATTTGTTTAGTAACATCACATCGGTTTACAGTCAACAATATTTCGCAGCAGCGCTAAGAAAACATAGCAAATAGCGGCAGTGCTTTACAAATAATAATCAACTTAGGCGATAGAGTAACATAGATTAAATGTCAAACATGCTGGAGGTTAACTAAGCTAGTATTAAGTAATTGGTAACATTGATTAAATAAGGCTAGAGGGCAAAAAATGTTGAAAATTGTACAAAGGACGCATTTACAGGGATATTATTGGATGCACTTAAGAGAACACAGACGTATAATATATACATTAAAGAGCGGGATCATTGTATCTAAGCAAAGCTGCAAGAAATCAGGCCTCTATATAAGAAAAACAGGAACTGGAGTGGGTGGGTTAAACTGGTGTGGATTGGAGCTTTGGTCGTTAGCTGTTTTATTCCAAACTTCTATTCCATACTTGCATTCAAACCTAGAACAGATCAGCATATCAACCAACCAGGGCAGTATTTTATATTTTTTTGCATGGTATTTTTTGTTTATAAGATGTATCTCATTTTCCTTGAATACAGTTTTCACCAGAATCCACAAAAATAGTTTAAGTACTCCAAGCTTCGATCCCCTTTAGCCACTCCCCTTGCAGGCGAGCATTTTATAACAGCCCCTACCCCCTTGGAAAGAGGGGGGGAGGCGTCATACTTTCAGTCCCCGATGAACATTGTCCCACTCATTGCAGGATTGGGAAATGAGTCTGCTGGGGACAGGATAAAGGGGATTGCTCTTAAAATAAAAATAACTCAGCCCGCATTCAAGGTATTTTTTTGTTACAAACAAAAGTAAAGTTTACTGATCAAATTGAAGTTCAGCAGACAGACAAAAGCAGGCACAGTAAAAGCACAAAAATCCAAGACAAAAACAGATCTTCAAACTTATCAGGCAGCAAAGGTAGTGGCACATATCCTTACGCTGCTTAAGTACCCGCTACATGGTCTTCCCACAAAAGCTTTTATCTCTTCAGCCCAGAAGGAAAAATGCAGAATCCCCTTCTCTCATTCTGAATTAGCGACTGCTGGCAGGCTTGTTAAAAGCAGTTCTTTGCCCAGTTTTTTTTGTTCAAATCATCTTTATCCAGCTTACACCACTCGCAGGGAGAACACCCTCTTCTGTGGTGCTAATAGCTGCTTGGCTGCTCTCCCTGGATCCCTTCAAGACACCTCTCAGTTTTCTTCTCTCTCTGGCGACTCTGTGGGTCTTATATCTAGACCCCCTGCTTACTAGGGGTGTGCATTCGTTTGCAACGTATTGGCTCTCCGCAACGTATAGGGCCATATTCGTTGTATTCATGGGGAAGAGAAACGTATCGTGATTCTCACGAATACAACGAATCTTCACCAAATTATTTGGCCGTCTAAAGGAGCACATTTAAACAAAACCCCCACCCTCCTGACCCCCCCAAGACTTGCCAAAACTTTCTGGTGGTCCAGTGGGGGTCCGGGAGCCATCTACTGCACTCACACCGTCGGCTGCCGGTATTCAAAATGGCGCCGCTAGCCTTTGACCTTACTATGTCATAGGGGCCGACCAATGGCACCAGTAGCCCCTGTGACATAGTAAGGGCAAAGGCTATCGGCGTCATTTTGATTACTGGCAACCGACGGCCCGAGTGCAGGAGATCGCTCCCGGACCCCCGCTGGGCCACCAGGGACTTTTGGCAAGTCTTGTGGGGGTCAGGAGTCCACAAGGTTTGCCAAAAGTCCCTGGTGGCCCAGCGGGGGTCCTGGAACGATCTCCTGCACTCGGGCCGTCGGCTGCCGGTATTCAAAATGGCACCGATAGCCTTTTCCCTTACTATGTCACAGGGCCGACCAATGTAAGGGCAAAGGCTATCGGTGCCATTTTGAATACTGGCAACCAACGGTGTGAGTGCAGTAGATGGCTCCCGGATACCTGCTGGACCACCAGGGAGTTTAGGTAAGTCTTGGGGGGGTCAGGAGGGTAGGGGGTTGTAGTTAATTAAATTTTAGCCAGGAAACAAATAAGAATGAAACACATGAATGGATCGGGGCCCCCCCTTGCCGAATGCAACGTATCTGCCCCCCCATGAATACGAATACCGAATGTAACATATGCGGTCCCTCTGCACATCCCTAGTGTCCATGCCTCATGCATACTTTTAATATCTTCAACCACTCCTTCTAATTTTTTATTTCCTCATTTTATTATAGTCTTCATGTTTAAAGTTAAATAGTACCTGTTGCGTCCATCGCTGCCCGACGCCCTCACTCCGCCCTCCTTACCGCTATGGCGACTCCCTCCAGGCCTGATGAACAGATAGCTGCCACGGCGTCTTCCTCCGGCGTCCCCGGAGTGGCTCGACGCTGCAGATCCGCCATGTTCCTGATGATGTAGGGCGCGCGCGCGCTCCCATTGATGTACCAGCAAGGGTGCGAACCTCGGGGGCGTCCCCCGAGATGACGTCATCCACCTTCAGGATAAAAGGTCTCAGTATTCGCTAACTAATCGAGTTAGCAAGGATTGATAGCAGGGATCACCTTAGACCTGCTTGTCTCTCTACGCTGCTCTGCCTCCTCAAACTTATCAGGGGTACCCGCCCCTCAGGGGCCTTGTTCTCTTTTCTCTATTTCAGATTGCTGACAGGAACCGGTTCTCGCTCCTCGAGGGCCCATGTTCCTGAACACTCTGAAGATTCTCTACTGCCTGGAAGCTATCGCAGATACAGACATTTGTGAGTTACCAACGCTCTCTCAGAGCTTTCCCTGGAACCAGGTACTCGCTCCTCGAGGGCCTGACCCTTTCCAGCTACTGAGCTTCTTTCAAGACCTTATGTGAGTGTTGTCATCTACTACTAGCTATGAATGCATCATACCCTGTCTACTCACGCTCTATAGTTTCTTTACAGCTCTGTAACCCTGGGATCGCTGTTCCAGTACCAGAAGGACTTCAGCACTGCCGGGCATATCAGCTCACTACTGCCACCTCTGGTGGTTCTACTAACCTGTCTAATAAAGAACTATCTGTGTTTGTGTCCATACTCCAGCCTAGCCGGTGGTCCCTCTCAGGATATCCTCCTGGGGGCGCTGTCATCTGCCATCGGTCCAAGGATCCACCTTTCTACATTTCTCTACAGCTGAGTGCCCTCTCCAAGCACTCCACTGATAACAGATTGATACTCCTTTCCATCAGGGGTCTTCAGCAACACGTTCATTACAGATTACTACTCCTTCCTTCGCGGGGAGCAGTTTCATAACAGATTGTTACTCCCTAGCAGATTCACAACCGATTGCTAACTTCTCCTTCCACAGGAGCAGTTCCTACAGATTGCTGACTCCGCAGTCTAACTCCTAACAGATTGCGGACTCCTCCCCCTGGAGGAGTGATTTATACAGTTTACCTACGCCTATCTGATTGCTCCGCCCATCCGGCAACAGATTCCTAACAGTACCACAGTAGTTTTCCTTATTGTCCTTCCTTCACTGATTATGTTAAATTTCATTACATTATGACCACTTTTGCCAAACGACCCCATCACTGTTACCTCTCCAGCAAATCCTATATCACGGTGATGATCCTCACCACATCTTCCAGGAGGGCAAACCAGGCATCCATTACCCTTTCTCTGAAAAGTATTTCCTGACATTGTTCATGATTCTACCCTCTTGGAGCCTCATATGATGACCCCTAGTCCTACAGCTTCCTTTCCATTGGAAAAAGTTTGATTCATATGTATTAATATCTTTCAGGTATTTAAAAGGCTGTACCATACCTTCCTTATCTCTCCTCTCCTAGAATCTAGGGTATATATACCTGTATTTAGGTTCTCAAATTTCATCTCCTATGTCTTTTGATGCAGAGCCCACACCATTCTGGTTGGCTTTCTCTGAACTGCTTCTGACTTATCTTTATCCTTTTGGAGACGTGACTTCCAGAACTGAACACAGTACTCCATGTGAGGTCTCACTAATGACCTGTACAGAGGAATTATCATCTCATTTTTCCTGCTGGTTATACGTTTCTCTACGCGGCCCAGAATCCCTCCATCCCTAGTCACGACCTTGTCACCGTGCTTTGCTATGGATCAGATCATCAGACATTAACACCACAAGAACTCTCTCCCAGTCCATGCACATCATTCTCTCCCCACTCCCCCCCCCCCCCAATTATATACAGCCCCTTGTGTGTGTGTGTGTGTGTGTGTGTGTGTGCGCATGCACATGCACACAGATCTGTCTGTCTATCTGTCTCTCTCTTTTTCTCTCTGCTAGACAGTCCAATTTTGCATTGCTGATTTTTAGGGATATAAGATAGGACCCGACATTCACCATCTCCTTCTGCTCACCCCAGCTTACTTTAATCCCTGCCTAATGATCAAAATACATTGTTGTTTGCAATGGAATTTTAATCTTACTAAAAAAAAAAATGTCAAGCCTGTAGTCTCTATAAACTGGTGCTGTGATGTGCAGCGGAAGTCATTGGGATGCATAATGAAAGTAGTTAACGTCTGCCATTTTTATTTCAGATAGCTGCTGGGTTACGCCTTCTCTGAAGGGGTCTTTTAAATTAAAAGACAAAAAATAGAACTTACTGTGAACTTACTGTAGAAGGAGGCAGAGAAAACTGAGTCCGAAATGCATATTTAAATGGTCTGAACCCTACAATGAGGAAATGAACACTTTCCACTGGTCTTAATGTAAAGCCACTAGACTTTACAAGAGAGTAAGCTGGAATTTGTAAGCAATGGGAGGTGCAAAAGTGATCATGTTGCTTGATAGGTAGATCCATCCCCTAAAGAGGTAAGTCAGTGGTCTGAAATGGTTTGAATCATTCCTTGCCAACACAATGCAACATTACATGGGCTAAAAAATCATCCAGCCTGTAGGAACGTCTCAGGGCTCAGTCCTCTCCCCATTCCTATTCAATATCTATATGAACCATATTTGTGATTTACCACATTGAATGTCACCTATTTGCAGATGACATACAGCTCTCTTTCAAAGTAGGATCGATCAAGCATCAACCAACCATTACTAGTGACTTCCTTATAGCAGCAGCCCTATAGTAACTTAATAATCACAAATTCAGATAAATCTATAAAAATTGGAACTCTTCTGGCTCAGCCGCTAAGGTCAACTCCTACAATCCCTTCTCTCACTAGCAGATACCACCTTATACCCTAAGAAGTCAGTTCATTGCCTAGGGGTTTAAATCTGCCAAAACCTAATGGAACCTAAAATCACTAAAGTAGTAAGGTCCAACTTCAAGCATCTGCATCAGATATGCCAACTCCACAATTACCTTGATAGACACAATCTTGCTACTGTAATCCATGTGCTAATCACTAGCAGAACTGATTACTGAAATTTGCTATACAATGGCAACTCACAATACAGCGTGACGGGCCTCCAGTTCCCTCTAAGTGCTGCCATGAGAGTTTTGGTAGGTGCAAAAGCAACTCATGTCAAGCCTATTCTACATCAGCTTTACTGGCTCCCTGAAGAAAGCAGGATAAAATGTAAAACCGTCCGCATTGTCTTCAGATGCCTAAATGGACAGGTCCCTGAATACTTGTCTCAACTTTTCACCCTCAGTGGAACTCAAATGGCTCTTCTTTTCTCTTCTCCGATGGCCACTGCCAGATTGTCCTGCATGAGACTCTACGCTTTCAGCTGCTATGGACCAAAAATTTGAAACAAACTGCCACTAACCCTGCACCTGGATCTATGTTACCTTAAGTTCAGGAAACAAAAGATTGGCTTTCCACCCAAGCCTTCCTGTTGTGATCCTGCCCACGAGCAGGCTCTTACCTTCAGCCTGGAGGCCGCAGAAGCCCCGACCTTGCCTGCCCTCGGGAGCTGCCCGAGTGTTCTCCAGCCAGCTGACACACCCGATGCCACCGACCAGGCTGTCTTTGTGGCTTTGGAGCCGCCGACGTCGCCATCTGGTTCCGCGGCCCAGAGGCCGCATCCCCGGACTCGCCTGCGTTGGGAAGCCGCTCCCGGAGCCCTTCTTGCGGCTTGGACGCCGCCGCTCCTTCGTCGGGCCTGCCCTGAGGCCTGCTCCGTCTCCTCTCCTCACAGCGGCAGCATGGCCACTGTCCAGGGTCCTGGAAAGCTAAAGGAGTCTGGGCCTGTCTAGGTAATGTCAATCAGAGTAAACCCAAGAGATGCAATGCTTTCACCATGTACGTAAGTATTCCGGCATTTTCTATGGCACTCTTATTTATATTTTGTTACTGTGAGGAAACATAACTGTTCAACTACGGAAAACATTTTAAAAAGCATGTTGGAATCTCTTTGTTAAGTATATTCTGTTTCTCAAGAACACCGTTGTTTAAAATGCAGTGTAACATTATGTAGGCTATATATGTACTATATATCTATATATATCTATATAACTATATCTATATCTCTATATATGTCTCAGACTGAGAAAGAGATGACCCTGCATCAGATCACTAGAGCACATTATCTTAAAAGGTAGAGGGAAGCACTGAGATTTGGGGATCTTCTCAGAATGTGAGATGTCCTCCATCCTGTGACTAACCAACTGTGTGTTGGACGAGTGATAACAGTTGATTACTTGCCCAGATAAGCTGGAGGGAAGGATAAAATAACTGGAAAGACTTTTTTTTTTGCCCAAGTCTTGCTGAATGTCTTTACACAGTGGCCTTGTTGTATAACATCGGTAACCCTTGTGATGGTTGAACTTGGATAACGTTTTCAGAGGCCATATCTCACATTTCTATGTTAGGAGTAACACTGCGGCTATGCCAGAAGAGATATTTTCCAGAACTTCCCTGCTGGGGGTGGGAGGGAGAGGGGGGAGTTTACGTTCAAGGCCATTCACATTGCTTACCTTAAGTCCCAATTTTGTATATTGTATAAAGAAGCGATGATCTTGGCGTGTATTAAACATTTGAGTCACAACTCAATGAAACACTTAAGAGGATTGGTGGTTTCCAAGATTTCTCATTACTGATAAGATGCAATTGATGAAACAAAGTTCTTTGCAGCTGATGTATTCTCTTTTAAGATGTTATAAGTGCTTTTTAGCAAGTTTGTGACTTCAGACGTTAATGCCAGTTGATATAGTTCTTTAAGTAATTGCCTTCTCATAGTCTTTGTTTATGTTCAGGATGTTAAAGCAATTTAATTTACTTCTTAAATTGGTTTATATCTTCCCTCCCATTGGATATAGGGCAAGTTAATGGTTTCCCTCCCAATGTAGATGATGCATCACTTGATGGAATTTAGATTACACAGTCACTTTTATCTCTTGTCGTTTTCAGAGCTCCTCAGCTTCCTCATTGTACCTCAAAGGCACAGGTGGTGCTCCTCCTCCTCTCTCCCCCCATAGACCCACGGCAGCCGAAAACAGACCACGAAAAGTAACAGAAAATCCCAGGAGGGCTGTATTCTGTTGCATGAACTCCTGAGAATGAAAGAGATTGCTTTAGAGCATGGGGTTTATTCCTGTCATGGAGGTGCAAATCAAACATGTTTGGGAGACATTAATCTCATGGCTGCAAACGTATTGCATGGAGTAAGATTAAGAAGGAAAAAAAGAGGGAGGAGACCCGGGACTGGACACGGGGCTTAACTGTTTAATGAAGTTAATGCAATGCAAATTTCCCGCAGTGTTTTTACGTTAGATGACTGATATTGAGAATCTATTGGAACCCTACGCTTTATGCAGGTAGAGGATGAGTAAGGATAAAGAGAAGTTCAGGCAAGTTATTACCTTGGGCTGAGTGTAGCCCCGTACTGGCCTCACGAAGGAAAGCACATAGGGAATAATAGTGGATTTATTATTATCATTAGGAACTTTCCAGAGGTTTTTGGAGGAAGGAGCACTGTGTGGAGTGACGAGGGGAACCTTCCCCCCAAAAGGGGATGTTGTGGGAGAAAGCAATAAAAGGGGTTTCCAGAAGCCCAAGGGAGGAGTCTGCAGGAGGAGTCCGGAGAAGGAGAGTGTTGCGATCTGCGGAGGAGGAGACTGGAGAGAGGCTTAGGCTCCAGGTGTCAGGATGCCAGGGTGAGTGCCGAGACTGCTGGAGGAATGTAGAGGTTCCCGCCAGTCCCAAGGGCTGAGGGGACCCCCGTTCTGCCTGGGTAAGCCACAGTTACAAAGAGAGAGAGAGATGAAGGAGAAGAGAAGGACTGCTGTGCTGATGTGATCAGCTGGGTTGCTTTGGGAATGGTGCTGAAATGCTTTGAAGTATTCTTTTCTGGTGTTTTCTGGACTGGACTGTAATCTGCCTGCTTTTTGCTGACCTTGTTTTTTTTTCCCTTTTTCTGAATAACTGTTCTCTGCTTTGGAACAACACTTGGGTGTGGGCCTGTTTTTTGGTTTTTTTTGTTTGTTTATGGGTGAAGTACAAGCCTTCCTTCTTCCCTTGGGACTCCCAGCTTTCGCTGGTCCTCACCTGGCTAAACCCTGATTTAAACTGTTTCGGAGCTGCAGAAAGATTGCTCACCACCCCTGCAGCCACCAAAGGTGATCCCTGAAGAAGGGGGGGAAAGGGTTACCTGTGTAAGAGTGAGGGTAGGAGTGGGAGTTAGTGTTAGGGGCTAGCATGGGACGGAAAATGAAGGCTTAGGCGAACACACAATTGAAAAGGTTTTTTTTTCGATTTGCACGGGGGTACGTGAAAGACTCTAGAAGCTGACAGCACAGACTGTTGGAAAGCCAAAACGAGAAAAAAAACGGATGACCCAAATTAGATGAACCTGGTTGGCAGAGACCTCCTTTGCTTTAAAAGGTCTATTCATGCCATAGATCAAATAAATCAGAATCGTAACCCAGTGTACACAAATAAAAACATCAATCCTTGTTGCCAGAAACAGGGAGAAGGTGCAATAGCGGTCTGCCTGTCCCTGTCTATAAAAGAAAACAGGGAGAAGGTGCAATAACGGTCTGCCTGTCCCTGTCTATAAAAGAAAACAGGGAGAAGGTGCAATAACGGTCTGCCTGTCCCTGTCTATAAAAGAATCGCATCCTGTCCATGCCACAGTCATCTAAGTGCCAGAATTAGAGCGCATGGTCCTGAGCAGCCTTTGTTTGGGATGAATTTGATAGCTATCGTCAAGTCATGAAACGCACAACCAAGCTGGATTCCTATCAATTGAGATCTAAGTAGTATCACAGTTTTTTCAAAATGTATTTTTGTTTTTGTGAATATTGTTCTGTTCCACTGAAGCTTCTCAAGTTTCTGGTTTAAGAACAGAGTAATTACAGCACAAGATATAACCACGGGCATTTTAACTTTTTGGAGTTTCCTTAACGTATAAATCACCCCATGAGCTGGCCCTGAAGTCCTATTTGCTTACACCTGCTTTTTCTTCATGGCATTTCCCCGTTTGACCCTGTTGCAAGCCTTGCTCTGGTTCACTTACTGTGCACTATACGTCCCCCTTCTTCCTTCCCGTCAGTATATACATCACCCTGCGTGGAAGTCTTGGTGAGGGAAAGCTTCTGTTTTCACAGACGGTCCAGATCTGCTTGTGATATTCATTTTTTTTTGTTAAAGTTACGCGATGTGACTCTGGTGCGGCTGCATTCATTGCTCAGGCACAGTGACTGTGACACAGGAAGGGATTCTTTTCTTGCCGCTGTGTAATAAACCTCATCAGGCAGCAGGAAGCTCCTTTCAACGATGCCTCCTGCATTTCGGTGGTAATATTGTACTTAAAGAAATAACATGTTTTGGCACATTAAGTCTAATAAGCATGAACTTGGCAGGCGGGTGAGGGAAATTAAAAAAAAAAAAGGGCGGGGGACAAGTTTGAACGGCTCTGAGCTGTTCGTTTTATGAAAAAGGAATCCTCCAGATTTCTTTCCCAGAATTCCATGCTGCTGCTGCCTCTGAACTTTGTCCAGCAGCGGCGTTTCTGCTCGAGGGGCGAGACTCATTTCTCCGGCAAGTAAAGCCTCTGCACCTTTGGGGGATTTAATTTTATATCAGTGAGAGGATCGGGAAGAATGCGGGCATTCAAAGCAACCCAGTGCTGTGCGCTGGGCTGCCCCGGTGACCGAAAGCATTTTAATCTATCTTCCAAGTAAACAATAAATGATCACAATGAAATTCTCCAAATTGCCTTTGTTTATATCTCATGTGGCTCCTGTCCTCTGCAAGAAGGAGGAAATTAAGGCGTTCTTTGCCATCGAGGAGAGGGGGGAAAAGACATATTTCAGGGCCCTTCTGGTGTTTGCCTGGAGCAGAAAGCTAAATCAATATACAATCACCTTAATGCACACAAAGCTGGTGCTCCATGCAAAAGTCTTTATGCAACATAAACATCTTTGATTGGAGTAATCTCGCAGCTGGATGTTATCCCCTGTTTGAAGACCTCCTGGAATATCCATGGCCACTTTCTCCCAGTCCACACAGTCCACTTGCCCTAGGGGTACCGGGTTTCGGGTTTATTTTCTGTCAGGGAGGAGGATTTGACCTATGGGGCCCTAAGTTCATAGGGGCGGATACCAACGCACGTTCTTTCATGTGCACGAGCAGCACATTCACTGTGGAATAGGGGGATCTCATATAAAGAGATCACAGGAAAGTATTCCTTGACCACAAAACATTATTCCTGAGGAGTTCATGCCCTGATACATGAAAATATAGTGTACCCTGCACTGCGCTGTTTTGTTGTGCTTAGAAATGTTATAGGAGGAGACTACAAGAGCAGCTAACAAAAATAAGCCTCACAGTAAATACAATGAAAATATTAACACTTATGTAAGAATAAAGATATTTATTTTATCTGTTAATAGGGCATGACCTTGGTCCTTAAAATGTAGGGGGGTAGAGTGGGGTTTTCCCTCAACCCATAACAACCTACCTCTGGAGCTCACAGACAATCCCAAGCACATAAAAAGCCCTCGGCAGCTGCAATAACAATTGAATATGGGGCCGTTTCTCCTTTTAGAGGCCCATGTGAACCTGGACGAGTCCCCCTGCAGTTTTCATCGCCCGGCTAACGGGGAGATGAGCGACAAGAGGAAAGAGACGATGCAAGGGCTGTAATTCTAGCTATTCCGTCATCATTACTCCTGAAATAATTTCACCAAGATAATATACGACTGCCGGTGCAACCAGGACAAGAGTCTATTAGCATCTTCCGGCTGCAGAGATAAGCGGTGCGGCTCATAATCTTTAATTCAGTTTCAATGTTTATGTTTCATTTCAGTGATGACTCTTGTTGACGATGTCATGGAGTGATGGATTTTTTTGCTCCCTTTGCTATTATTATAGTAGGAGGATTTTTTTTTTTGTGCCAGTTTACATTTTATATCATTAGTAATGTGTTAATGGGACGTACCCGCCAGTTACAAGTGAGTCAGGTGCCTTGGTAATTAAATTACAATGTTCTCAGTGTTGTGATACTTATTTGGTCATTTTTTTAGCACCTTCTTTTTTGAACAGGAGATTGATGGGACCTGCGTGTGTTGGTGCTTCGGATGCATACAAGTGAGTGGCTCCGAGATGGATGGTCCAGCGGAGCATTTCTTGCCACCCAGGCCGTACAAAAATCCTTGGAAAGGGGCAGAGGGAGAAGGAGAAATGTTCCCTGTTATTACTACGCAAATAGAGGTGGATGAATTCTGTCCCAGGGAGATAAAGGTTGCACCGAAAAGGTACAGCGTCTCAGCACACAAACCCAGGAGTTCCCCTGACTCATTGCTCATTCCGCCACACCTATTTGTCTTGTGCTCGAAATCTCAGTAACTGCCCTTTTTAATTTCACCGTACCTTCTTTTATTTTTTGTTTTTCACCTGACAGTTTCCTCCTGCTCCTCCGTACTTCCTGCTCAGCTGAAATCGGGGCTGGGATCCTGGCTTCATTCACAACTTCCCGAGGATTTTTCCCTCCTATCTTATATCCTCTCTTTCACCCTCAGACATTCTTAGGCTGCTCCTTGCAGCGCTGATCCTGGGCCCAGGACCATGTTTTATTGTAACTTCTTCTTCCATGCACTTGTTTTACTTTAATGTATACTCTTATGTTATTAGTTATTTACGTTATAATGTATTTCTCACCCCTTGTTTTATGTAAACCGACATGATACGAACTCCGTGAATGCCGGTATAGAAAAATACAAATAAATAAATAAATAAACGTACCAGTCTCTCTCCAGAACCCTACAATTATGGGCTCTGAATCTGGCCGACAGGTCTCTGTTGTAAGTTTGTTGTAAGTTTGACATGTTGTAAGTTTGTTGTAAGTTTGACATGTTTGTGGACCCTTGGTTGCTATATCGATGACTCCTCCCACGGGGAGGGGCCCCGTGGGGAAAATATAGCCATAGGCTGACTCTTCAGTAATGACCACAGAGAGAATAGAAACTTTATTATACAGCAGTTGGCAAGTCCCGAGGAGCGGGCTGCGCTCCTCAGCCAGTGGAGTAGGTCTCTGATGATGAAGCTCAGTCCAGGCACTGAGTTGCATCAAGTGCAGAGAAGCTGAAAGTGAAGGGTCCGGTAGTGGTCCACGGAGCGGGGTAGGCCAAGTACCCAGTCACAAATGATGTAATCAGGGATGGTAGATCCGGTAGTGATCCGCTGAGCGGAGTACACCGAGAATATATTCTGTGGTGAGACAAGGCAGAGAGACTGAAGAGAGAGGGTACTCATGAAGACTGGCAGCTGTAGGAGAGGTGGCCTCCACAAATCGGAGGTAGAGATGATGCAAGGCCCAGAGCTCCAGAGCCAAGATATCCTCTGTAGGTGCAGGTTAACCCAGGAGGAAGGCAGGCGAGTGCAAGGCCCCAGGAAGCGGGGGGGTACCTAGGGTACTGATGGAGCTGGGAAACCTGGAGAGTAGATAGGAGCGAAGCAAGACCCCCGAGGAGTGGGTACCTAGAACGCCCTGGTGTAGCCAGCGTAACCCCGTAGGGTTTGTAGGAGTGAGAACTCAGAGCGGGTGTCTCTGAAGGAAGTCGAAATTAGCTGGAACGGAATCCTTGCTAACTCGTAGCTGGATTGGAGATCGGAGGCTAAGAGGTAGTGACGTCATGCGGTGGGAACGTCCCCGAAGTTCCTGCCATGACGTATTCAAAAGAGAGGGCGGTGCGTGCACATGCCCTAAGTGACCTCAGTGTAAGAATGGTGAATGCAATCGCCTATGCTGGTCCGGGAACACCAGAGAGGTTGGCAGAGGGAGGCGGAGGCAGCCATCTTGCCCAGAGGAGAGGAAAGAGAGAACAGAGGTGAGACAGAGAGGCGCAGCCATCTGCGACCGACGGGCGCAACACACCCCTAAGCAACGATAACAAATAATGACAATTCCCTCATCCCCTTTCCCCACTCAGTCCCCAATTTCCATGAACACTACCTCTATATCATGCCCGGCCTGAGCCCACTCAGGAGCCGATGCAATAAAGCACACCCAGCCTAGCGCACAGGTTAACAAGCGGTTGGACGTGCATTTTGGACGTGCTAGACTAACAGCCGATGCAATAAGGGGATTAGCACGCCCAAAATGCGCACCTAAACAACTATGTGGCTGATAGCGCTCATCACATGTAAATTCCATGCAGATGAGGCTATTAGCTGTTACCATCTGATGCAGTAAATCCCCGGGCACCCAACAGACATTTTTCTAAGAATGCAAATTTAACTCCAGCCCTAGAGCTGGCGTTAAGTCATACAGCAAGTCAAGAGGAACCACAGACAACAGTAGATCCATTGCTTGCGTTGATTAAGAATTAAAAAATAATGTAATGGATTGATTAAAAAAAAAAAATTCTGGTCGCACAATATACAAGACAATATGCACGCTCCAGGCCAATTTCGCCCCTTGCCATTGTGTGTATAAATCAACCGTGGCAGGATAAAATGGTCACTCCTATTAGAACGGTTGCAGTTGTGGGCGCACAGCCACATCTCTTGGGCGCTCGATGCATTTGAGCACTAGGGACGCACAATTTCTCCTTAGCGTGTCCTTTTTAATGCAATAGCTCATTTTAATTAAGCATTGGGCGCCCAGGAAAGGTGGTTGTGCACACGTTAGGAAAACAGGCGCTCAATACAAGCACCCGTTTTACCACGCTTCTTATTGCGTTGGCCTGTCAAGGAACAAAAATTCGACTCGGGAGTGGAACTCAGGATTTTCTACACGGCGCTGTAAGCACTGCCACCGAGACACTGGACTGGCCCTTCGCTTAGGTTTCTATAGCACAGGTACTTCCTGAACCTGTCCTGATCACCTGGGTTTTCGGGACATCCCCAATGAACATGTATTTATTTATTTAAAATCTTTTCTATACCGTCGTTAAGTAGTATACCATCACAACGGTTTACAGGGAGGCACATATACACATCTTTGAAAGCTGTATAAATTAATTCTCTCTATAGGAAGTGCCATTAAAGTCCGGTGACTTAGTTTCGTAATAAAGACTATTTGCAAAAGTTAAAAATCTTGTCCTTTTCTATGCAATTAAAACTGAGAAGCGTAGAAAAGGAACATGTATGAGCTAAAAGGGCCAATCTCCAATGTTTGCAAATGTAGTCACTGGGGATGTCCTGAAAACGAAGTCGGCTCTGGGGTGATCAGGACAGGTTTGGGAGGCCCTGCTCTGCAGAACGCACTGGCTTTGTTTTTATACTGCCCTAGTTTCATGGCTATGTATTGAGCTTGGCTACCATTTTGTAATGTTAAGCACGTAGGTACAGGCAGCTTGCCTACTTTTTCTTAAGCATGTTTCTGTCTACCGCTGTCTTGGTGCTTCCTTAACGTCATATTTTGATGCTGAAAGTAAGAATAAAACTGCATCCCAAGAATTCCAGATGCCAAAAAATGAACCAACGGCGGCATGCGCTAATGTTAACATCACTGAGCGCACACATTCGAACCCAAACTCAACAGAGACATTATGAAGCTGTCAGTGATGGGGGAGTTCTGCAGTGAAGGCAGCAGGATTGCTCAGCTTTAAAAGGCTGTGAAGAGGAAGCTCTTAGAGAACAGATTACAAGGCTTCACTGTGAGGCATGTGTAGAAGGCTGATTTCACGTCTAGGCCGCCGGCCCTCCAAAAAGCTCCAAAGCACCAATTTTTATTAAAGCCCCTGTTCCAGACACGAAAGCAGAAGGGCAAGAAGATTAATGTAAGGAAGCAGGCTCAGCCGACAGAAATCTGATTGGAATGAGCTTTGATTTTCGCTTTTGCAGGAACTAGCACATTGAACCGAAAGCAGTGGGAGTGACCATGTGATCACCCCCCTGCCCTCCTCCCCCCCCCCCCCCCCCCCCCCCTGATAACCCTGAGCTGAGAGAGACAGAATATACTATGGCAATGCAAGTAAATACTGCAACACTTCAGCCATTTATTTTCCTGTCCCCCAAAGAGTACAGACACCGTATTTCATGCCTGCCTGCAAGCTTTTCCAAATTGCTAGTGCGGGTAAGAAGTTCCTCTCGACTCTTACCACCCTAAGCATAGATGCACAGAAACTGGAGACAAATTCATCACCAGCTGTGGCAGGAACTGTGAGCAGCTGCTGGAAACCGGTGCAGAAAATGCATCCATTCTCCTAACGTGCCCATTCATTCTGCTTCTGCAGGATTTCCCAGTTGGTGTAGCGGCTTACAGATTGCTGTTAACACTTCCAGTTCTGCGTGCGGCGTGCCCGGTGACAGCTGCAGGTGGCCCCACTCACGGGATTGGAAACGTTGGTGCCCAGCCACTTTCCAGCTTTCCGTTACAAAATAAAAAAGTTAAAAAAAGGACGGGATAGATATTCAAGCCGCGATTTTCAAACTCTTACCCGGCTATATTCTAGCTGGATAACTCGTTATATAACCCTGTTAAGTCGGAGGCATTCCGGGGGTAGGTATTAACAAGCGTCCCCTGGAGGAGCGGAGTATCTGGCTAACTTAACGAGTTGCTCAGCGGCTGAATATCGATGCCGATAAGCCGATCAGAAATGCATCGCATTCCATTTAAAGAAGAGAGTCCCTGCTATGTCCCCTTCTGAGCATGCGTTCTGCAAGACTTCACATGCGGGCAGCAGACTCCTTTCATTTCAAGCACAGCACATTATTCTCCTGCTCGGGTAGAGAAAAACATCTAACAGTCAGACCATCCTCTAGCTTTCTGGTCTTCCCTGAAACACGGCTTGGGTCACACTGGCTGTCCTGGCAAGAGAGGCCTCTCTGAAGACCTGGGCAAGATCTCGGGCAGGATTTTATCTGAACATTAAAACTGAACACAAGGACGGTGGCAGATTTCTCTCAGCAGGCCTGATTCACTATAAGGTAGATTTTAAAAGCCTTGCGCACGCAAAAACAGCCATTTACGTGCATAAGTGGCCTGAGCTACGTGAATTTTTTTTAACCATGTCCATGAGAGACGAGAGAGAGAATAGGGCTTAGTCTGATATTCTATATATGGGCCATTGTAAGGGGGCACTTTGATTTGGGGTGAGTTTTCGGGAGGTAGGTCAAACATTTTTTAATGAGGACAATATTACAATGGATACCCCTGAATGTGTCTGCAACACCAGCCTCCCAACCCCAACCCACCTCCCGAAAACTCACCCCAAATCAAAGTGCCCCCTTACAATGGTCCATATATAGAGTATCAGACTGAGTCCTATAAAGAGGCTCGCTCTCTCTCCCCGAAGGAGCAGCAACAAAGTAGCATGCATCCAACTCCTGCCATGTACGCAGGTTATCAAATAGCACATGTTGTTTGTGTGCTCAGCGAGATACACACATTTATGGTTTTATTCTATGACTAGGAGGAAAAATGGTTAAGTGAATCAGGTACATAGAGTCATTCACCTCTTGTAGACCCTTTTTCTTCATTTTTTTTGCACTAATGCAGCATCCTTAATCAGGCCACAATACAAACGTTTACATATAGATGCAATGAATCCTACCATATAAGTAGGTGCGTGAAGCAACAGGATAATAAAATGGGCTTGCTAGAGGTCACAGCAAATGGCAGTGACTAAAGCAGGAGCTGAGCTTGGGTATCCTTGCCCCCAGCCCCTCATTATTCTGACCACTAGGGTCGTGACCCTTTGAGTATGATTTTACTTCTCTCACACAGAGCAGTACTTAAAAAAAAAACAACAAAAAACAAATCTGATGCTACAGGCAAGAACCCTACCGGCCGATCATTTCGGTAAGAGAACGAAGGAGACGGCAGGGAGCTGGAGGTGTCTGGGGGTTCCGACAGGTGACCCGGCAAGCCTGGGTCATGCCTTCAGTCGCCTGTCAGGATGCCAAGAACATCCAGTCTCAGCGGTGGGGAGGTGGCGAGCCCTGGGCTTGCTTACACAACAGGGCTAGCGCTAGGAGTACAGGTGGAGCTGCTCTGTTTATGCCAACCCAGCAGCAAATGAGGCACCAGCCTAGGAAACGAGCCAGAAACTCATGAAGAGATCCTGCTTTATTTATTTTCACCCCTGCGTGTCTGTTTCTCTATAGCCCCCCCCCCCCCCCCACCTGAAGATGCTGCTGTTTGGTTTCCCCCGACACCTTCACAGGGGCATCAGACTGTTTTTCTTCTGTATCAACCATTTCTATTGGGGAGGCTGCAATGGAGCACACCCCCTCGTCTGCATGAAGCAGAATTGTTGAATGGTTTTAGTATTTTGCATGCATTCATTCTTGCAGGCTAGTTGGCTTTCTGTAACAGAATTATTTTCCCCCTTCCAAAAATAAATTCTTTCTTGGACCTTTAAAATAAAACGATGTTCTGACTTAGTTTAATTTCAGTATGCTGTACCTCTGCAGACTGCTGGACATACTGATGACATGGCACACACAGGTATTAGATTATATTAAAGCTAGCGCTTTCTTTTACCATGAAGAGACAAGACGACCATGTAAACCTTCTGTTCCCTCATTGTGATTTATCACACAAAATTGCAATGAGCGTCAATCCTCACTCTCTGTTGCACTTGGCATATTTTTTTTTTTTTTACAAGGCGCTCTTAAAAGTTGAAGTCACCTGACGCCTGCCTCTGAAGTGTAAACAGCAAGGGAACATTTTGTTCAGCCTTCCCTGTTCCTCCTTGCAATCAAGGAGTGACTAATGTGAAAGCTTCGAAGGACCGGCAAGAGTAGGCAGGAATTCCAAAAATGCCAGGGGACTGCTCTGTTTTGCAATCAGTTCCAATCTTTAGAAATCAGTTCAGCAAGGATTGACAAACTACACACACAGAGTGGACATGCACATGGGAGCTGCCTGGCTGGCTGACTCGCTGAGTGAGAGGTGAAACTCTCCAGCTGTTTTCTTGTATGGTGGGAACTGGCAAACTTTTCTTGCATTTACACTGGATCCTCAGTAGTTTTCCTCCTGGAATCACAATAGATCTATCCAAAATATGCAGGACTGGTATTCCTATTTGTTTGTTCTGATTAATTAATAATAATAATAATAATAATAATAATACAAAGCACACTTGTTTTCTGTTAAGTTACATACAACATTGTTTGGATCTGCACTTTGGATCTTATTCATGGCCCAAACTTTCCCTATCTGCATCTCTCATTCACATTCTTAGAATAATGTTGCATAGCTGTAGTATCAATTAGACCTTTGTAGATATTCTATTGCAGACATAGCTGAATAAACTACTTCCATTGGTTGCAAATGAATTTCATGCATATTCATTGGGGATATCCTGAAAACACGACTGGCTGAGTGGTCCTGGGGGGGGGGGGGGGGGGGAACCACTGATCTATTAGAACAGGATATAAACACAGGATCTCATTATAAGGTGAATATTCCAAACTTGCACCCGTAAAAATGAGCAGTCACGCATGTAAAATAGCGTGTCCTCGCATGTATGGCATTCTAAAACCTCCACATACAAGTGCAAGTAAGCATATGCGAGCAGACTTCCACGTGTAGAAGCAGCTTATAACGATTCCGGTTATAAGCTGCTACTTCAGGTTCTGCAAAAGCAAAGTCTGTTACTTGCATGAATCTACGCCCGCTCGTTTTCTGCTGCACACGAGAATAAAAGCCTTTAGTGTCAAATAACGGGCTGGGTATGGGATGCGGGGATGTTCAGGCTGAAGAACCTGGAGCAAACTGGTAGATGAAATGGTAAAACTGCTCATTTCCTTGCTATGCCCATGTTACAAAACCTCCCAGCTTTCACATGTAAAGCCTGACTTGAGGGGGAGGGGGAGGGAAATGCATGTAAATTGTGGAGGTAAAATGTCCACATTGTATATTTTTTAAGTCAGATTACAAAATATGTGAGCAAAGCAAATGTGCGCTACTTACCTGGACAAAAATCCAATTTATCCGGTTAAATCTTGAAATCGGCAATTTATACCGATAAGTAGTGGTGATTATCCAGACAAGTTCCAATTTATCCTGATAAGTAGTGGCAAAACTGTTACTTAAACCAGATAAGTCTTAAAGCACTACTTATCAGTCAGATTGCTGACTTTCTAAAAATCTAACGTTTTGCCAGATAGCCGGCTAAGTAGCGCATTTTAAGACTTATCTGACTAAGTGGCATCTTATCCCTGTAAATGGATAAGTCATAACTTTCCGACTATGTTGAAAATACATGCTGTGTATCTTCTAGATATGTGAGCATGTTGTAGGGTAGATTTACACATATTTTACGTTGTGCATGCCTAATTGTACGCATGACATAAAATACATGAGCATGAGCCTGTTCACCCCTCTTACATGCATACTTAGGCACGCGCACGCATGTTTTAAAGTTATCCTCGCTGTCCATTTGCTCTAGAACAGTGATTCCCAACCCATCCTTAAGGACCATCTAATCAGTCTGCATTTCAGGACATGCATAATGAATAACCATGAGAAACATTTGCATCTATTAGAGACCCAGTGTATGCAAATGCATCCCAGGTATACTTATTGTGAATATGCTGGAAACCAGACTATTTGGTAGGGATATGCAGCCTCATAGTTTTTGTTCACTTTATGCTTTTTCCCTTTGGCAGGATTTTTTTTTTTTTCTAGATTTGGTTCTTTAATTTTATTTTTGGTACAGTTTGTTTGCCAAATGGAAAAAAATATTAAACTAAAAAAACTACCAAATCAAAAAAACATAATGAACTGCTATAAAAAAAAAAAGAAAGAAAGAAAAAAGGGCCTCCAGCAGTCATCACTGGGCTGTTCCAGCCCCCAAAACATCCTGGGCTCAATACTGAGGCCTGGCTCCCAGGCCTGGTCCCAACACTGAAACCTACGTGTGGGACATAGGCCTAGTCCTAACAATGAGACTTAGACCCAGGCTGTGCCCAGAACTTATACCTGGCACAGCGGCCTGGACCTAGTGCTGAGGCCTAGGCCCAGGACAGACCCAGAGCCTAGGCCCAGCACCAGGACGCATTCCAGAGGCCTAATCCCAGTACCAAGGCTTGCCCTGAGGCCTGGTCCTGACACTGAGACTTGGCCCCAGGCCTGGTTCCGGAACCAGGGCCCATCCCAGAGGCCTGATCCCAGCATCAAGGATTTGCCCTAGACCTGGTCCTGGCACTGAGTCCTGACCCCAAGGTCTGGTCCTGGCACCAAGGCATGGTCAAAGGCTTGGTCCCAGCACCAAGGCCTAGCCCCAGTCCTCAGGGCTGGGTCCCTACTGCAGGGACCCAGCCCTGAGGACAGGACCCAGCACTGAGACCAGCTCCTGTCACTGAGGCCTAGATCCAGTGTCATATCCTGGCCCTAATACCAGGCCCTGGCACTCAGATCCAACCCTGAGGTGTGGTCCCGTTTTCAAGTCCTGGCCCTGAGTCGCCATCCCATCACCAAGGCCTAAGCCCAGTGCCAGGGCCCAGACCTTTGAACTGGTCCCAGGGGCGATGATGAGGCCTGGTTCTGATGCTGCCTTGCCCCAATACCTGGTCCTTGCATGAGGCCTAGGCTTGGCACCAGGGCCCTGCCCTGAAGCCCTGGTCCGGATGCCAAGGTCTAGGTCCAGTGCAGGGGCCTGGCCCAAAGACCTGTAACTATTGCCAAGACCTGGACGTGGCACTGAGGCCTGGTCCTATTGCTGAAGCCAAGGTCTGGTGCTGGGGTCTGAATCACTCTGACACCTTCCTCTGGGGTGGACAGCATCATTTTGATGTACGGCTGTACACTTCTATGATATGCAACCAAAAAACAAGAATGTGAACTATATCTTCAATGCGCTATTATCCAAAGAATCTTTTTTTATAAAACAATTTTTAGAAAATGTAACCGCATCAGCAAGCCAGACGACGGCAGTGAACTCACTTGCCGTCCGGACTACTCGTCATTTGCGGTGTGATCTTACTAGAGACATTCGGGTCCACCAGTAAGCATCTACCGTGACAATTATGTTAATTCACTCCTGAAGAAGCGATTTACATCGCGAAACACCGGCCGTTGTCGGGTGTTATTTTGGAACAGTTCGGGTGATTGATGTACTTTCATTTTCATGCGGGACTCAAAGGACATTTAAAGTGTGATTCAGCTGCATTATATACAAAAATCAACATATTTAATATCACGCCGCAAATGACGAGTAGTCCGGACGGCAAGTGGGTTCACTGCCGTCGTCTGGCTTGCTGATGCGGTTACATTTTCTAAAAATTGTTTTATAAAAAAAGATTCTTTGGATAATAGCACATTGAAGATATAGTTCACATTCTTGTTTTTTGGTTGCATATCGTTTGATTGACAAAACAAGTGCTTTGGTTCTTTGTTCTTTGGCTTGTACATTTCTATGACCATATATCAAAATGGTGCCATCTGCTCCAGAGGAAAGTGCCGCAGTTGTGTCACTTCAGTCCCGTTCTTAAAGCAAATGGTATCGTTTCTGAAGTGTCGGGACAAGAAAAAGTTGTTGGGATGCCCAAACCTAGGCCTCAGTACTATGACGGCAGCTCAGAGATGGGCCTCAGTGCCAGCCCAGTCCTCAGCACCAGGGCCAGGCCTCTGGACTGGAGCCCAGTGCCAGTCCTAGACCTTGACACTGTGATCAGGTCTCAAGGCTGGAGCCCATCACTGGGCCTAGGCCTCAGAGCCAGCAAAAAAAACCTCAGAGCCAATCCTAGGCACCGGAACAGGACTGGGCCTAAGCGTCAGCACCAGGCTCCAGTGCCAGTCCTAACCTCAGGGCTGTCACCAATCCTCAACACCAAGCCTAACCCAGGCCTAGGACTTAGCAGTGGGTCCAACGTGGAGGCCTGGTCCTAAGTGAGATGCCTTTTTTAAATGCAACAAATCCGAAAATATGCTAAAAATTTGGTAAAAACAAATGTACATCCCTACCGGCTAGATGGACGTTAAGGACCAAATTGGGAACCACTACTTTAGAAGAGAAAAGAAGGGTTTATCAGATAACTTCATGCTTTTCACTGAAGACTGGCTAACCCATGCATCAAGATGAGATACTAATGGTCCTTTTCATAAGAGAAGCAGAACTACATCTCCATGGATGAGATCCAGCAAAAACAAGAATGACTCCACTTTAGATGACTTATAGTCATGTAATAATTCCTCCAGTACCTGAATGTAATCCGCTTTGAAGTGCTGAAAAAAAGTGCAAAAAGCGGAATATAAATCTAAATAAATAAATAAATAAGAGAAGAATGCACTTTGTTGCTGTCACATTTTAATGAATTCCAATAGAACTGTATATTAAACATGTTTCAGAGGGGTGTTTCTTAAGGTAGCAATGTTACTGGCATTGTGGGATGAAATTGCAGAATTATGAACAAAATAAGTAGGTACCATATAGGTTTACTATACAAGCAAAAAATGAAGACAAATATTTAAGCCTCTGTACTGTGACATTCAGAGACTGTAAAACGTTAAGCATGGGAATGAATATGTAAAGGGCAGAGCAAAATGCTCCCCCAAGGAGTCCTAAATATCTTGCCTTGCTGCAGGAGATAAAATGCTACTGAAGAATTTTGAAGACTTAGAGGCTTTAATGGACAGGATCCTAACTAATAATTTAGAAGTTTCTTAATTCATACTGTACAGTTCAGCAGTTAGCACTCTCAATTCTGACCGCTTATTGTTTCGAGTACCTCACCAGACTATCAATGGCACGAATCTCAGACAATCCTGCAGGGATCTCCTGCAATACGTGATAGCGCCTGCTTTCCTGCCGAGAAGAAATAAACTCCAGGGAATTGATGGAGAACTGAGCTGACGGTGTGGTAGAGCCATCGGCCCTGAAAATCAAAGGAGGCATCATTGCATCACGGACTTAGTCACAACAAAATGTAAACTGCTTCAGGGTGGAGCTCCTTGCACTTTGGTGTCCCAGGCTGAGGTAGTGAAGGTAAGTAGAGACTCACAATGATTCCTTGAGGGGGTCACACCTGAAAGGCCCCTCTTTCCTGCCAGGCTTCGTGTGGTTAAGTATAAATCACTAGGGATGTGCAGCAGGGACAGATACGTTCGATTCGGTATTCGTATTCGTCGGGACCCAAATCTATTACATCCGTTTTTGGGGGACCTCGATTCATCCATTAGTTACGTATGGTATTCGTTTCCTATTAAAGTTAAACAAAAACCCCATCCCAACCCTTTAAATTTAATTAACTACAACCCCCCACCCTCCTGACACCCCCCCCCCCCTCAAGACTTGCCAAAAGTCCCTAGTGGTCCAGCAGGAGTCCTGGAGCGATCTCCTGCACTCGGGCCGTCGGCTGCCGGTATTCAAAATGGCGCCGATAGCCTTTGCCCTACTATGTCACAGGGGCTACTGGTGCCATTGGTTGGCCCCTGTCACATGGTAGGAGCACAAGATGGCGCCGGCCGCCCATTGCTCCTTCCACGTGACAGGGGCCGACCAGTGGCACAGTTAGCCCCTGAGAGATAGTAAGGGCAAAGGTTATCGGCGCCGTTTTGAACACTGGCAGCCGACGGCCCGAGTGCAATAGATCACTCCAGGACCCCTGCTGGACCATCAGGGACTTTTGGCAAGTCTTGGGGGGGTCAGGAGGGTGGGGGTTTTATTTGTTAGTAATACGTTGCTTTCGTGGGGGTTCGCCATATGTTTCGGAACCCCCACGAATGCAACGAATAGGGACCTGTACGTTGCAGATTGCGCATTCATTCAAAACGAATGCACATCCCTATAAATCACCCAGTCAGTGTGCCTGGGATTAGGGAGGGACAGCAAAGATAAAATTGGGAAAATGTCCTATGAGAGGATGTTAGTCCAGAAAACCTCTGTGAAAAAAAAACAAAAAAATAATACTGTGCAAATAGGTTTAACAAATTTATTGTACTAGAAGAAGAAAAACATTAAGAATGCGTACTTAAGATTTTTCAACAAGTACCTTTTAAACAATAGTTCAAGAAAAGGCTTTTTATATAATTAGACAACAATTTAAAATTTCAATACATTCATACTTGTTTACTTTTAGCACAAAAACACTTTAAACACTGATAATTATATTTTTTCTCATAGGACTTTAAACCACAAGTACTATCTTTATATTTCCCTTTCCTTTAACTGCATTTGTACTTCCAATTTATATTTTTAAGACATTGATTGTTTTGTTTTTCTTTTAGGCTCTTCTTGTACAGAGTCCCTTGACATAAATATGCTTTTTCTCTGTGTGTTTGGGGGGTTTTTTATCTCAGTCTTTTTTTTTTTTTTTGTGTTGCTTTACTTTTGAGTTCAGTAAACTGTACCAGTCTGGTTAGACATAGTGTGTTGTTTCTTGAACGTCAGCGTGCGCACTTATCTCTGCTGCTTTGCTTTGGTCCAAGCTCTGGTACCATGGTCTCCATTGCAGCGGGAATCTCCTGGGCCGCAGGTCCATTGGCAGCAGGAGTCTTCGGTATGATAGTTCCAGTGGACATGGGTGTCAGGCCTTCCTTCATCAGCATTCTCTCCGCCAGGGACATCGATTACTTGACTTTACAAAATCAATAATAAAGGCTAACCTGATGCACCACGAAGTACGTTTTTCCTAGTCAGGTGTCCATCAACTTGTTGAACTGATTTTCTAACTATAAAGAATAAAAGGAAAATAAAAAATTTCTTTTTCGCCGCATCTCAAAAAAGATATAATTACAATGGAGAAAGTACAGAGAAGGGAGACCAAAATGATAAGGGGCATGGAACGGCTGCCCTATGAGGAAAGACTAAAGAGGTTAGGACTTTTCAGCTTGGAGAAGAGACGACTGAGGGGGGATATGATAGAGATGTTTAAAATCATGAGAGGTCTAGAACGGGTAGATGTGAATCGGTTATTTACTCTTTCGGATAGTAGAAAGACTAGGGGGCACTCCATGAAGTTAGCATGGGGCATATTTAAAACTAATCGGAGAAAGTTCTTCTTCACTCAATGCACAATAAAGCTCTGGAATTTGTTGCCAGAGGATGTGGTTAGTGCAGTTAGTATAGCTGTGTTTAAAAAAGGATTGGATAAGTTCTTGGAGGAGAAGTCCATTACCTGCTATTAAGTTCACTTAGAGAATAGCCACTGCCATTAGCAATGGTTACATGGAGTGGACTTGGTTTTTGGGTACTTGCCAGTTTCTTATGGCCTGGATTGGCCACTGTTGGAAACAGGATGCTGGGCTTGATGGACCCTTGGTCTGACCCAGTATGGCATTTTCTTATGTCTTATGTTCTTATGTTTTCCTGTCTTAAATTCAAAGTTGGGGGGATAGCATTCATTCTCTCTCGTAGTCTTCCTATTTCCCTTCTAGTAAGAACAGGCAAAATAGAACCCCATTCCTGTTCAATGATTTTACAGTTAACCGTCCTGGCCCCCAACCACAGCACAGGGCACAGGAGCAAATTTCAGTCAAAATCACTTTTTTCTTTTTCCAATCATCTCAGTCACACAGTACCACAGAGTTGACGAGTCTCTGTGACTTTCCCCCTTTGGTGAAGGCTGGTTCCTAGAAGATTTGCCTGGAGTTTGGCAGAACTGGTGAACGGTGCTGCTGCCCTCTTCCAACTCCACCTGTCTTCTGCCCAAGATTCCTACAAGAGACTCTTTCTCTGCAGAGCATATCCTTACTCTGATGACATCACAAAAATAGTCAGTCAAAACATATAACAACCCGTCAAGAGTACCAGACATATTTGGAGAACCGTCGTATGGAGAACCATTATCTAGAGCTTGATAAAAACAGTATCTGAATTCAAGAAAGCATGGGGTAAATAAAGAGGATCTCTAAGGAAGTGATGAGAATTATAATGCTAAATTAATTGGATGGATGGGCAAACTGGATGGGCCATAAGGTCTTTTTCTGTCGTCATGTTTCTATGTTTCTATAAATGCTATAGCACTGTGAATACTATCTGTCACTAAAAGCGTTAAACGTGGCTCGAGTTTCATCGTATGTCACCCAGAAATCTTTTTACCATTTTATATTGCCCTATTTTATTTATTTATTTAAAAAGTTTTTATGTACCGCGAAATGGTCGGGATCTGGCCCTCTAGCCCTGAAATATACGAGAAAAATACCAAAACTTATCTTTTTGGTTTGTAATGGAAGTCATGACTTAAGTCTGAAACTAAGCAGTCATGCCAAAAAATCAGTTCACCAGGACCTAAAGAGAAAAACACCCGACACAAGCCTTGTTTTGGTGTCTTCATCAGGGGTGAACTGGTCAGCGATGTTGTCTTGGTCAGAAATACTGAATGGCATGGAGGCTCTCTCCAATGGCTCATGCCATTCAGTATTTGTTGCATTTTGCGGTCCGCAGGCCGTTCCCCCAGACCACTGCACTTACCGTCCCAGCCGGGCTTTCCTCGTCGGCACCCAATATGGCGCTGCTACTTCGGGGCTCCTCGCAGCAGGCAGCCACGCTCCGATGTGGCGAGGTATCACCAATGCTTCATGCTGTAGGACGCCACCAGCCTCATTCACCCCGCTCTTCCTAAAGCACGCGCACACCTTCTATTTTTAAATATAAAAGGTCCTTGCTGACACTCCTCCCGTGCCTCGGCAACAGATCAGTTCCAGTGTCCTTGTCTTCAGTTCTTCAGTCCAGCATACTTATCCTCAGATGTTCAGCATCTCCTTCACTGCCCACCTGTTCTTTTCCACGCCTTCCTGCCCCGCCTATCCACCCCTCCTTTCCCATCGGCCAGATACCTGGTTTGACCTCGGCCTGATCCTGGACACACTTGACTGCTGCCTGCCACTACCCACTGCCTGCCAGCGGACATGTCAGGCCTCCATCTGCTTACCCAGCTACTCTACAGTGACCTAGTACTCCATTATCAGAGGTCCCTTCCTAAGATCTGCTGGCCCCGACACCCAAAGGCTCAACCTGAAGGGAATGAGGGCTGATATAGGTGAAGCTCCAACTGGGCCTCTGCTTCTTCCAGATCCAAAAATGCAACAGTATTTTTGACCAAGGCAATGTCGCTGACCAGTTTGCCCCTGCCGAAGGCTCCGAAACGCAGCTTGTGTTGGGCGTTTTTCTCTTTGGGTCTGGCAAATGTATTTACTACCATGACTTCCATTATGGAAGTCATGGATTGAACATAATGGATTGACTTCCATTATGGACCGAAAGGATAAGTTTTGACGTTTTTCTTGTATATTTCAATGCTACACATAAGGCGATATAAAATGGTTAAAAAAAAAAAAATTCTGGGAGACATATGATTAAATTCAAGAGCCACCTTTAACACTTTTTTAGTTAGAAATAGTAGTCACAATGATAAAAGGGTTTTGAAGCTCTGTATATGCAGGTACTCTTGATGGTTTGTTATACATTTTGATTGTCAGTTTTTAACCATCTATTTTGAGGTTTACTTATTTATGTTTATCACAAAAATAGTTCTATTTTAAAAAGTCTCAGCTTTCTCCGTACCATGGCACAGGTGGCAATGGGCCTCTATTTAATTCCTAGCAATCCTTTATAGTAGCTGTGTGGCCTTTACAAGTCCCGGATGCTGGTCACATTACACCCCTGGTGTCCTTACGCTGGGCCAGTTCACTTCCAAAAAAGCTACGAAGCTATTCCTCCTGCTTCTGCGATTGCCAGGCTGTCCTTCCCTTCAGGTTAGGGAGCTGCAGGAGACAGAACAGTGAGATGCAGGTGAAACCTGGACCGGATTCCCGCATAAACTGGAACTCTTGTACAGGGGCATTTCCTTGCCAGATGACCATGCCCGACCATTTTTTGCACAGGTGATGGGGTCATGTATTGAGCAGCACCCCGTCACTCAGTCTGGCCAGTCAATTAATTTGAGATATTTTCCCCTGGGGGGGGGGTGCACGGCGGCTCGCTCCTGGATTTCCAGACTTCCTATACACAGCAGAGGCTTTCCCAGGGACCCTGGCTGCATGTGCCCTGGTGCACTTGGCGGGAGCTTGCTAAGGGCCCCTTTGCCGCTTCCTGCCCTTATCGTGTTTTTATTTTATTTATTTTTAATTACTTGTCTTTTGTTTTTCTTTATTTCCTTTTGTTTTCCTTTATTTTTTTTATTACTTTCTTTTTGCCTGCCCTCCCAGGACGGCTGTGACCCAGTCCCTTTAAGGGTCACAGCAGTGATGACATCGCATCTTGACTGCTTTCTTCACAGCGGGAGCTTCCTTAGTGCTTCCCATCCCTTTTCCTGCCTTCCCCCCCGCGCCTCCTTTCTGTGGCGGAAGCCTCTGTGGAAGGCAGGGGGCGATTGGCCACTGTTTCTTCCTTTCTGTGTGCCACGAGAGATAGAAAGGCCCTCACGCCGCGGCTGCCTTCTTCTCTCCATTATAAACCTGGGCCGTGGCATGGAAAAAAAAAACCAAGCAAGGCCCTAGGACAGGCCCCTCTCAAGCCCGTCTGAGGACATCTTCAAGATCATGGGTGCCCCATCGGCCCACAGGTAAAAAAATAAAATGTATTGTTTACTCTGTAACCTGTGCCCACCACGCCAGAATAATGCAACGGCAGTGATAGTACCAGAGAGCCCATTTAAAGAGGAGGATACAGGGGAAGGACAGGGCAGGGAAGAAAGGGGAGGAGGGGGGATACAAATTGAGGAAGAAGGGGAGGAAGGGAGCAATGGGATTTGGAAAGAGAGATAATAAGAAGCCTTCCTTCTCTGGATCCATTCATCCTCCCATTTATTTCCTCCTGAATTCCACTTTTCTTCTCATGCAGCCATCCCTCCCCCTTCACAGGTATCTCCTCCCCTCTCCCCCGCCAGGTTGCACGTTTATCCTCTCTACTTTCACTCCCCTCCGCCAGCTGCAAGTTCACACATCCTCTCCACCGCCAGCTCCAAGTCAGCCATGCGCAGTTATTTTACTCTTTTTTTTTACTCTTTCGGATAATAGAAAGACCAGGGGACACTCCATGAAGTTAGCATGGGGCATATTTAAAACTAATCAGAGAAAGTTCTTCTTCACTCAATGCACAATAAAGCTCTGGAATTTGTTGCCAGAGGATGTGGTTAGTGCAGTTAGTGTAGCTGTGTTTAAAAAAGGATTGGATAAATTCTTGGAGGAGAAGTCCATTACCTGCTATTAAGTTCACTTAGAGAATAGCCACTGCCATTAGCAATGGTAACATGGAATAGACTTAGTTTTTGGGTACTTGCCAGGTTCTTATGGCCTGGATTGGCCTCTGTTGGAAACAGGATGCTGGGCTTGATGGACCCTTGGTCTGACCCAGTATGGCATGTTCTTATGTTCTTAGTTGCACCGTCTCTGAACACGCAATGGTTCGTGAACAAAACTGACCCATGTAATATCATATGCGGGATCTGACGTGCTGGTGCCTTACCAAAGGTGCAGTCCTTCAGAATAGCGAGAGGAGACAGAAAACGAGGGTCCTGTTTGCTTCCTGCACCTCTCCCAAAAATGTCTTGGTGGTAATCCATCCCTGGTATCCTGGCCAAATTGCAAAAGAAACCATTCGTTGTGCATCCTCACGTGAACCTTCTTCTGAGGTCTACACGAGCACGTTTTTTCCAGTCTGCACGAGTTCTCTGTAATCTGTAGTGTACAGAGAGGCCCATTTATCTCCATCCACACACTAAGATAACCCCAGGCCATCCAGAAAAAGTTAAGGCAGTCCTGGTTTTCACCCTCTGCGTCTATGGGCTTATACTTTCGATGTTCCATTTTGTTTCCGAGAAAAAGCAGGAATAAAACCAGAGCTTTTCCAAGAAAAAGCATAGAATAAAATCAGAGCTGGCAGCCTGCTCATAGAGGCATGCAAATACCTGGTAATCTCAATACACGAACATTGTTCCTCTTATAAATTAATAGGAATACATTCCATACTGTAATCTTGTTCACTGTTTTCTTTTTCTTACTTGTGTAAAGCGGTTTGAAGCAGAACAAATCGGAAACTCCCCCCCACTCTGAGCTTTTGGTGTCACAGAAGCAGATAACATCTGACCTGCTTGGTATTCAGCTCTTAACTTTCCCTCTAATATCAGGCTAAGAATAAAATAAGGCAGATTTCATCACCTTAGTTTTTTGTTTTGGCAGACAGATGTCCTCGTCACAGTCGTGCCTCAGTCCTAGTAAACGTAAGAACATAAGAAATTGCCATACTGGGTCAGACCAAGGGTCCACATCAAGCCCAGCATCCTGTTTCCAACAGTGGTCAATGCAGGACACAAGTACCTGGCAGGATCTCAAGGGGGTAGATAGAATCCAAGCTCCTTACCCCAAGAATAAGCAGTGGATTTCTGCAACCCTACCTTAATAATGGTTAATGGACTTTTCCTCCAGGAACTTGTCCAAACCATTTTTAAACACAACTACACTAAGAGCCTTCATCAAATCCTCTGGCAATGAGTTCCAGAGCCATATATTCTCTGAGAAAAGCTATATTTTCTTTTATTAGTTTTAAATGTAACACCTAGTAACTTTGTTGTGTGTCCCCCTGGTCTTTGTACTTTTTGAAAGAGTAAGCAACTGATTAACGTTTCTCGTTCCGCTCCACTCATTATTTTATAGACCTCTATCATATCTCCCCTCAGCTGCACCTTCTCCAAGCTGAAGAGTCCTAACCCCTTTAGCTTTTTCTCATTGGGGAAATGTTTCATCCTGTTTATTATCTCGGTCACCCTTCTCTGTACCTTTTCTAATTCTGCTGTATCTCTTTTCTGATGTGGTGACCAGAACTGTACACAACACTCAAGATGAGGTCGTACCGTGGAGCGATACAGAGGCATTATGATATTCTCTGTTTTATTCTCCATTCCTTTCCTAATAGTCCCTAGCATTCAATTTGCTTTCTTGGACATCGCTGCGCACTGAGCAGAAGATTTCAAAGTATTATTGATAATGACGCCTAGATCCATTTCTTGAATGGTGACTCCTAATGTGGAACTTTGCGCTGGGAAGACATAATTTGGGTTACTCTTCCCTAAGTGCCTCAAGCAGGCGTAACTTTCGCGACAAAGGTAGGGGGGGTGTAGATAGGGCCGGGGGGGAGGGTTAGGTAGGGGAAGGGATGGGAAGGTGGGGGAAGGCCGATGGAAAGTTCCCTCCGAGGCCGCTCCTATTTTGGAGCGGCCTCGGAGGGAACAGAGGCAGGTTGCGTGGCTCAGCGCACGCAGGCTGCCAATTTTGGGCAGCCTTGCGCATGCCAACCCCAGATTTTAATGGATATGTGCGGCTACGCGCGTATGTATTGAAATCCCGTGTACTCTTGTTCGCGCCTGGTGCGCGAACAAAAGTATGCGTGTGCACAACTTTATAAAATCTACCCCAGTATTTTCACCGTAAAAATTTTAAAAGAGAAAAATGAACTCAGGAGAGGGGTCAAGATGGCTGTGAGTCGATAGACGCTCTACTGCTCGTTAGTTTCCTGCTCCATTTCTTTTCATGGCTCTGAAGGGGAAAGTAAGAGTTTTCCCTACTGAACCCTCTTCACCTCCTGGCCAGCAGTTCATCACTATCTTTGCGTCTGCTGTAGACCCCCCTGCAATCTCCCGGTGATGTGCTCCCCGTTGAAGCCTTCAATGAGGGAACGTCGGCCGCTTCCAGGGGACGCGGTTTCCCTCAGCCCCTGGGAACAGTCTCTTCCGCCGGCTGACAGACATGCGCCTTCTGATGATGCCGTTGGAGTGCCAGCGAGTGTTCTTTTGCCGGTGTCTGTGCGGGTGGGAGCTGAAGGTGTTGCTTTGAAGCTGTTCAACAGGATATTGGGAAGATTCATGCTGTTCAGTCTTCCTCTATACAGGACACTGGTGCTGTCTCTCGCAGGTTGGAATTAATGGAGAACTTTTCTCGTCGGTTCAATTGTAGAATTTTGGAGTTTCCCAAGGTTTTGGGTGAACCTCTGACTGTTACCTTAAAGAGCTATTTTCATCCAGTTCTAGGTATTTCACCTGAAGAATCTCATCCTATAAATTAGTGAACCTTTCTCCCGTCTTCTTCCTCTGTGAATCCTTCAGCTGGCAATCAATTTCCTCCTTTGAATCTTACAGAATTTCTTGAATCATCTGGTCAGGAAATAATTGATAGAGCTATTTTGCTTGTGTCCTTTATATCCGAATTGGATCTTTCTAAAGTAATGTCTTTATATTTTTTGAATCTCAATTCTCCTTTTTGTGAGCAAATTCTTCATATTTGTCTTGACATCTCTAGGTCCAAGGAAAAGGTTTTTTCACTCTTAGGAAGGATACTCTTGACTTAGGTGCTTCTTTCGTTTTACGTTACTCATGTAAATTTGTTAAGATGTCTTCTGATACTTTTGGTTTTTTCACCCCTGAACAACTACAATTCTTCTTTAATGCTAGGAAAATGATTACCTCTTCTCTTGTCCTATCTGATTCTTAGTTATTTGAGTCTATTTACTATAGATGGGGGCCTTTACTTGCTAGTAGCCTATCTCTATTTTTTCTGTTTCCTTTATTTCCCAGAACTACATCCCCTTCTCCAATTGTTTCTTATTCAGGGGGGTGCTGACAATACCGAAATAATTTGTTTTGTTTGCTGTATGTTTCTACTTCCCTCAAGTGTATTGTACTATAGTTAATTATGATAGTTATCTTATTTTACTTCTTATTACCCCCCTTGTTTTGTACAAAGATTTATGATGCTTTGTATGTTTAAAATTGCATAAATAAAAAGTTTTAAAAAAAAACCTCAAAGCCACTTCTATAATCAAATTAATAGTTTTACTTTGTTGGCAAATGGATAACTTTCCAGGTTCTTCACTTCTAGAGACAAATTTAGTTATTGAACAGAATAAACATTTCAATTGTTCCAATATTTTCAATGCAAAACATTTTATTTTTGATATACAAAACAATTTTAAATTTTATTCTCATTCTAATTTTTTAACTCAGTATTTTGAATAGAAATCAGTTCCTTTACAATGATTACTTCTCAACAAGATACTAACAGATAACTATTTTCCTTATTTAGTTCTTCTTAAAGAGAACAAGTTTTGTAATTTCAACTTTAATGCAAGAAAATCTGATTCTTTGTAACTTTTTATCATTACAGGCTTTTCAGGATATTCTAGAATTTTCCAGGATTCCCTTTCAGGTAAGTAAGCATAGTTTACAGCTCTTGTGTGTATATGTGTTGCACTAGCTTACTAATGCAATTAACCACATTTTGTCACTTTTCATTAGTGTGCACTTTAATTTTATTTCTGGGTAATACATTTTAAAAGCACAGCTCGTGAATGCTGGATAGAGAGCGCTGACCCAGGAATGATGTGAAGCTTTGGTGGCTTGTTATCAGGGAATAGAGTACACCGCTTGATAGTCCTGACTAGATCCAGACTACAACTCTTGATCTTGAAGTCTTAGGATACAATGTTTACCTACTAAGCTAACTCAAATCAAATCAATAACAAATACTGATGTCCTCATAAACTGCCAATCTTCTGCAGCTTACAATGCTTCTAGTGTGTGTCTCGACCTCTAATTGAGAATGAAGTTCTTCCTAACAGAAATCAAAAGATAATGATATCAACCCTGTCTATTTATCCTTACAGGCTCAATTTAAATGTTATGTTACAGGCAATTTCTTTGTGAGAATTTATAAAGACAGGAACAAGTTATGGGATTTCTACATTCAAAATTATTCCAAACATTTTTCCTCTAAGGAAAGAACACAGAAGAACCTTTATGTACAGGTATTATGTATTGCGCACTGCAGTACCTTTATGAACAGGTAGAATGTCTATAATCTAAATTCTATGGGAATCTATGGGACTTTGAAGTAGAATGCATTTCAGTTAAATAAATTCAAAATCAGATCACCAATCATCCACTCTTCCTCACATTCACTTATCTATCAAAGCTGATAAACACCATGAACCAGCTATGAAATTAAATTTACTATAACTAAATTCTTATCTCTGTCAGCATTAAATTTACCAGCAACACAATTTAGACACATTTTCACAAATTAACCGAGTGTTTCTAAGTGTTTGGGGTACTCTTCCACATAAACTAGGCCTAAGTGACAGGAATCTGTGACCATTCTGCCTCTGTATGTCTCCAACTTAGCTCTGCCTGCAGTTTCAGAATGTGCTCAGTAAAAATCCTCAGCAGAGAGCCCTACGTCTCTAATGTCATTTTAGGAAATAGAACCTATCTACTTAGGAAACCTACTTATGCTCCTAGGAACCACTTATAAATCACCTGGCTAAGGAAAACATCCTCAAAAACAATTTTTAGTAAGCTCAATGTTATGAATTGGAGCGTGGACCCTTGTTCCGAGGTAGAATCAGCGCTGCCAAAGAGAAGGTAACCCTCTTCGGTCTCTACCGTCGGATGGCAAGACCTGCTGATGACGATGTATTGGACGAAGACTTCACCCTGGAAGCTCGTAATCCCCCCAGGAGGGGCCCCTAGGGATACTGCCGCTGGGACTTAGGAGACTCCCTGAAGAGTGAAGATGGTCTGGATGCAGGCGCCTCCTGCAGGTCGTACAAAGTCCAGGAGTCTATGTTGAAGAATAGTCCAAAGGCGGTCCAAGGGTCGAAGTCCAACGAGAGGTCAAGAGCCGGTCCAGGAGCAGAAGGGAGAATGGTCCGAAGCCAATCCAGGAGCAAACAACAGAAGGGTCCAGAGCCAGTCCAAGTCAACAACAGAAGATCACCACCACCGGTCCGGAGGTCAGGAGCCAAAGAGACAGTCCAACGAGGACTGAGTATCAGACCTTGCCTTAAATATAGGAACTGGAGGGAGGAGTTCCCGGAAGAGCCATGACAATTTCCTGTCATGGCTCCTTTAAATCTACTCTACAGCTGTGTGCGTGGCTCCTAGGAGGCTGAGGGGGAGGAACCAGAATGCCGAGAACCATGCAGCTGAGTAGGGCAGTGGCAGTGGCTGCGAAGAAGTAGAAAGGAAGGCTGCCTGCCGCCGCAGGAGCCGCCAGCCCGACCCTGGTTGCGGCTTGCCACGGCCAGCGGCCATGACACCCGGCCGCAGGGCACCACGGCCAGCGTTTCTAACACTCAAAACATTCTCTTTATGTAATTTACTTCTTAAATTTTCCTGTGCTTTGGATTAATTTAGTATTGTAACACAGACCTGATCACTTAACTGCTTTGCATAGACACTGAGATGGTCTAGCATTGCTATGGCGTTGCCTACGGGATGGCTTAAAGAGTTTTGGATTTTTTTCCTTCTCTGAATAGATCTTATTTTTGACTACCTTTTATATTGCCCATTAAAGTAAATAGGGAAAACTAGTTAAATAAAAAAATAAAAACTCCACTCAAACAGTTTCAAACCACATCAAATTCTCAGCTTAGTTTCTAAATAAATTCTACAGATGTCCTGTGTCTTTTCATGACCATATTAGCTAATTTAAACACTCTTGAAGCCAATTATTTTTGTAACTTGCAAATTAAATATTTTTTCCCAAACCAAAGGTCAAAACAGTGTTTTTATAATCTCATCTGGCAACCACCACCACTACACTCTACTTTCTAAGGTGTTTTAATCACTTTATAATCTCAGGAACACCCTGGGGAAAACAAGTGGAATAACTATCTTAATAATCACATTTCATTCCTAATTCTAATTGGTCAGGTCACTATAACCCCTAAACAGGACCAACATGGGCATAGAAATGAAAAGTTTTATTTTATTTAAGATATTTTAATTTGTTGGCGTTGGATCCGCCAGGGTGCTTCCCGAGTGCCGATCTTAATTTGGGAACCTTTTCCCATGCTCCCCAACAAAAACACCACGATTTTAAACCTTTAAAGAGTCTGGTTTAATTTTTACTTAACTTTTAAAACTTTGAAATTGCCTTCAGGCACTCTTTAGGGAAGCCTCCCTCTGACACTTTTTTTTACGACATCAGCGAGGACCCCTGGGCCTGCACCTCCATTGCACCGGGGCTTTGCTTACAGTCCCAATGCTGTGTTTCTGCTCAGTATCGCAGTGACAGCATCCCCAGTACTGCTGCTACACTATGGCCCCAGCCGCATGTCGTGGCCCTGATTTAAGTAAAAAAAAAAAAAATGCTGCCTCGGCTGATCGCCGAGAGTCAGAGCAGCAATGGCAGCCTGTCTTCCTGCTCAAACCCCATGTCTGCATCTCTCTATACCACTAGGAGCACCCCAGACTCCCACGGCACTCTCTGCCCCCATCGCGGACAACCGCTGCTTTTAACTTTCATGGCGGCTCACCATCCCTTTCGAGGTAATCCCGGCCTGCCTCTGACATCGCAGTCAGCTGCTTGCGCTGGGTTTCCCCGGTGCACGGCCAAACCCCTCTTCCATCACGGCACTCTGCCGCTTTCATTTTTAAATATGGCTCAATGTCGCTGGCAGCCGGAGGCTGCTTCTCCTCCCGGGCCCCATGAAAACCTCCCCGAGAAGCTTTCCAACCCCTGGGGCACCAAATTATCATGGCTGGCCTCTGCTACCAGCCAGCACATGCTGCCTTCTCTCCCGGGTCCACAGCCCTAAAAAAAATATCGGGGCACCCATTTCAGGCACTTCCAGACCAACAGAGCTCACTAGCCCAAGGCCAGGACCCAAACCACTGGGGGCAGGTAATCATAATTTTATTATCCCACCTCTTTAAATCAGAAAGAAATGAAACTGCTAATTTGATTGCCAACTGGTTCTATTCTTTCAAGATAGATTAGTCCAGACCTGGATTTACTCCCATTGCGCACCTGATTTCCCTAAGAAAAGCAGGGTTGAAATTCCTTTCATAGGATGGGGTAAAACCAGAATGGTCAGATCAGCATGTCCTGAAGAAAGTGAGTCAGTTGGTAACCCCACTGCAGAAAGATGACTCAAGTTTCCATTGTAACCGATTTATTGTTGTGGCGTGACTCACAATCAAGTATTAGGTTAGGGAAACTTCTAAAAGCAAAGTCACTGCAACATGCTGAGCTTGCAGACATAATGGTAACTGAATATTCATGAGATATGTTTGCATGTATTAGAGACCCTGTGCATGAAAATGAATCTCAGGTATTTTCATTGTGGATATGCTAAAGCAGGGTCTACTTGCCAACATGCACTCCTGTGGCCAGGTCATCTGGCAGACTTAGGAAGCTAGGTGTTCAGTCAGCAGCCACACTGTTATTGGGAGTTATTTGACTATCACAAAACTTTGTGGTTTGATATGGAAAGGAAGGAGTGCCAGGTGCCAAGACGATAACTTTCAAACAGCATGTACACCCATATACATATTCATATAGGCACACACGTGCACCCCATGTATTTTACATTGTGCGCACAATTTCGCATGCATATGATAAAATATACGTAAATCTACCCTACAATATTGGAATGTATTTTCAAAATAGACAGATAAGTTTTGACTTATCTGCCTAAGTGAGGCGAGAGAGAGAGAGAGAGAGAGACACTAACCGTGATGCCCTAACACTAGATAGGTATTTATTAGGGGTGTGCATTCATTTGCAACGTATTGGCAATCGGCAACGTATATGCCATATTCTTTGTATTCGTGGGGGTTACAAAACGTATGGCGAACCCCCACAAAGTCAACGTATCACTAACAAATAAATCCCCACCCTCCTGACCCCCCAAGACTTGCCAAAAGTCCCTGGTGGTCCAGCGGGGGTCCTGGAGCAATCTCCTACACTCGGGCCATCGGCTGCCGGTATTCAAAATGGCGCCGATAACCTTCTCATGAATATTCTCATGAATCTAGAAAACAAACACCCCTGTTTACTCATCCTCCTTGATCTCTCGGCCGCCTTTGACACGGTCAACCATGATTTCCTCATTGAAAGATTATCAGAGATCGGCATTAAAAACAAAGCCCTAAACTGGTTCAAATCCTTCCTCCAAAACAAAAACTACAAAGTCAAGATCAATTGCAAAGAGTCTCCACCGTTCAGTTCCACACTAGGGGTCCCTCAAGGCTCTTCGCTATCCCCTACGCTATTCAATCTCTATCTTCTCCCGCTCTGTCAGCTACTCTCAAATCTAAAGCTAACCCATCACTTATATGCCGATGATGTCCAAATCCTTATCCCTATCACCGAATCACTACAAAAGACCTTACTTTTATGGAACTCCTGCCTCATCTCCATCAACAAACTACTATCAAATCTCAACCTGATTCTCAACACCGACAAGACAGAACTCCTCCTGATCACTCAAGATGGCACCATTCCATTGAACAGCTCTCACATCTCACCACTCCCAGTCCTCTCCACACAAGTCAGAAACCTAGGAGTGGTCATGGATAACCAACTAAGTCTCTCTGGATTCATCAACACTACGATCAAAGAGTGCTACTACAAACTTCGTTCTAAAAAGGATGCGTCCCCTCCTCCATTTCCGTGATTTCAGAGCAGTGTTACAATCCATCATTTTTTCGAAAATAGACTATTGTAACTCACTTCTACACGGTCTCCCAGGCTACTCCATAAAACCCCTCCAACTGTTACAGAACGCAACAGCAAGATGTCTCACCAAATCCAGCAAAAGAGAACATATAACTCCAATTCTAAAAAAAACTCCACTGGCTCCCTGTCAAATTTCGAATCCTCTTCAAACTTCTATCAATCACCCACAAAGTCATCTTCAACAACACCCCACTGGACCTCAGAATACCTCTCCAACTTCACACATCCTCCCGACCAATAAGATTAGCACAAAGAAGAACGCTACTCACGCCTCCCATGAAAACATCATTAAGTAAAAGAGCTCTATCTACAGCAGGCCCTAAACAGTGGAATCTTCTTCCTCCAGAACTAAGGTTGATACACTGCCACAACACATTCAAAAAAAGACTCAAGACATGGCTATTCAATATAGCATTCCCATAACTTGCTAAGCACTCTTAAACTCCCACTGACTGTAAACACCAATAGCTAACCTCCCTTTCCATGGCTTGTTTTCGCATTAATAGCTTGTAATGTTCTTGCTCCCAGTTATGTTATCCAAGTTGTTCTTTCCCTGTTCTCTGTAAGATACTGTTGTCATTGTTTAATATTTATATATGTTACAATGTAAACCGGAGTGATAAGTAACTCTGTTACCTGAACCTCGGTATAGAAAAAGTTTTAAATAAATAAATATGTCACAGGGGCTACCAGTGCAAATTGGTCGGCCCCTGTCACAAGGTAGGAGCACAAGATGGCGCCGGCCGTCCATGTTCTTTAGTGAGTTTCCTCACTCCAAGGGTCATCAAATCTTCACAAGAGAGACTGCTCTGTTCGTACGTCTCCCTTTGAATATCAAAGTGGCCCCTAACCCCTACACTAATACCTAAACCTCACCTTGAGTTACTAGGTGGGCCTCCCATACAGATATAAATAGCTATCTAGTGTTAGGGCATTATGGCTAGGCCCTCTCTTGCTCTCTCTTTCTCTCCCCTCAGTGGCTCTGATAGTAAACATCGTCCCCCCAGTGGTTGTATGTAGGAAATACCACAATTCTGGCACTCATCTCAAAGTGTGAAAAAGTTATCACAATTTGCAGTAACTTAGTGCTTGGCATAGGTATTAGCGCAAATTGCGATAAACTGCCTATTACCATAAAACACACCCCTTTTTCTATCGCATGCTATATTTAGAGCATTTTGATAAATCCAGGCCTAAGATAGCTGGATAAGTCTCAAAAGCTCTACTTATCTGTCTAAGCAGCGAATTTTAATATTTATCCGGCTAAGTAAGATAGCCAGATTAGCCTTAAAAGCCAGATAAGTAGTGTTTGAAGACTTATCTTTCTTAGGCTAGCGCCACTAAGCTGCAATATATTTTTGTGCGAGGGGATCCCACTATCGCAGAGGAATGTCGCTGCGATAGTGGGGCCCCTCCCCTGAAAAACATCATGGCTCTATGACACATCCTTTTGTCTCACGACATTGACACAGACCTAGCTATCAAGCTCAATAAAGACGTTATCGTCTGTCCATCGTGTGGCGCTTTATGTTTGGAATATACTTCCTGAGTTGGTGCATCTATGGCCTTACACAAATTCCATGAGCAAATGTAGGAAGATAGATGCCAAAGAAGGTCTTTTTCAATATCTTTTACTGGCTGGAGACGTAGGGAAATATTAAAATCACCCGACTCAGGCCGAGTTTCGCCACCTCCTAGTGGCTGCCTCCAAATTGACATTAGGAGGGTGCAGCCAGAAAATTTTTGTGGGTTTTAAAATGTTTTCTTTAATTTTATAAAATTAGTTTTGTTAATTTTTTTGTATTTGTAAAATTTTTGTTTGCATTTAGTGTGAACTAAATCAGAACAGTGTGGGCTAAATTCATTTAGCGTGCACTATTTTGATTTGGTGGGCTCTAATATTTTTAGTGTGCAATAAAAGCATTAGTGATCACTAAAATCCAAAAATGAATCTAACAAATGCACATCCCTAACTGGACATTCAGTGCCCACAGATGCAAACCTTGAACCTACTGATCATTGTTTTTTTTGGCCCAGGGTTTTCTCCGTGCTGTTCGATATCTTAACTTTTTTTTTTTTTTTTTGTAGAACTTAAAAGTTATGTTTGAGGGGCTGCTGATGCAGTAGCAGTAAAAATGTTCAAGCAACAAGACAGTTCAAGGCATGAGACCCCAAAAAGTAGAAAAATTATAAAAGAGTGGCTGGAATTTGTGTAAGGCCCAAAAAAAAGCAACAAGGTAGGCAATCTAGAAAAGCCGTGAGCAAACGTAGGAAGATAGATGCCAAAGAAGGTCTTTTTCAATATCTTCTATTGGCTGGAGACGTAGGGAAATATTAAAATCTCCCGACTCAGGCCGAGTTTCGCCACCTCCTAGTGGCTGCCTCTGGGGCTCATAAGGAACTTGCCAAATCCAAATAAATTTGAAATTATTCTATGAATTACTGAACAAAATCCGCAGCATAGGCGTCTCGTAATTGAGAAAATGAATCTCCTAAACTCTTGATGGCTCCATGCACGTAATGGTGCCACCTACGTACATGCCGCTGGTCAGTTTCTGCCGTCTCCGCTCAAGATAAACAATAATAAATTAGTGGCATGTACGTACGTGGCACCATTACGTGCATGGAGCCATCAAGAGTTTAGGAGATTCATTTTCTCAATTACGAGACGCCTATGCTGCGGATTTTGTTCAGTAATTCATAGAATAATTTCAAATTTATTTGGATTTGGCAAGTTCCTTATGAGCCCCAGAGGCAGCCACTAGGAGGTGGCGAAACTCGGCCTGAGTCGGGAGATTTTAATATTTCCCTACGTCTCCAGCCAATAGAAGATATTGAAAAAGACCTTCTTTGGCATCTATCTTCCTACCTTTGCTCACGGCTTTTCTAGATTGCCTAACCTTGTTGCTTTTTGGGCCCTTATACAAATTCCAGCCACTCTTTTATAATTTTTCTACTTTTTGGGGTCTCATGCCTTGAACTGTCTTGTTGCTTGAACATTTTTACTGCTACTGCATCAGCAGCCCCTCAAACATAACTTTTAAGTTCTACAAAAAAAAAAAAAAAAAGTTAAGATATCGAACAGCACGGAGAAAACTAATTTTATAAAACTAAAGAAAACCTTTTAAAGCCCACAAAAATGTTCTGGCTGCACCCTCCTAATGTCAATTTGCTACCACTCTTTTGACTTGAGCACGACTCTTCGAACTGCTATCGCTGTGGTTGCATGTCACTCAGGGCGCAGCAGTACAGTACCTGGAAAACAGAGGCCCCGAGACAGGCACTGGTGAGTAAAAGCCCCGAGCCTTGGCATGAGGCCAAGCAGCGGATCCACTCTTTGAGCAGCAAAGTGTCTCCAGGGCTCTCAGCGCAAGAAGCTGAGGTGGGAAATGTCCCCCTCTCAATCCCGCAAGCACTAGAAGTCTCTCCCCATGGTGCTGGCCTCCAGGGGTTAAGTATGGTGCCAAGGCCTGTGGTGCTGGATAAGTCACTGAGAAAAGCACTCAGTAGCACGGGGACCCCCCTTTAGAGCTATCCCTCTCAGATTGAAAGAAGAGGCCGGTGCCATTGGTGCAGGGCTCTGCTGGAGGGGGTCCCCTTGATACTATCATCATTCCTGGCTTGGAAGAACCTCATGGTGCCAAGTCATCTATTTTTCCCAGACCAGGGCACTGTCCATGTCATCACTACAGAACTCAAGGGAGCCTTCAGTACACAGGGCAGGAGTTTGCAAAGCAGCTGATCTGGAGCACCTCAGAGCCAGTAGCCTGCATGGCTGTTGCATCCGTCAGTCGCAGACAGCTGCCACCGCTCTGCTTTACCTCTTTTTCTCCTCTTTCACTCTCTTTGGGCAAGATGGCTGCCTCTGGTGCCGAGGGCCGAGGGTCTCGGCATTTCCAAAGCAGCATGAGCGTCCCCATCCACCATGCTCACTCCCGTGGCCTCCTAGGGTGTGAGCGCGCACATCTCCTATGCTCAAATACACGTCATGGTGGGAACCTCAGGGGCGGCCCCACCGCATGACGTCAGTACCTCCGGGTATATCTAGCCTCCGCTTCCACTACCACCTTGAGTTAGCAAGGACTTCGGTTTTAGCTACTCTGACCGCTCTAAGCTGTACGCTTAGATGCTGCTTCATTCTAAGGGCCTCGCTCCTGTAGAAGCTCTAGACACCCGCTCCTTGGGGGTCTCTCGCTTCCAACTACCCCTCGGGGTTCCTCTCTAACTAAGACAACCGCTCCTCAGGGGTCTTTCTCTCTCTTCTACATTTCAGGATATCGGACCATCGGGTACTCGCTCAACGAGGGCCTAACAGCCACTATATCCTGTACCAAGGACCTTCGGTCCCAACTTTCCACCATCAGGAAGACGCCATCATTCCTGTGAGCACCTCTATGATCCAGTGCATCCAAAATTTGTGTCCAAACCAGCGCATAACTAATAGTGCTCATCACATATAAATGCATGTAGATGAGGCTATTAGCTACTACTCCCCAATGCACAAAATCACAGTGCACCTGATGTGCACGTTTTAACACAGAAAACTTAACGCGAGGGCTGGTGAAAATCTTTATGTGCTCCTAGCCATCTGAATACCCCCCCCCCCCCACCAACAAAGCCCAAAATACTGCTTTTCTGTAGTTCCTCCTACTTAGTATACTTGCCCCCATTGATTTACTTGTGGACCCTGACTTACGAGTGTATGTTGTGGTTTTTAAAGTGGCATAAGAACATAAGAAAATGCCATACTGGGTCAGACCAAGGGTCCATCAAGCCCAGCATCCTGTTTCCAACAGTGGCCAATCTAGGCCATAAGAACCTGGCAAGTACCCAAAAACTAAGTCTATTCCATGTTACAGTTGCTAATGGCAGTGGCTATTCTCTAAGTGAACTTAATAGCAGGTAATGGACTTCTGCTCCAAGAACTTATCCAATCCTTTTTTAAACACAGCTACACTAACTGCACTAACCACATCCTCTGGCAACAAATTCCAGAGTTTAATTGTGCGTTGAGTGAAAAAGAACTTTCTCCGATTAGTTTTAAATGTGCCCCATGCTAACTTCATGGAGTGCCCCCTAGTCTTTCTACTATCCGAAAGAGTAAATAACCTATTCACATCTACCTGTTCCAGACCTCTCATGATTTTAAACACCTCTATCATATCCCCCCTCAGTCGTCTCTTCTCCAAGCTGAAAAGTCCTAACCTCTTTAGTCTTTCCTCATAGGGGAGCTGTTCCATTCCCCTTATCATTTTGGTTGCCTTTCTCTGTACCTTCTCCATCGCAATTATATATTTTTTGAGATGCGGCGACCAGAATTGTACACAGTATTCAAGGTGCGGTCTCACCATGGAGCAATACAGAGGCATTATGACATTTTCCGTTCTATTAACCATTCCCTTCCTAATAATTCCCAACATTCTGTTTGCTTTTTTGACTGCTGCAGCACACTGAACCGACGATTTCAATGTGTTATCCACTATGACGCCTAGGTCAAGCATTCCCTTAACTTACTTAGTCTTCCACAGCTCCCATAGACTGTTTTCATACTGTTGACGTCGAGAACCTATGCTCATGTTTTTACTCATCAATAAGAAATTTCTCCCTCCTCCCCCCCTCCACGAACAACCTTCCTTCCCCCTACCCCTCCATTAGCAAACCTCCCTCCCTATGCGCTTAGTCTCGCTCTAATAGTGCATACTGCTACTGTTCCTAGTTATGTTATGTTATATTATCAAAGTTGTTCACTCCCTTGTTCATTGTAAGACATATGTTGTCATTGTTTTCTACTTGTTATAATGTAAACCGGAGTGATAAGTAATTCTGTTACCTGAACTTCGGTATAAAAAAAAGTTATAAATAAATAAATAAATAGTTCTCTTTCTTGGGTTGTAGCACCTAATATGGAACCTAACATTGTGTAACTATAGCATGGGTTATTTTTCCCTATATGCATCACCTTGCACTTATCCATATTAAATTTCATCTGCCATTTTGATGCCCAATTTTCCAATCTTACAAGGTCTTCCTGCAATTTATCACAATCTGCTTGTGATTTAACTACTCTGAACAATTTTGTATCATCTGCAAATTTGATTATCTCACTCGTCGTATTTCTTTCCAGATCATTTATAAATATATTGAAAAGTAAGGTTCCCAATACAGATCCCTGAGGCACTCCACTGCCCACTCCCTTCCACTGAGAAAATTGTCCATTTAATCCTACTCTCTGTTTCCTGTCTTTTAGCCAGTTTGCAGTCCGTGAAAAGACATCAATACCTATCCCATGACATTTTACTTTTCCTAAAAGCCTCTCATGAGGAACTTTGTCAAACGCCTTCTGAAAATCCAAGTATACTACATCTACTGGTTCACCTTTATCCACATGTTTATTAACTCCTTCAAAAAAGTGAAGCAGATTTGTGAGGCAAGACTTGCCTTGGGTAAAGCCATGCTGACTTTGTTCCATTAAACCATGTCTTTCTATATGCTCTGTGATTTTGATGTTTAGAACACTTTCCACTATTTTTCCTGGCACTGAAGTCAGGCTAACCAGTCTGTAGTTTCCCAAATTGCCCCTGGAGCCCTTTTTAAATATTGGGGTTAAATTAGCTATCCTGCAGTCTTCAGGTACAATGAATTATTTTAATGATAGGTTACACATTTTTACTAATAGGTCTGAAATTTCATTTTTTAGTTCCTTCAGAACTCTGGGGTGTATACCATCCGGTCCAGGTGATTTACTACTCTTCAGTTTGTCAATCAGGCCTACCACATCTTCTAGGTTCACCGTGATTTGATTCAGTCCATCTGAATCATTACCCATGAAAACCTTCTCCAGTATGTTTACCTCCCCAACATCTTCTTCAGTAAACACCGAAGCAAAGAAATCATTTAATCTTTCTGCGATGGCCTTATCTTCTCTAAGTGCCCCTTTAACCTGTTGGATCCTTCTACCAATTTTTGAATGAAGATCTTTTAGCTAAAATAGCTTCTTTCACCTCCCCTTTTAACCATGCCGTGATCGTTTTGCCTTCTTTCCACCTTTCTTAATGTGTGGAATACATCTGGACTGTGCTTCTAGAATGGTATTTTTTAACAATGACCACGCCTCTTGCACATTTTTTACTTTTGTAGCTGCTCCTTTCAGTTTTTTCTAACAATTTTTCTCATTTTATCAGTTTCCCTTTTGAAAGTTTAGCACGTGAGCCGTGGATTTGCATATTGTTCCTCTTCCAGTCATTAATTCAAATTTGACCATATTATGATCACTATTGCCAAGCGGCCCCACCACCGTTACCTCTCTCACCAAGTCCTGTGCTCCACTGAGAATTATATCTAAAATTGCTTCCTCTCTCGTCGGTTCCTGAACCAATTGCTCCATAAGCTATCATTTATTCCATCCAGGAACGTTATCTCTCTAGCGTGTCCCGATGATACATTTACCCAGTCAATATTGGGGTAATTGAAGTCTCCCATTATTACCGCACTACCAATTTGGTTAGGTTCCCTAATTTCTCTTAGCATTTCACTGTCTGTCTCACCTTCTTGACTAGGTGGATGGTAGTATACTCCTATCACTATAGTCTTCCCCGACACACAAGGGATTTCTACCCATAAAGATTCAATTTTGTATTTAGTCTCATGCAGGATGTTTATCCTGTTGGACTCTATGCCATCCCGGACATAAAGCGCCACACCTCCTCCCGGGTGCTCCTCTCTGTCATTGCGATATAATTTGTACCCCGGTAGTGCACTGTCCCATTGGTTATCCTCTTTCCACCATGTCTCTGAGATGCCAATTAAGTCTATGTCATCATTCACTGCTAAAAATTCTCTAATTTTTTCTTTGGAGGGTTCAGTCAATAAGCAATCTCATTATTAAAGGACCAAAATCACCTCTATTTCTTTATCAATTTTACAGCTGAAAATCAGAAAGAATTCTTTTTAATTTGTCCACTGATTATGACCTCATATAGGCATTTTTTTCGGAGCCTTCTTTTAAATGAGTGTGCTGCATAGCAAGTAGTATATCTCGCACTACCACTCAATATATAATCATAGGTCATCCAACACCATTTTTTTGTTTTTTTTATATGCTTATTCACCTTGATAAAAACCATAAACTCTTCCTTGATTCTTATTTTTCATAATAATAGTGTTACTTAGCTTATTCAAGCGATATAGATTGAAGAAACTGTGCGACTCTGTGCCATGAGGATAACATGCCCGACACGGTCAGTGTTTCGGTTTTCTACCTTCTTCATGGGGCCATCTACAAAACACATCTATAAGTCAATAACTTGAAAAAGTCATAATATCAAAGTTTTACCTTATTTACAGCGGTACTAACGATGTTTGTTGCTCAGTAATGTGTTCCGTGTTCTGGTAAATCCGTCTCTTCAACCGGAAGCTAGAATGACTGAACGCCATTTTTAAAGGAACAGTCAACCAATGAGGGATTGCCACGTCAAAATTCCCTGCTACACATATCAGCTGTGGAGTTGAAGTTAGATTAAATTACAGAGTAATACAGGGTAATCTTTATTACGCTAAAACAAACACCAATTGTACATCAACACATGTAGTCTATCTAATTATCTGTCCTTGTAATAAATATTACGTAGGCAGAACAAAGAGAGCCATACGCACCAGGTTGATTGAACATCGTAGTTGTGTAGCCACAAAAAAAACTACAGGCCCCCATTGTTGCACATTGTGTTGAATTCAATCATACTTTTGCAGATTTGAAGTGGAGAATCATCGATAAAATTTTGATGACGAGCAGGGGGGGTGATTCACAAGCATTATTGAACCTGCATGAACAACGGTGGATTTACAAGTTGGCATGTATCGCTCCTGAGGGATTAAATGCCGAGATTGATTGGTACTCTGTAATTTAATCTAACTTCAACTCCACAGCTGATATGTGTAGCAGGGAATTTTGACGTGGCAATCCCTCATTGGTTGACTGTTCCTTTAAAAATGGCGTTCAGTCATTCTAGCTTCCGGTTGAAGAGACGGATTTACCAGAACACGGAACACATTACTGAGCAACAAACATCGTTAGTACCACTGTAAATAAGGTAAAACTTTGATATTATGACTTTTTCAAGTTATTGACTTATAGATGTGTTTTGTAGATGGCCCCATGAAGAAGGTGGAAAACCGAAACACGGACCGTGTCAGGCATGTTATCCTCATGGCACAGAGTCGCACAGTTTCTTCAATCTATATCGCTTGAATAAGCTAAGTAACACTATTATTATGAAAAATAAGAATCAAGGAAGAGTTTATGGTTTTTATCAAGGTGAATAAGCATATAAAAAAACAAAAAAATGGTGTTGGATGACCTATGATTATATATTGAGTGGTAGTGCGAGATATACTACTTGCTATGCAGCACACTCATTTAAAAGAAGGCTCCGAAAAAAAATGCCTATATGAGGTCATAATCAGTGGACAAATTAAAAAGAATTCTTTCTGATTTTCAGCTGTAAAATTGATGAAGAAATAGAGGTGATTTTGGTCCTTTAATAATGAGATCATTCACTGCTATACATTTTAATTCTCCCATCTTACTTTTTAGACTTCTGGCATTAGCATACAAACATTTCAAAGTTTGTTTTTTGTTTGTATTTTCATTATGCTTTTTAATTGATAGGGATAAGTTAGAATATTTTAGCTCAGGTGCGTTTTTAGTTACAGGCACTTGGACTACTTTTCTTATTATTGGAACCTCACTGTCGGGATGCCCTAATTCTAATGCATCATTAGTATCCTTTGAAGATACCTCTCTCCGAACCATGCACTGCTGAGCGACTGTCAGCTTTCCCCTTTGTTCTAGTTTAAAAGCTGCTCTATCTCCTTTTTAAAGGTTAGCGCCAGCAGTCTGGTTCCACCCTGGTTAAAGTGGAGCCCATCCCTTCGGAAGAGACTCCCCCTTCCCCAAAAGGTTCCCCAGTTCCTATCAAAACTGATTCCCTCTTCCTTGCACCATCGTCTCATCCACGCATTGAGATTCCGGAGCTCTGCCTGCCTCTGGTGACCTGCGCGTTGAACAGGGAGCATTTCAGAGAATGCTACCCTGGAGGTTCTGGATTTAAGCTTTCTACCTAAGAGCCTAAATTTGGCTTCCAGAACCTCCCTCCCACATTTTCCTATGTCGTTGGTGCCCACATATACCACGACAGCCGGCTCCTCCCCAGCACTGTCTAAAATCCTATCTAGGTGACGCGTGAAGTCCGCCACCTTCACACCAGGTAGTCATGTTACCAAGAGATCCTCACGCCCACCAGCCATTCAGCTATCTACATTCCTAATAATCGAATCACCAACTATGACGGGCGACCTAACCCTTCCCTCCTGGGCAGTAGGCCTTGGGAAGATATCATCAGTGCGAAAGGACAATGCATCACCTGCAGAGCAGGTCCTTGCTACAGGATCCTTTCCTGCTGCATCTGGTTGATGCTCTCCAATCATAAGACCTTCTTCCTCCAAGGCAGCACCAGGGCTGCCAGTCTGAAGTTGGGACTTGGCTACTATGTCCCTGAAGATCTCATCTATATACCTCTCTGTCTCCCTCAGCTCCTCCAGGTCTGCCACTCTAGCCTCCAGAGATCGGACTCGTTCTTTGAGAGCCAGGAGCTCTTTGCATTGCATGCACATGTACAACTTCTTATCGGTGGGTAAAAAATCATACATGTGACACTCGATGCAAAAGACTGGGAAGCCCCCCTCTTGCTGCTGGACTGCTGCCTTCATCTCAATTTTGATCAGTTCCTAGTTAAGTTTTAGGTTGCTATGGGAGTAGGAATGTGTCAAACGTCCTTTAAATGTATTAGTGAATTCACTATATGTCTGGTAGTGGCCTACCGGGGTCTGATCAAACTCTCAGTTAAGTTTTTGTTGTTTTTGTTGTTTTTGTTTTTTTTTTGTGAAAGTGGCACCTGCCTATAAATTAAAGGATGAGCTAGGGGTGGGTAGGTGAGGGGTGGGAGGGTTGGGAAATACAAACAGTCTAACTTCAGTTAGTCAGCCAGAGTGACTCACTGCTCTCTTGATTAACAAATGTTGGTACCTATTCAAACCCAATCACACTACCTCAACACCTTTCCAAGGTGAGTAACTGAGCTGAACTTTTCAACCTTTTTATTTAGGTATACAATGCTCCTAGCTTATTTATTTATTTATTTATTTATTTAACATTTTTCTATACCGACCTTCAAGGTTGAATACCATATCAGGTCGGTTTACATCGAACAGGGGTAGATCAGTGTAACATAACAAAGCAAAGGAACAACTTTTTATAATTAGTGGAGACAAAGCAGAAAAGTAAGAAAGTTACATAATAACAAGGACCATGAACTAGGAAGCTGAATTCAGCTGGAAAAAGAGAAACCTTAAGAAGGTATTAAATTAAAATACATGGTGAAAAAGACCGAGCATGGTCTAGAGCTAGTTAGCTTATTAGGGTAGGAGACTAGTAACTGATGAGAATATTGAAGGGGCGAAGTTCCATATTCAATGCTGAGTAGTTGTAGTTGTCTAGTGAAAGTTTGAAGGATCAGGGAAGGCTTGTAAGAAGAGCCAAGTTTTGAGTTTTTTTTTAAATGTTGGTAGGCACGGTTCCATTCTGAGTTCTGCAGGTAGGTTGTTCCAGATGGCTGGACCCGCTGTGGAAAAAGCTTGGTCTCTGGTAGAGATGAGTCGAGTAGCTTTAGAAGGTGGGGGTTGTAGTGCTCCTTTGTAGGTTTCTCTCATTGGTCTGTTGGAAGTGTGGAGTTTGAGTGGGAATTCGAGGTCAAGATGGAGGAAGCTATGAATTGATTTGTGAATTAGAGATAGAGCTTTGTGCAGAGCCCTGTGACTGACTGGTAACCAGTGTAAATTACGGAGGACGGGCGTAATGTGGTCTCTCTGGTTGGTGCTTGTTAAAATTCTCGCTGCAGCGTTTTGTATCATCTGTAAGGGCTTGGTTGTTGAGTTGGGTAGGCCAATGAGGAGAGAGCTGCAGTAGTCAATTTTGGCAAATATTAGGGATTGAAGAACAGTCCTAAAGTCATGAAAAAATAGGAGAGGTTTGAGTCTTTTTAACACTTGAAGTCTGTAGAAGCACTCTTTAGTTGTGGTTTTGATCATATTCTTTAGGTTAAGACGGTTGTCTATAATTACTCCAAGGTCTCTCACATGAGTGTGGGTGAGAAGGCGTTTGTGATGGATCTGTGACGAGGGGTTTTCTTGGTTGGAGGAAATGAGGAGGAGTTCAGTCTTAGAGGCATTGATGACCAGGTTTAGACTGTTGAGGAGATTAGTGATGGCTTGTAAGCTGTTGTTCCAGAGTGCGATGGATTTGTTAATAGATTCTGTTATGGGAATCAAAATCTGGACATCGTCCGTATAAATGTAGTGAATAAGGTTAAGACTGGTTAACAGTTGGCAAAGGGGAAGGAGGTAAATATTGAAAAGGGTAGGTGATAGGGATGAACCTTGTGGTACGCCAAGGGAAGAATTTGTAGATGGTGATTCTTTATTGTTTATTTTGACTTTAAAACTTCTATTACTGAGGAACGACTTGAACCAATTGTGGACTGTTCCTGAAATGCCTATGTCTGAGAGGCGATTCAAGAGGATGGGGTGGTTGACGGTGTCGAAAGCCGCCGAAATGTCTAAAAGGATTAGGAGAAAGGAGTGTCCTTTGTCTAGACCCATAAGAATATGGTCAGTTAGAGATATGAGTAGGGTTTCTGTGCTGCGAGATTTGCGAAACCCATATTGGGAAGGGAAAAGTAAGTTGTGATCTTCTAAATAATCCGAGAGCTGGATGTTGACCAATTTTTCTGTGATTTTGGCTAGAAATGGTAGATTAGAGATAGGGCAGAAATTTGCCAGCACACCAGGGTCTAGGTTATGTTTCTTGAGGACTGGTTTCAGGGAAGCGTTTTTTAGATTATCTGGGTAGAGTCTTTGAGTTAAGCAGCAGTTTATGATTTTGGTTAAGGGACCAGAGATTATATTAGGAATAAGTAGCAGTAGCTTGGAAGGAATGTTGTCCGATGGGTGGCTGGATGGTTTCTGCCTTTTAAGAATGGATTCGATCTCTTTGGTCGATATTAATTCGAATTTATTTATTTTTATTTTTATTTATTTTTAATTTAATTTTATATACCGGCAACCGTTTGCACATCGTGCCGGTTTACAGATAACTTAAAACAAGGATATATATAGGCAAAGCCTTTACAAGGAACATTGTGTAACCTAGAACATAGTAACAGATCAATAACTAAATAGATAGGGGAGGGAGAGGAGGGGGTGGTCGAGACAAAAAGAGGGGGGGGCAGGGGGGGGTGAAGACGGAAACGTGAGGAGAAAATATGTACAGGGAAACAATGAACAAGTGGTATGTACATAGGTTGTGTGCAATATTTGAAAATGCGCATGGGCAACAGTGAAAGGGGTAAGAAGATATGTACGGTGCTAATAAGAGATAAATTATTGTGTGCATGATAAGTGAGGGGTTTGTGGTTGTCTTGAGGGGATGGGTGTAGGTCCTGTGGTGGGGGTGTTAGTACTAGTACTAGATGGAGGTTGGGTTAAGGTGTTTATAGGTGGTGAAGGTGATTGGGGGTATGCTTGGAGGAAGAGCCAGGTTTTGAGTTTCTTTTTAAATTTATCGAATTTGACTCCCTTAAGAATGTAGGTGTTATCGAATGAGGTGTTGTAGTCAGTCTTGGTAGGAAGGAGAGCAAGTGTGTTTGAAATCTTCTGCTGAAAGAAAAGGGCTAGCTCATTTGCTTTGGATTGAGCTTGTTCGTCAGGTATCGACGGTGGTAGAGACTTTGTTATTTGAGAGACATATGCAAAGAGGGTTTTTGCATCAAATTGGATGTCATGGATTTTTTTACCGAAGTATTCTCTTTTTGCTTTTAGAATGGAAGTCCTGTAGTAATGTAGTGTTCCTTTGTATGACAATAGTGTAGTGGTGGAAGGTGCTTTGCGCCATTTATTTTCTTTGTGGCGTAATTCTTGTTTTATCCGTTTGAGTTCGTTGGAAAACCAAGGTTGGTTTCCTTTTTTTGTCGTGTTGCTTAGTTTCGTGATTAATGGGCAGAGTTTGTTTGCTACCTCTTCAGTGATCTTGTGCCATGATAGCACTGCTGTGTTAGGGTTGGATAGATCTAAGTTAGAGATTTCCTTGGAGAGATGTTCACTGAGGGTCTCAGAAGCACAAGGTTTCCTGAATTGAAAAGAGGAAAGGTGCTGTGGGGAGGGAGACTGTTTTTTTGTAGTGAGGGTGGTAGTTATCAGAAAGTGATCTGACCAGGGGATAGAAGTACACACAGGTTCCGTAGAGTTGGAAAAATTAGAGTTGATAAAAATAAGGTCCAGGGTGTGTCCTGCTTTGTGTGTAGGTTTGTTTACAATCTGAGTGAATCCCATTGCACTGAGGGCTGTGAGGAGGGCGTCACAATTGGGTGAGTGGGAAGAAGCCTCAAAGTGAATGTTGAAATCTCCCATGATTATGGTGGGTGAGTCAGTGTTGACGTGTTTCACCACAGATTCTATAAGAGGGGAAGCATCTGTATCTAATACTCCTGGGGGTGCATAGACTAGTAGTACTTGCAGCTGGTTCGATTTGAATAGACCTAGCTCAATTTTAGATTCTGACTTAATTGTATGTGGAGTTAGTCTGAGTTCTTTTTTGGTGGCTAGTAACAGACCGCCTCCTCTCTTTTTTTGTCTGTGAATTGTAAAAAAGTCATATTTGTGGGTGGGTAATTGGTTGATTAGGGCAATGTCCGAGTTTTTTAGCCAGGTTTCTGTGATAGCACAGACGTCTGGGTTACAGTCCAAGAGATAGTCGTTGAGGATGTGAGTCTTTTTTGTCAGAGATTGAGAGTTAACTCGTGTCACTGAGAGGAGAGATAATCCTAGGAACTGAGTCAGCGGATTGATCATGATTGGAATGAGAGATCTAGGAGTTCTTACTGGAGGTACCAGAGTCAGAGCTGGAAGCATGCTGCGGTGTAATCGATGGTATCTAATTGGAATATGTTGGGCTAGCGTGTTGGAGAGTCTTGCTGGATGCGGGGGAGGCTGAATGAGAGCTGGGTGGATGATGAAGAGTCTTGACTGACGGTGACGAGGCTAGAATGAATGTTGGAATGGCTGCTGGTGTGAATGGTTGAAAGGTGTCTTTATTTCAGACAGCAGAATCTGTTAGCCCAGTAACTTTGCAGTCAGCAACAATTTATTCATTTTTTTTAGCTTTTGGCTACTTTTTGGGGTTGGGGGTTTTTTGTGGGGTTTTTTGTTTTTTTTTTTAATACAAACACTCAGTTCTGCTTACTAGCTGCCTTACAGACTTTTAAAATAAACACACTACCTATTGCTTACTAGCTACCTTATTGACTGACTATTTAGAAATATAAACAGTCTAACTTGAACACACAAACATACTAAATAATATTCCCAAATAGTTAACTTTGCCACAATACTTTTAAAAAAGACAATGTCCCAAGCAAAATCTTACTGATTCCTTTCAGCCACCAGCAAGGTGATCCTCTCCTCTCAGTGCTCCCACTGGCATATACTTGCATTCAATTGCTATTTTTTACACATGCAACTTTTGAATATTCACCTTTTACTTTCTAGTATAAAGCATGCTGTCACTGTTTACCATTATGTTTCTGTCTTTTAAAGGAGGCTGGCTTCACAAAAGCCTTCAGATTAATAAAGGAGCTGACTTTATCCCAATCTGAGTTGAAGAGTAATCCAAGCGCTCTGAACGTCTGCAAGATTTACCAGGCCTCAAACTCTTACTTTCCCCACATCCCCACAAATTAAAACAACAAGGAACACTGCTTTTCCAAAAAGAATGAACATTTTCCTGGTACCGAAGTGATTAATCATTACAAACGGCACATGCATGGGAGCTCCGGTGACCTCCGCCAAGGTAACCCTTAACTATAGACTGCCCCTATAAGCTGATTCTTTATCACTGGCTAGGTTTCTCTGCGACTGTTACATGGGTACATGGATGTTCTAAGTTTGGCAGCATGGCTTGATGCTCATCACCCCTCCACTGCTGGCACACCACCACCCAAGGGTAACTAGAAACGAGGAGATCACCATTTCGAATTGCCATGTTCTCAGATCACATTTCATTATTTGCAAATTGCCACTGGCTAGAAAACTGCTGTCAAAGTATATTTCAAAAGCATGTGGCTTCCTCGCAAGGTGCCTTTTGAAGCTGGGACGCACGTAGGCAGAAGGCAGCTGGCCTGCTTTCCCTTCCCGAGGGGGTAGGATTTCCCGGGGGGGGGTGTGGGATTTCACTACTACTGAAGGAGCTACTGTTTTGCGTGCAGTACCAATAACATTTCTGATCTCTGGAGGAGAAACCCCGTCCTTTCAGAGCCCTCGGTGGGTCTGAATGCTGTCCCTGTGTTTAGATTATTCCTCACGTGAAACATGGCAGTGTGTAAAACGGTGCTCTCTGGATTTCACTGCTACTTTATCTCCTCAGTTTACCTGTTAAATTCATTTCTTAGGAATATTTTTTTTTCCTCTGCAATCTGAGTTTGTATTTTCCTTTTTTCTCCCCTCTGCTTGATTTTCCGAAAGGCTGTCTTGGTATTTTTTTTTTTCTTTTGTGGTGTTTTTCCTAAGTTTGATTTGTTTGCCTTGAGGAATAATTTCTTGTCAGGATTAAATCGCCTGCTAAAATCTTAAAAATGTGAATAAATCAGAAACGATTTCATGTCTTGGGTTTTATTTTATTTGTAGCCATTCAAGTCACTTTGGAGAGAACGTGCAACCTGCGGCTGGGTCAGAATGTGACCTTTCAGCAGCTGAAGTCAGAAGATGGCAGGACAGACCGTGGCTGATTGATGGGTAACTGTGGAGTGGCATCACTTATAGAGGCCAAGATGATATTTGCACATTTTTAATTTGCTGTAATTAGCACTATAAGGATTACCTAGCACTGAAAAGACACATGTACTGTGTGGAGCTTAGAATTTAGTCAATAAGGCTCTAATGTTGCCCTACTAAGCAAAGCAATTATCAGGTAATATTAATATTACCTGATATGCAAATAAGCCAAAACAGTAAAGTAGGCATATACTTCACCTGTGGATTTATTGCAGAAATGTGGCTATACCTCCCTGAGACGCAGTTCATTTTCCTGTGATTATGTGTTTGCAAAGCAGTTAGCGGGTGTGCTCAGTTGCTGTGGTACCAGGCGATCAGCTGTTGTGCATAATTTTGCATCTCATGACATCATTATCACGTTTTTTCACACTTAAACTTGCAAAAGCTATAGTACGCATATGAAAACATTGTTAGGGTGCAAACACCTAGCCTTCACACACATTTTACACACATACTCACTTTTGTGAGTTTAAGTGCACTCTGCTATGTTGTCTGATAGAAAAAAACATGCTCCGAGCTCCATATTCTGCTTTTACTATGGCGTGGCTAAGCCATTTGTGCAAACATAAAAGGCCCATCTACTAAAATACCTCTAAAACGTGCAAACGTGAGTACGTGTGTAAAAAGTGCTGTCAGCATCCGAAATCTAGGTGCTCGCATGCTGACAGCGCTTTTAACACAAACTTCAGCTTTTGTGAGTTTAAGCACCAAAAATATACTAATGGGATAAAGGGATGATAAATTATGCAAAACAGCTCATTACCTATCAGCACAGACATAAAGTATCCATGCTAATTTTGTTGCAGATAAATTATCCTGAGAAAATTAACTGCACCTCAGGGACGGATAGTTAAGTGTTTGTGATAAAGTCCATTTGCTAAGTATACTCATACTTTATCATCTTAGTTCATTTGCTTATTAACATTGCCTGCTCATAATTGTGTGATAAATGCTGCATTTACACGAGAACTTGAGGAAAGTTGGCACACATTATAACATTGGCCTCATAGTCAGAAGTCACACAGCAGGTGCAAACAGACTACCCTGCTTGTATTGCTTCCTGTTTCTCTGGTTTGTTTTCACTCATCCTTTCTCTTCTTCTCCTGGCATTATCATGCTAATTCTTTCTTATTTTTAAGCTGAAGACATATATTTGTATTTTAACTACTTCTAAGGGATAATATGTGCATAAAATAGGTATTTCTCCAGTAACATATCAAAGTTAATATGATAAAACTACTTTTTAAAAACAATTTATTCTTTATTAATATCACAAGTAACAGAATGATATATTCTAAAGCCACTTGCCACCAATCTCAAAACTTTTAAGAAAGGTTTAAAAACATGGCTTTTTATTTTTTTTTACAATTTGTAATTTGTATTTTATTGACTTAAGAACATCACAACAGCATTCCGCAAAATCATTTTACAGACCAACGCAAAATATTAAACATAGCGCATAATACATGTTGGTAATATGTGATCAACTTGTCTACAAACAAGCATTTTTAAAAGAGACCGGAGAATAGAAAATATACAGGAATAGGCAAAAGAGCACCAGCACACAGCACTATTCTCAGAATGTGCATGATAATAGTCTAACAACTCTATTTCACAACAAACATAATTGTAAAGCACAGAGAATATGAATTTTACCCGGGAATAGTACCTAACTGGTACACCTGGTCATGACTTTTGTCACTAAACAATCGATTGTCTTATATGATATATTGTAACTGGACCTTTGGTGGCACCTGTTAGAATTTTCTAGTGTACACATTCACCTACTTTAATTAACGTGCCTACGTGTAAACCGTTGCGATGGTATAGAAAAGACTTTAAATAAATAAAATAAATAAATAAACAATGGCAATCACCTCAATAAAATAGAACATGAAAGGTTACAGAACTGTGATCAGTTTTGGGAAGTATATGCCCTCTCCCCCAGCTCTTGCTTCTGTAGAGAATAAAGTCCATCAAATGAAGGTAAGCAAGGTAAGGTAGTATATATATATACCAGATTAGCTCCGAAAGAAGGAGAGACTATAAATCAAACATCAACTATAAAAGTCCACATTTACGTCAACTGCTGATACCAATGAAGAAAAGGCTCACAGATCTGCACATGGGAGGCCATCTTGACTGTCCTAACAGCTTATAAGTAGCTCAAATAATGCATGTCCCAAGTCCTCCGAAGAAATAACGTTGGTGATGGGATAGCCTCCTTCTTCCAGTGAGCAGCCACTTCTTTTTGTGCTGCACACAATAAATGATTCACCAAAGTCCTCTTCGCAAAGGTCCAATTGCATGGATACAGGGAAAGAAGATGTATCCCAGATTTGAAGGGAATGGACACAGAAGACATTTCTTTAATCACTGTCTCAATCCACATCCAAAAAGGTCTCAACTTTGGACAGGACCACCAGATATGGTTAATTAACCTACCATCCCACTATGTCTCCAAAATGTATCAGAATAGCTGGCATACGTCTTGTGAAGCTTTAGGGGTATAATATACCATCTAAACAAAATGTTATAATTAGTTTCTACTATTTTTGTGGAAATTTAGCTTTTGGCTATTGCTGTTTAGCATGCTTCCCATTGTTTATCAGAGCAAGATCTCCCTCAATCAGATTCCAACACATGTTTAAATGGAAGAAGTGGCTTGAGAAACCACAACACATACATTCTGGAAATTATACCCGTTTTTGTAGTCTGCTGAAAACACAAATCTTCAAAATCAGAAAAGGCACGAGCTACCTGGCATTAGATTGAGTCACTAGAAAAAAATTGGAATAATTGTATATATCTATAATGTTCAGACTCAGAAAGGCCAAAGTGCAATTTTATATCTTCAAAATCTAACAATTCCAAATTAGAAAACAATTGCCCGCAACACGGAACCCCCTTCTGATTCCACCGGCAAAAATCACCCTGGGACAAGATATACAGCATACTCCGCTATAAAGGCCCAGAGGCATCATTGGAGAGAAGAACTCATGGCCCGTCAACAGTTGCCTCCATTTCCGCCAGATCTTCATTGTCAACACTAAAAAAGGAATCACCCTTTTATGATAACTACCCACCTCCGGCAAGCCCCATATTCTGGACTAATGTGATCCATGCGGTAGATTTGCCTGTTCAATGTATTCCCACTGCTTAAGGTTAGATTTAGAGGACCAAAAATAAATAGCTCTCAATTGAGCAGCTAAATAATATTTCTCAAAATCAGGAGCAGCCTATCCACCTCTGATCTTATTCAAAAAAGCGCCCTTTTTGCCATCTTGGGAGGCCTTCTCTTCCAAATATAATGAAAAACATTTTTGTGAAGAATTTTCAAGTACCCAGGCAGAATCGCAATAGGGAGTGTCTGAAAAAGATAGATCAAGCTGGGTAATAACATCATTTTAATAGATACAATCTGTCCTAACCATGAAAAATTATATGGGGACCATATATCCAAATCTCAAACTGTTTTCTCCAGTAGAGGAATATAATTCATATCAAACAGCCTCCAATCTGCCCTCACCTGAATTCCCAAATATCAAATGCCCTTTTTTGCCCACTTAAATGGAAATTTCTCCTTTATTAGACCTATTTGAGGATCGTCTAGGGAAATATTTAGCAGTTCCAACTTGCTCATGTTGACTTTAAATCGAGAAACTACCATATTTATCCAATTCTTTAACTAACACTGGCAAGGACAAGAGGGGATTGGCTATAGTAAATAAAATATCGTCCACAAATAAGGATATTTTAAATTGAGCATGAGCAACAGGAATTCTCCTAATGTTCCCATTTTGTCTAATAATCCCCACTAAAGGCTCCATTACCAAGGCAAATAGCAATGGTGACAATGGGCACCCTTGTCTCATGCCCCTGCTCAACTCAAAGATACCCGAGTAGGAGCCATTTACTTTAATACATGCCTTTGGAGTTGGAGCTAATCCCAATCTTTTGTAAAACCTTAAACACAAAGGCCCAATGAACAGGTCAAATGCTTTCTCAGCTTCAAATGCCCACAGGATCGATGGCACCTTTTCTTCCCTAGCATTCCAAATTAAGTTTACAGTTTTACGGATATTATCCACAGCCTGTCTACCCTGTATAAAGCCGGATTGGTCCACATGTACCAAGTCCGGTAGCACTCTATTCAATCTGGCTGTTAGAACCTTCGCCAATATCTTCAGATCTAAATTCAATAACAAAATTGGTCTGTAAGAACTGCATAAAGTATTGTCCTTGCCTGGTTTTGGAAGAACTATGAATCCCGCCAAACCCATAGAAGTAGGCAATACCGGATTTTGCAAGAGTGAATTATGGGGTCACTGGATTGGAGGGATAATTAAGTCCCTAAATTTCTTATAAATGTGCCCTGTGTATCCATCCAATCCAAGGGATTTATTAGTCTTGAGAGAGGATATTGCTACATGAATTTCCCCCTGTGAAATCTCCCCATCCAATTTTTGGGAAACATCTTCTGATAATAAAGGCAAGTGAACCCCCTCTAAATAATCATCGATGTTCTTTTTAAAACAGAACCCTCTCCTGAATATAACTCCCTATAGAACTGGACAAATCTATCCCTTATCTGATCGTTAACATAAACTGCTACCCCCCCCCCCCCCCCCGTCTCTAATTATCAGGATATGACTTTGTGAAATTTGCCTTTTTAACTGCCAAGCTAGCAGTTTAGTAGGTTTATTACCTTCCTGAATGGAAGGCACGACTCCTTGAGTGTTTTCCCACGTGACTACCTTTAACAGTTCATAAAACATACACCTACCTTCTGACAACATTGATTAACACATGTGTCATGCATTAGACATCAATCAGCACTAATTTAAAAGGGTGGGAAAACAAAGTTTCCCTTTTCTGCAAACTGGTCTACTTTTGACTCTAAACGTTGGCAGAGAAACCCAGAGAAGGGCGTGGAGGGGAGGTAAAGATTTTTTTTATTTTTGACTTCCCATTTCTGACGAAAAGGAAAAGTAGTGGATTACAGTGGGCTCTGGCGGAATAAGGCCTGTGATGAAGGGACACCCACTCTCCCCACTGTTGCCCTTACATAACGCCTTTTCTGCATTGGATGTCTGAAAGGAATGAAGTCACCCAGTTTATCCAGAAACTCTAAAACATTATCAAATGTCATAAAAGGAAGCTTCTTCTGCTGGGAGGCTTGACCATCAGAGGAACCAATTTGGGAAATAAATTTGATGGGGGACGCAACAGTGAACTGCCTTCCGGGATCCTCAGCCAGTAGAAATACCAACCAGGTAGCCGATGCAATTATAACTTATGTTTCCCATCCCAGCCTATGGCCCGCTGGTGTGAGACCAGTAACTATAGCAAGCAGTCAGTGCCCGTGTGAGGTAGCAGCCAGGCGGAGCTGAGGCGGGAGAAGTGGGCAGGTAGACAGGACGGAGGACCAATCACAGTGAAGCATTTTTTTTAAACTAACCTACATCTGGAATCTGAATCAATTAACGCTCATATCCTCCTTCTAAAAAAAATCTGAGCATGGCCTTGTGTTTTTTCAGCAGCTTTCACAGAGTCAAAGTAAAGGCTCTTAAAAGACGGAGATAATGAAAACTTGGCACTGGCAGAGGGTTTTTTGCTCTCTTCACTGCAGTGCTCCGCTGTCACTGTGAGCGAGAGGCGAAGGTGTCACTGCATACTGTCTGTCCACTGGAGCAGGGCCAAGGACAGCGTCAGTGACAAAAGCAAACAGCAGTGATAATGATTTTTGCTCTGATTGTATACTGCTTAATTAGAAGAGAAGCAGTGACTTGCCAGTATCTTTTCTGTCACGGTTTTTTTTCATCTGTGCTAAAAAGGTTAATCTGCAGTGCCCACATATAAGTGGTGTGTGTGTGTGTGTGTGTGTGTGACAGAGAGAGAGAGATTTTTTGTATGCACTGTGAGAAATAGGCCTAGCCACTAGCCAGTAAACAACCAAAATTGGGCCTAAAAGCTACAACAGAGGAGATGAGGAAAACAAAATTGGCGAGATCAAAAGCAAGCAGTGTTTCCCAGGTAGTTCAAGGTGAAATTGAAATTGGGATACTGAGGACCCTTTTTCATTTTGCCCAGGGCAGTTTCACAGCTTCTATAAAAAGCGACCAAGAGGGATAGATTAGAAACCACAGATTCATAGGTTTAAAGCTTTTAAATTGTCTTATGGGCTTCATCCAAGAAATCTGTATCAGGTTTCATTTTATTTTGTTTGAAGTATTTCTTCAGTAAAGTTAATGTTGGAACGTCAGCACAATGTCCAGCTTCTTTATTGGCACTTAGAAGAGGATTAGACACTTAGGGCCAGATTTTCTAACCCACGTGCAGGCGTAGATTTGTGCACGCAACCAGGCGCACACAAATCTACGTCCGATTTTATAACATGCGCACGCAGTCGCACGCATGTTATAAAATCCGGGGTCGGCGCGCGCAAGGGGTGCAAACTTGTGCACCTTGCACGCACCGAGCCCTAGGGGAGTCCCGATGGCTTTCCCTGTTCCCTCTGAGGTCTCGAAGGGAACTTTCCTTTTGCCCCCCCCCCCCCTGCACCTTCTCCTCCCTTCCCCTATCCCGGCCCCCAGCCCTACCTAAATCCCCCCCACACCTTTATTATTTAAGTTGCGCCTGCCTCTAGGCAGGCGTAGGTTGCGCGTGCCGGCCAAGTGCCGGCGTGCGATTCCCTGACCTAGCAGGCCTTCAGAGGCCTCTGGCCATGCCCCCGCCCCACCATGGACCGCCCACGCCCCGCCCCTTTTTTCAAAGCCCCGGGACATACGTGCGTCCCGGGGCTTGCGCGCTTCGCCGAGCCTATGCAAAATAGGCTCGGCGCGCGCAGGAGCGGGTTTTCGGGGTTATGTGCGTAATATACGTGCGTAACACTATGAAAATCTGCCCCTTAATGCCTAGGGCCTTGGAAATGTATCCTTCCCCTCCAGTGGGGAACCTGCAATTCAGATCTGGTAGATTGAGTCCAGGACCCAAGCCCCTGGTAATGCGTGTTCCATCATTTTAGGAAAAGCCCAAGTTAAGGTTGTATATGTGTGTAGTTTCCCTCACCTAAACCACCTTAGATATGGCAGGTGCAGTATACACAGGTAATATGGTTTCTGCCCAAGTTTTAGTGAATTTCCAAAGAGACTGTTTTCCTTTGAAAATCTGCTAAAGTTATATAGGTACAAAAGTACCAACAGAAGAAGCAGAGCATGAAACAATTAATTACGAGATTTTTAGCAAAAAGTCTTAATCTTTATTATAGTATAGAAACTCCACAATCTTCAATAAAAATGGTCAACTTAGAGGAGGTCAGTATCCCCCAACATGGTCACCATGTTTCGCCCCACAGGCTGCATCGGGAGGGACAGTAGACCGCGATTTAAAAAGCTTATTAACAGCGCATTCTATTTCTCTATTTTTCGGGAGTACCCACATATTTTACCACTAGTGTGAGGATCCATTGCCGACTTCACCTTCGACCTGAATGTGGTGTGGTGAGCTGCTTGGACTGCCTATCTAGTCCTCCCAGCTCTGTGTCTATCATTTCCCCACAGCAGCCATTTTGTTTTCTGCCTAGTCATTTATTTATATTTAGACTTTTCCTTAGTCAGTTGCCAGAGCTTTGTCCTACCCCTGGTCATTGTACTGTGACTTCATCCTTGTTGCCAGAATCCAGAAAATGTTTTCATAGAAACGACGGCAGAAGAAGACCAAACGGCCCATCCAGTGTGCCCAGCAAGCTTCGCACTTTTTTTTTTTATCATACTTATCTGTTACTCTTGGCTCTTAGTAACCTTTTGGTTCCATTTCCCTTCCACCTCCACCATTAATGTAGAGAGCAGTGTTGGAGCTACATCTAAGTGAAATATCTAGCTTAATTAGGGGTAGTAACCGCCGCAATAAGCAAGCTACACCCATACTTATTTGTTTACCCAGACTATGTAATTCAGTCCTTGTTGGTTGTTGTCTGTATATAGATCCACTTTTATTCATTCCCCCTGCTGTTGAAGCAGAGAGTTATGCTGGATATGCATTGAAAGTGAAGTATCAGACTTTCTCCCCTGCCGTTGAAACAGAGAGCTATGCTGGATATGCACGAAGTATCAGACTTTCTCTCCTGCCGTTGAAGCAGAGAGCTATGCTGGATATGCACCTAGTATCAGACTTTCTCCCCTGCCGTTGAAGCAGAGAGCTATGCTGGATATGCACCTAGTATCAGACTTTCTCTCCTGCCGTTGAAGCAGAGAGCTATGCTGGATATGCACGAAGTATCAGACTTTCTCTCCTGCCGTTGAAGCAGAGAGCTATGCTGGATATGCACCTAGTATCAGACTTTCTCCCCTGCCGTTGAAGCAGAGAGCTATGCTGGATATGCACCTAGTATCAGACTTTCTCTCCTGCCGTTGAAGCAGAGAGCTATGCTGGATAAGCGTGAAGTATCAGACTTTCTCCCCTGCCGTTGAAGCAGAGAGCTATGCTGGATATGAATGTAGTATCAGACTTTCTCCCCTGCCTTTAGCATTCCTGCATGACCTCTGTAATGGTCCTGATTTCCTGGTATGCTCCAACTTCCCACTCTGTTCCATGCTTCTAGCTTCTTATCTGCAGTGGGGGCTTCCTCAGTTGCTTAAGCCTTGCTGGCCTTCATCACCTGAGGGCTCAACTCAAGGGGAAGGTGTGGTTGGCATAGGTGGAAGATGCCCAGCTTGTCTGTTTTCACTGTCAGCTACCTGGATTGGTCTCTTTATACCGTAGGCCACTCATTCCTGGGGCAACCTACAAACTAGAGATGTTACATCAAGCTCTGGCAAATATGAACCCCACTGAGCTGGCTGCATGTTTGGCTACCCAGGCAAATGCCCGAGACAGCTGAAGCAATGCGTGGGAGAGCGGAATTAACATTTGGGAGAGCAGAACCAATGCTTGGTAAGACTGCAGGCGCAATGTAAGCTTGTCCGGAACCTCCTTCTGCTCCTGTACCTCCTGCAGCTGTGGAGTGTCCACTTCAGGAGTCCAGGATAAGAAAACTCTGTGCTTTTGTGGAGATCCATTGTCCTGCCCGGGGCTTTCTGAATCAATGCTCCACGGTCTTTACCCTGCAGGCCTCCCATTTTCCTGCACAACGAAAAAGTAAGTGGTAAAAGAGGATTTTGAAAAAACATATAATAATGTCACTTCAAAACCCCCAAAAAATGCCATATTCAAGTCATTTAGACGGGAAACTCAAAAGTTATCCGTCTAAATGGCAAATGTGGGATTTTCAGCCACTTACCTGTCTAAATTTCAGCTGGATAAAAAAAAAAGGGGTGTTTTGACTGCGTTCCAGGGGAGGGGCTGAGATATCCGGCCAACCTAGGCGAATATTGGGTATATCCGCCTAGGTTAGCCGGATAACTTTAGACCTGCTTCTGCTTCAAAAGATATCCAGTTAAGTGGCAATGCTAATGAGAAAAAAAAAAGCTCCTAAAAGCCCCAACCAGCCCTCCCCCCTGCGAGGCTGAGCCTAAGCACAGGCCTCCGCCATAGTTATGAGCGCCGCAGCGGAAGACTGCTTAAGCTATGCAGGAGCGTCGGGCCCAGGTCTCGGGAGGAGGCCTACTGCAACAGGGCGGAAGAGAAATATAATTTAAGGCATATCAAGGGTGAGAGGTTTAGGGTTGGGGGTGGAGGGAAGGGGGGGGGGGGCCCCAAAGGTTGAGTTTTTTGAAAAAAAAAAAACCCCTATCTGACCAGGGAGCGAGGGGTGTGGGGAGGGGGAGAGACTGTCACTGATCCCGGCCTCTGTTTTGTTGCGTCCCATCCAATGCAGGGCACTGTCGGGAGCAGGTGGGCAGGCTCAACCCGCAAGGGAGGGGAACCGGGAGGGAGGAGAGGGGCTGGTTGGGGCTTTAGATCGCAATCTGGTTGGGGGGGGGGGGTTTTGTTGTTATTTTGTTTTGTTTTTTTACAGTATTTAAATGGCTATAGTTGTTTGAATATAGCCAGTTAAGTCTCAACTTTTTGGTTAATGTTAGCCGGATAACTTAAAATCAGGATGTTCAGTAGGACGTTTACCCCACTGAATATCCAGGACAGGTTATCGGGCTAACTGTAGCCGGATAACTGATTTTTTTGGGTGGACACAAGGTTAACATGGGTGGGCTGTAGGCGTGCAGGTCTGAGACCTACTAATTGTATTCTTATTGATAAATAATGCCAGATACTGCACTCTACAGTGACTTCCTAAGTAGTTTGCAACAGCCATTATGAGTGAAATTTTAAAACATTTTACCTCAATTATTTCAAGCACTTTCCAGAATTAAAAATTCTTTATTAATCTGTATTAAATTTATTTTATGTTTATTACAGTTTATAAATGCAGAAGTATATCATGTAAAAGGCAAAGAAAACAAACAGATCCAATAAAACAAAAATCACATTTCAGCCAACATGAAAAAAAAAAAAATCTAATTCTGGTGCTACCTCAGTAAAAAATAACCCTCCACTGCAATTTGTGAAGTAACACAAACTCTTGCAAAGAAAGAGGCATCTAGAGCCTTGCCATACAGTCACAGCACTGACTCTCAGGATTCAAATAACAGCAACCTTATGAAAAAACAGCAATGCAAATACTGCACCAGGCCCTAAAACATTAATACATCACCTACTGGAGTAACAGAACAAGCTGGACTGCTACAGAGAAACTACACAAGAGCAGAAATACTGCACTTCAGTCTCACACACACAGAGACTGACCCTTTCCTAATATAGAAATAAGAGACTACAAATTAGAAACATGCAGATAAAACCGAAATAGAAAGCCTGAGAAACTAGACTCTGAACAATGGAATACTGAAGAAAGAGCAAAATACAAAAATATAAGAAATGCACATTCCCAAAGAAGGCATATTCCAATTGCTAAAATATATATTTTTTTTACCTTTGTTGTCTGATCTTTGTATTTTCTAATCAGTGGGTCCTGGTCTCTTTTTTCCCACTTTTCCATTGCCTGTCATTTCCTAATTCCTTTTCAGGGTCTCTCTTCTCCTACTGTCCTCTTCCCTTTCTCATTGACACACACACACACACACACACACTCGCACAGAGGCTCATGCTTTCTCTCACAGATTCCCTCACACACACATGCTCTCACTCTCATATTCTCTCCCCCCACACACACACACACAAGCTCACATTCTTTACACACATACACAGGCTTTCTCTCTGACATGCTCTACCATACACACACACATACACAAGCTCTTACTCTCTCACCCCCCCCCCCCCCAAGCTCCCATTCTTATGCACACACAGACACACACCCAGGCTCCTATTCTTATGCACACACAGATGCACACTCAGACTCACATTCATATACACAGACATACACTCAGGCTCCCATTCTTATACATACATATTCAGGCTCACATTCCACCCACACTGGCTCCCATTCTCACTCACATGTACATATGCCCAGGCTCCCATTCTCCCCCCCCCATACACACACCACAGGCTCCCATTCTCACCCCCCCCCCCACACACACACACACACACACATCCACAGGCTCTCATTCTCACCCCTACATACACATACCCAGGTTTCCATTCTCACCCCCCACATACACCCAGGCTTCCATTCTCAATCCCCCCCCACACATACACACACACAGGCTTCCATTCTCACCCCCCCCCCCAACTCACACACCCAGGCTTCCATTTTCACTCACATATACACATTCAAGCTCCCATTCTAATTCACACACACACATTCAAGCTCCCATTCTCACCCCCACACACACATTCAAGCTCCTACACATGACATTAGTTAGTTACTGCATCCTACAGTTAGACCTTTTAAATCACAGCCACAGTGAAGCCATCGGCCATAAATTTTATCCTCCATTTACACACCTTAACTCTCAGCTACACATGAACTGTTGGCTGGCCTGCTGCAAAATCACACAGACAATAATAGCAATTTAACTTAATAGAACAATTTTGGCCCCATCATAATTTAATCAATAAGATTAAAAAGAGATAAGACTTAATCAGAAACACTTCAGCAGCATCCTTTAATCTTGCTGACAAATTTCACACATATCATATCCTATCTATATTTAAATGCTATATTAAAAAGAACCCATCAAAAGTTTAAAACAAGAGTTTAAAACTAAAATATATATACAACTTATTTAATGAGTTTGCAAAAAGTTCTTCAATGACGTTTTCCAGTCTTATCACAAACTTCCCAACAACTCCTGTGTATGGAACATATCTATCTTTAAATGTTCTCCAGCATATCACATGGTATTCCCATAACCAATCAGCACTCTTGAATCATGCTGATAAACATTTTTTAAGTGGCTTCCGCCTTCCATATATACAATGTCCTACTTCTCATTTCTGATGATATCCATATAAACATATGAAACTTGCTAAGAAAGCTTCTAAAACTATGCAGCAGGAGTGGCCAACTCCAATACTCAAGAGCCACAAACAGGCCATGTTGTCAGGATATCTACAATGAATATTCATGAGATATATTTGCAAGCACGGCCTCCATTGCATGCTGATCTATCCAATGTATATTCATTGTGAATATCCTGAAAACTTGATCTGATGGTTGCTCTTAAGGACCGGAGTTGGCCACCCCTGCTATATAGGATATTCCAAACACCATATACTATAAAATGTAACCGTTAATTGACTTCAAATGCCAAATGTTGTCAAATAGGGATATGCAGAGGAAAAAAAAATCATTTTCGTTTTTGGTTTATTTATGGGAGGTTTATTCCCATGAATTTCGATCCATGGATTGCTTTATTCATTTCATAAATAAATAAATAAATTCATGAGAAAAAACCAAATTAAACAATTAAAAAAAAATGGCGAAAAACCAAAAACGAGGCCTCCTGGGACCTCCTGCCTTCCCACCCAGAAAAATGTTGGGAACATGATCCCTCCCAGCTCCCACTAACCCGGTCCAGTGGAAATCTGCTGACAAGGCCTTGCGTAGGCCGAGGGAGCTATATGTCATTGCAGCCTTGGCCTATGCAAGGTGCCTTAACTGGACTCAGGCCTGAAGCCTGGGCCTTGGTCTAGGCCAGAGCCTGGACCCATGCTTGATGCCACAACCTGGCCCGAGGTCAGGCCCAGGCCTCGTATCTGCTCTCGCATCGAGTCTTCTTCTCTTCTGGCACCATCCTCTGGAGTTGTGCCAAAGTTAATTAATACCGGCGCATTTATCCTAGTGGACAGAACCATTTTGATGTATGGCAATGCTGTACGGCATCAGAAGAGAAGAGGACAACATGGGAGCAGCTGCAAGGCCTGGACTCTGAGCTTGACCTCAGGCCAAGGCCCTAGCATTGGGACCCAGCCTCTGCACCAGGTCGTAGTATCAGGGCTGGGTCCAGGCTCCGGCTTAGGTGAAGGCTCAGGTGTCACGACCCGGCCTCTGGGCTGTGTCTCAGCATCAAACCTGGGTCTGGGCCTAGGCCTTGGCATCATCAAGCCAGTGTCCAGGCTCCAGCCTAGGCTGAAGCCCAGGTGTCAGAACCCAGCCTCAGAGTCAGGTTGTGTCTGGGTTTGTGCCTATGTCCCGACATCAGGACCTGGCCAACAGGCCAGGTCACAGCATTGGGCCTGGGTCAGTTTCAGTCCTAGGAGAAGGGCCCAATGTTGGGACCTGGCCTCAGGCCTGGGTCCGGGCTGAAGCTCAGCCTTGCCATTGGATACCTGATGGATCAGGTAAGAACTTTTTCAGGTTTTGGCTGAGGCCTCGGTATCAGGCTGGGCCTACGCAGAGATCCTGGCATTGTGCTCAGGCCTAGGCCGCAACCCCTACTTTGGGCCTTGGCCTATGTCCTAGGTGAGGCCCCGGCTTCGGGTCTAGGCTTAGACTGAGGCGCTGGTATCACACTAGGGTGTAGGCCACGGTCCCTACATTCCTCAGGCCTAGCTTAGGCCCAATGCATTCCTTTCAAACAAATGCAACAAATAAGGCTTGTTTCATTCAGAGGCCCCCTCCAATTCTTTTCAAGGGCCCCCTTTTGAAATGAATCCACATCCCAATTGTCAACCACAATGTTCTCAAAAACATGCAGAATATCTACATTGGGATCTTTAGGATGTAAAGTCTGCCAAGTATAAATAAATATTTGTTCTCGCTGCACCAATGCACAGGATATATCTCTATCTCATTTCAACATGATTAATCATGAAAAATGTCACAATCATCTACAGTATGTCCTTGCTGAAACCAATGGTGCTTGTTGTTTTAGAGTGTGAATACAGCTTTTATGTTCTAAAATTTGCATTCTAATCATATGTTTAGTTTGCTATATATAGATTTTATTGCAGGAGCAAATAGCGTATATGACCTGCTGATAGTGAGTAGTTCAATCAGACCGTCCCAGAATTCTGAATGGCCTATGTAAAGAGGAATGAGAAAATTCAGTGAGCTTGAAAACATGCAGACATACTGAACTGAACACTAACCACTCGAATATTGACCCAACTGCTCTAAAGGTGCTCTCAGTGCCTCATAAGAAGAGGGTTAATCATTGCCTCAAATTCCAACCTTTTTTAAAGGCAAAAATAGGTAGTTCCATGAACACTTGATGTACTTCCAGAATAGATCAATATTTCAAAATAATACGTTTAATCGCGCATCATCTAGTTGAATATGGGAGTGCACATACCAAATGGGAAAGCTCAGGGTTTATCAGATACACACAACAATTTATCAAGATTGGTGGAGAGAGCTTATTTATATGCCTTTTTAACAACATCCGGAGAATAACCCTGTTCCAAAAGTCTCTGCTTGTTTTCGATCTTCCTGTCCTGTAGAGCATAAACTACGTAGCTGTACGAATTGGCCAATAGGTCTTTTCTCTTTCAAATCATGTGGATGGAAACAAGAGTAATGTAGCAGTGTATTTGTATCAGTGGGTTTCTTATATATAGATGTCAACAAACCTGCAGGGGTTTTATAGATCATTAAAAACTAAAAAAGATATACATTTATCATGATCATGATGATGAACATTGAACTGCAAGTTAACATCTGAAGTATTAATCCATACTGTTAAATCCTGTAATGCTTCAAGAGTACCTGACTAAATCCAAAAGATATCATTGATAAATCTCTTCCAGAAAACGATTTTGCCCAAAATGATGATGAGTAGATAAATTGCTGTTCAAAGTTATCTACATATAAGCATACAATGGTTGGGACTATCACTATCACCTTAATTTTGGGGGGAAATAAATAATCCCGAAAATAAAAGTAATTTAGTCAATAATAAAAAAGAAGCTAATTGATTAATAAATCAAATTAATAAAGCCAAATGATCCTGTTTATATAACACAGTCTCTATAAGTATAAGTGCAGATTGTTGAGGAATATTATTATAAAGAACTTATATCTGTAGTAACTAAGAACCGTGATGGATGAATGTTGTAAAAGAGAAATTATATGAGATCTGTAAAAGAATAATTATATGAGATAAATCTTGTATGCAAAATGTAATCCGAGGAACCACTAGTTGCAGAAAAGTATCTACAAATGTAGACAACAGCTCCAACACTCACACCGAGATCTTCCAGGGTCACAGGAAGTATCTCAGATTTGTGGTAGGAAAACAGCACTTCTAGTACAGAGTGTTGCCGTTCAGGCTAACATCGGCTCTACATGTCTTTACAAAATGTCTGGCCATGGTGGGGACATACCTCCGCAGACTGGAAGTGCATGTTTTCCCTTACTTGGATGATTGGCTGGTCAAGAACACCTCTCAAGCAGGGGCCAATCGGTCCTTTTGCTTGACCATCTGGGTGTTGGAATCACTAGGGTTTGTCATCAACTACCTGAAGTCCCATCTCAGTCCATCAGTCCTATAAAGTCCTCGATTGGACTTTATAGGAGCCCTGCTAGACACGGCTCAGACAAAAGTCTTCCTGTCATGATCCAGGGTGGTCACCTTGGCATCCATAGCGGCAGTGATTCAACAGAGCCAGCACTTTTTAGCTCAGCACACTTTGAGGCTGTTGGGCCATATGGCTGCAACCATCCATGTCACTAACTTGGCATGCTTACACATGCGCAGAACCCAATGGATCCTGAGGTCGCAGTGATGCCAGGCAATGCAGATCCTTTGGGCTCGCATCTGAGTCACTCTGCCTCTCTGGGACTCTTTGTCCTGGTGGCAGGCTCTCTAGAATTTGGAACGGGGAATGTCTTTCCAAAATCCCTCTAACCAAATTGTCCTAACCACAGATGCGTCCACCTTGGGGTGGGGAGCTCATGTAGAGGGGCTCCACACCCAGGGCTTATGGTCTGCCCAGGAAGCACAGTGTCAAATCAACTTCCCGGAGCTCCAGGAGATCAGGTACATACTATAGGCTTTCAGAGATCATCTGTCCAGCAAAATTGTCCTGATAAAAACAAACCACCAAGTTGCTACGTGGTATGTCAACAAGCAGGAAGGCAGTAAGCACAGGGTTGTACATCCTGTGTGGGGAAGCAGTCCAGATCTTGTCCTGGGCCCTGTCCTACGGGCTGGCACTCAGGGCCATGTATCTGGCTGGAACAGAGAATATGATAACGGACAGATTGAGTAGTGTCTTCAGACTCCACGAGTGGTCTCTGGACCAGGGGGTAGCGAACCAGATCTTCTGCCTCTGAGGAAGACGGATGTGGACTTGTTCTGTCCCCCTGAAACAGGAAGGTAACTCAGTTCTGCTCTCTGTACAGGTCAGATGGCAAACTAGCCTCAAACGCCTTTGCCCACCATTGGGGCAATGGTCTTATAAGAACATGGCCATACTGGGTCAGACCAAGGGTCCATCAAGCCCAGCAATCCAGTGACCAATCCAGGCCATAAGAACCTGGCAAGTACCCAAAAACTAAGTCTATTCCATGCTACTGTTACTAGTAATAGTGGCTAGTAAAAGTGGCTATTTTCTAGATCAACTTAATTAATAGCAGGTAATGGACTTCTCCTCCAAGAACTTATCCAATCCTTTTTAAAACACAGCTACACTAAGGGGCAGATTTTAAAAAAGTAAGCGCGCGTGTACTTTTGTTCGCGCAACCGGTGCAAACAAAAGTACGCCGGATTTTAAAAGATATGCGCGTAGCCACGCATATCTTTTAAAATCTGGGGTCGGCGCAAACAAGGCTGCGCAAAATTGGCAGCCTGCGCGCTGAGTCGCACAGCTTGCCTCCGTTCCCTCCGAGGACGCTCCGAAATCGGAGTGGTCTCAGAGGGAACTTTCTTTCCGGCGCTCCCCACCTTCCCTTTCCTTCTCCTAAGTAACCCGCCCCTCGGCCCTAATTCCCCCCCTACCTTTATTTCAAAAGTTATGCCTGCCCAAGGCAGGCGTAACTTGCACGCACGGGCCGGCTGCCGGCGCGCCACGTTCCGGTCCGGGGGCTGGTCTGGAGGCCGCGGCCATGCCCCCAGAATGCCCCCAACGACGTGCCGGCCGCGACATGCCCCTGACATGCCCCCCCCCCAGGAAAGCCCCGGGACCTACGCGTGCCCGGGGCCTGCGCGCACTGCTGAGCCTATGCAAGATAGGCTCGGTGCGTGCAGGGGGTGGAAGGGGCAACTTTTCGGGGGTTACGCGCATATCTTACGCGCGTAACCCTTTGAAAATCTACCCCTAATTGTATGTGTATCATCCAATTTCTCTAGTTATGAAGACTCTCTTGAAGCTTCACGAGGACTGAGGGACTATGATCCTCATAGCCCCTCATTGGCCAAGATGGATTTGGTTTCCACTCCTTTGGGAGTTGTTCATCCGGAAACCGATCAGTCTGAGGACTTCCCCAGATTTCATCACGCAAGATCAGGGCAGGCTGTGGTATTCCAACCTCCAGGCCCTGTTGCTCACAGCCTGGATATTGAGAGGTTAATCCTGCAGCTGCTCGATCTTTCTGAAGATGTGTCTTGGGTCCTGGTAACTTCCAGAAAGCCTTCCACTAGAACAGGGGTCAGGAACCTGTGGCTCGCGAGCCAGATATGGCTCTTTTGATGGCTGCATCTGGCTCGCAGACAAATCTTTAATAAAAAAGTAAAAATCTAACAAAATCCCCCACCCTCCTGACGCCCCCCAAGACCTCCAAAATTAATTTACTACAACCCCCACCCTCCTGACCCCCCCAAGACCTGCCAAAAGTCCCTGGTGGTCCAGCGGGGGTCCAGGAGCGGTCCGGGAGCGATCTCCTGGACTTGGGCTGTCGGCTGCCAGTAGTCAAAATGGCGCCGACAGCCCTTTGCCCTCACTATGTCACTGGGGTCGACCAATGGCGGTGGTAGCCCCTGTGACATAGTAAGGGCAAAGACGGCCCATCTCCAGGGCTCATTTTAACCTCATAAGGTTCCTTGATAAATATTAACCCCCAAGTGCAAACAGAACAGGGGTCCCTATTCAGCCCTCGGTGCAATTATTTTTGGAATCACCAAAACTTTCCTTGCCTTTAGACGAATTGGTATGAAGAGCAAGGTTTACATGGGGGGTTTAGTGAGGGTAGGGAGAGAAGAGGAGGAGTGGAAGGAAGGGAAGGTAAAGACATATGAGGGAGAGGGGGTGAGAGGAGGGGAAAAAAGTGTGAGAGAAGGGGAAGGGGGCGGAAGAGGCAGTGGAAGAGATAGGGATGAAAAAAGTGGGGAAGAAGAGAGAGCATGAGTGTATGAGGGGTGAGTGGGGAAAAGCATGCCATCCTTAACCCACCCCTCCCCTAACCTCTGCCACGGGACAGATGCAGATTCTGAGGAAGGAGGGGAGGTAGGTGGCACGGTTTCCAGGGGTGGGGCCAGGGTTGCCATGTTCCTAGGAATATTTTTTAATGATACCATCTGCAATGCCTCCGCGGGAGCTCCTCTTCCTGCCTCCCCGCCTCTGCAGCAATCCGAATCGCCGAAAGAGCCAGACTGCAAGGGACACAGCCCGTCGCTGCTTCCCCGCTCCCCAACGCTCCCCACCGCTCCCCACTATCAAACCTCCAAGGCTCTCCCCACCCCCTCAGCCACCTTGGCGATTCGAGATGGCGCAGGCAGCCCTCCCCTGTAAAAGTCTGGGGACCCCTGCAAGAGAACACTTCCCAGTGAAAGTTCTGGAATGAAACCTTAACGAAAAGTCAGCGCCATGTGAGACTGTCGGCCGTCTGGTGATTGAACGAGCTTCTCTTAGAACTGGCCGCGTCAGCAGGAACAATCAAGCAAATTACAGAGCTTGTTAACGCTTTTAAGTTTAGAAAATTGATGTTTGCCATCCTCAGCACACCTCTGATAATAATGACAGGCCGGTTCATTATTTTTGCAGCTTGCAAGCTGAGATATTTAACATAACCCAGAGCCTCAGTATAAACAGGCCCAGATTTAGGCTGAGGCAATACAGATAACTCCCTCCAGTGCCGAATTTTCATAAGCACTGGAGCACAGCTGCTGCTGCTGCTGCTGCTGCCGCTGCTGCCCTGCCTCCAACCAGGCTCATTAGCAGTGCCAACCCTACAGAAGGAGAAACTCCATCAAGAAACTTCGGTGCAGGGCTCACGCAAGCCCTCACGTGCTCACAGGCCCTGCCTTCTGCTCCCACACGGCTTTCCTGTTAAACTTGTGTGAGGGGGGGAGCGGGAAGGCCTCAGAGCCTGTCAAGCGTACGAGGGCTCGCGCAGGCCTTAGAGCCGAAGTTTCTTGATTCAGCCGCAGCAGGGCCAGGGCACTCTGCAGGACCCGTGGCTGAGGTGAAGGGGGAGGATCTGAGTATGGGCGGTGGAGGGGAGCTCTTCTCACACCTCTGATGATGCCTCGGTGGGAGACACACACACTCTCCCCCCTCCTTGCCATCTGATTATGGAGGGGGACCCAGGGAATCCCTCCCCCCCACCTATGGGTACTCTCCAGTTTCATATCCTGCTCTGGGTGATGACACACTCCACGTGTTTCTTCACAGTAAAGGTTGGCTAGAAAATTCACGTTTCCCTGTTTGGCAGAGTCTACATTTGATAGCCCCTAATCAGACAGTAAAGACAAATCAAGTACAGCAATGGCCAATAAACCTGCCTTGGAGGAAGCAGTGACAAAGCGAAGTAAAGATGTTTCCAGGAAGCCCCAACACAAGAAATAAAGGAAGAAGATACCAGGGCCATAGCCAGAACTGAATATTTGGCAGGCCCAAGGTTAGCATCACATCTCTTATCCCATCCTATACGGGTCTTCATGGCAGTGGCTACAATACCTTTTCATTTCTGGCAACACTCTGCATCTCCTTTCTCTCCAGTCTCCCTGCCCTTTCTCTACTGTTTCCCAATCTCCCTCTCTGGTTAAAGCAGCTGCTTTCTGCAATAGTAAAATCTCCCAGGCTGCTGAAGATCAATTATGTAAATAGGCTTCTAGCCTTCAAACCAATCCAGGTGATCCTGCACTTTTAAAGGTCTAAGAGGAGGGGCGATAATTATCACCGAACAGGAAACAGAAGGACTGAGGGCCTCAGACTTTGACACGTCTACTCCAAGGGTCGAGGAGCAGAGGATCATAGGCTGGAAGTGATTCTAGTGCCTCCAGGCACTCTAGCTGCTACACTCAGATGGGACATGAACCTACTGCTAGGTTTGAGCCAAAAGTGAGAGGGCCCACCTGTTGCTACGGCCCTGAAAGATACAACCAGCCTTGAACAGTTCCACAATGTAGTGGAGTTCCCTGGGATCTGCACTGGGGACTCTGCTTTTTAACATATATACAAATGACCTAGAGATGGGGGATGAGTGAGGCGATCAAATTTGATGAAACAAAATTATTCAAAGCTGTTAAATCACGAGGACTTGTGAAAATGGGAGAGTGGGCATCCAAATGGCAAATGAAATTGAATGTGGACAAGTGCAAAGTGATGCATTTTGGGAAGAGCAATCCAAACTATTGCCACAATGCAAGATTCCACATTGGGAGTCACTACCCAGGAAAAGGATCTAAGTGTCATCATTGATAATCATTATAATATATTGAAATCCCCTACTCAGTGTGCAGCGACTGCCAAGAAAGCAAATAGAATGCAAGGAATTATTAGAAAAGGAATGGAGAATAAAACAGAGAATATCATAAATCGCTCAATGAGGTGATTGTGTCTTGAGTATTGTGTGCAGTTCTAGTCACCTCATCTCAAAAATGATACAGAGGAATTAAAAAAGGTACAGAGAAGGGTGACCAAAATGATAAAGGAGATAAAACGATTCCCCTATGAGGAAAGGCTAAAGAGGTTAGAGTTCTTCAGCTTGGAGAAGAGACAGCTGAGAGAATATATGACAGAGGTCTATAAAATAATGAGTGGCATGGAAAAGGTAAATGTGAATTCGCTGTTTACGCTTTCAAAACGTACAAAGACTAGGAGACACGTATTATTAGGTAATACAATTAAGACAAATTGGAGAAAATATTGTTTTACTCATCACATAATTGAACTCTAGAATTCGTTACCAGAGGATGTGGTAAAAGATGTTAATGTAACTGGGTTTAAAAAAGGTTTGGACAAGTTCCTAAAAGAGAAGTCCATAAAGCATTATTAAGATGGACTTGGGGAAATCCACTGCTTATCCCTGGGATAATCAACAAGGTTTCTATTGATCTTTTAGGATCCTGACAGGTACTTTTGTCCTGGATTGGCCACTATTGGAAACAGGATGGACCTTTGGTCTGACCAAATATAGCACATTTTATGTTCTTTTTCTCTTATATAAAGGAAGCCAAGATAAAACCTTTGCTCAATTCTACAATAACAGTTATTCACACCGTCCCTTAAAACTATACCTAGCAAAGCAAATAAGGCTGACACAGGGGGTATTTTGGCCTGTAGAAATTTAGGGCCAGTTTGCTCAGCTAGCCATAGCATCCCGCTGTGAGCGACAGTGGATATTTTATGGGAGCAATCCTTCTGGTGAATTTTTCGCTGTCACTTGCAGTGTCTAACGTGTTTCTAACCTCCCACTGCTTTTTGATTTGTGTAGTAGCACTAAGGCTCTGAACTTTAGGCAATGGAACGGGTAGAAGTGACACTTTCATGCCCCCCAACCTCATCCACTGGATTTTCAAAGACCAGGCAAACGGGAACCCCTGGAGCTCCCAGAAATGGTCATTGGAAAGAAATAAATACATCTGGATGGTAATTTTCAATAGTCTGCATGGAGCAGCACATACACAGGTAAGCTGGTGTGTCTAAAGTTACAGCTGTATTTTTATAAATTGTGTGGTGGGAGCTGCACACTTTAGAAAATATCAGAGGAAATATTTTTTTTTTTACTCAGCGCATAAATAAACTCTGGAATTCATTGCTGGAAGATGTGGTGAAAGCTGTTAATGTGGCTGCATTTAGAAAAAGCTTGGACAAGTTCCTGCAAGAAAAGCCCGTAAACCGTTATTAAGGTGGACTTGGGGGGGAAATCCATTTCTTGTCCCTGGGATAAGCAGCATGGAATCTATTGAACTTAGGAATCCTGCCAGGTACTTGTGACCGGGGCTGGCCTTTGTTGGAAACTGAAAACCTGGCTCTTCGCCCAGGCCTATCGCTGAAGAAACCCATGGTAACTGGAAGGACCTCCACCCCCCGGTTGATGTCCTCTCCCAGCTACATTAAGTATACACTATTCCAGAACTGCTTTTGTATATTAACTCTGCAATTGAATCTATATTTATTTTATTTATTTATTTAAAGAATTTATATACCGGGGTTCCTGTATAGTATACATATCACCCCGGTTTACAAGGAACCATAACTATCGCTAAGGAAACGATCATTTAGCGGTTTACATTGAACATTTAGCGGTTTACATTGAACATAGTTAATTTGAGAAAACATAATGAAACATAAATAAACATAAATAAACATAAATGAACATAAATAGTTAATTTGAGAGAAGTATATAAAATGGTTAACCAGTTAATAACTAAAAAGCAGGTTAATAAGTAAATAAGTAAGTAAATAACATTGAACTTGGTAGAATCTGGTAACAGGATAAAATATAGTGTTGCATATGTTTAAGTACAGTTTTGTGTTAATTTCTTCAGAAAGATGTAAGCTGGGGAAGATACGGAGGATATGAAATGCCTTTTTTCTTGCTCATTAGCTCTATGGGAATGCTTGTTCGAACAACCAAGTCTTATACTATGTAAATATGTATTTAAGTTTAACATAGAAGCAACCGCTCCTGCCGATTGACCCATCTTTATGTTTAGAATAGTAATTATCTATCCTTTCCTTCCAACTACCATGTTCGATTTCCCTGTTTTAATGTAACTTTTTTTTTTCACTTCCTATGTTAACTGGTTTCCCCTTGTTTATTGTAAACCGGTACGATAAGACCTTGTCTTGAGCATCGGTATATTAAAAGAACTTAAATAAAATAAATAAATAAATAAAGGATGCTGGGCCTGATGGACCTTTCGCCTGACCCAGCATGGCAAAAGGTATGTTCTTATGTTCCGAAATTAAGCCTGTATGTTTCAGTACGTGCATATATTTGTAATATAGGAGAATGCATACTTTCTCGAACCATTTTATAAAAATCGTGCAGATTTATTTTAAACACAGAATAATTGTAACATCTGTGCATGGGAACCCTGCGTTAAACACAGAGACGTGTTTCATAAAGAATGCGTATACTCCACTTATGAACGTGCTTGTTTGTGTGCTTACTTATAATCCCCAATTCCCAACAGCTCAGCCAGACTCTCAAACACACCATTCTGACCGTCCACCACTTAACCCAGACCTCCCTCCCAAAAACTGCAAAAGTCAAGTGTAATTTCACAGCTGTGACATAATTATCAGGTGTAAAAGTGTAAGTTCGGTAATGAATGCATACATCCTATTTACCAAATGCTAACTTGTGTGCGAACTTCTGAACCCTCTACACCATCCCCTTTTTTTCCCTTTCACGTTTATGTGTGACACTGCAGGTACACGTATGCATACGGGCTCTTGCAAAATACTACTTGTGCTCGTACATGCCTTTGTGCATGAAATAGGAACCCTTTTCTCGCCTAATCTCCTCTCCCTATCTTTCTGTGCAATGGTACAGGCTCCTTACTAACGTATTGGCGTGCAATCTCCCAACTCACAGGGTAAACCTCCGTGGGTAGCATGGTTAGGTCCAGAAGCAGATTACTGTCTGGCCACCAAGCTTATCCTTTGCGGTTGTTGTTACTACTGTCTTATATTACAACCCTTGCTGGTAGATCTGGTGTGCCAAGGCTCAAATGACCTGTACTCGCATACCCAGCAATACGTTTACCACAGAATGTGTTATACCAGGTGGCTGGATCTCTGGCCACTGATCCAAGAAACGAGCCTGTAGATCAGGATCACTACTTGTAGGAAGCAGGAACAAGTTGTGTCCCAAACTCTCTCACGTGTCCCTTCATATTCCTCTGGCATTATCATACCCAAAGAAATCTCTTCAGTCTTTAGCTTCTCCAGGCTTTCTCTTCTCCTTTTGCCTTCTTTCTTCTGTCTTAAGCTCTTTCTGGAAATGTCCCAAAGCATCCTCCAGCACACCCTCTGAAAGGGAGCCTTGGTCACGTTTTCAAGATTGCAGCAAGGAATATGCAGTGCAGAAGGAGTGTGAAAGTAGAAGCGGGTAAGAGTGCATGCAAGGAAGCTCAAGAGTTAAATAAGCCACTGCTCATTCTCTCTCTTAGCCAGGACAGGGTCCCTCGCTTATCTTTTTATTTCTGCACTAAGCTGCAACAAGTTCAATTTGACGGCGAAGACACCACATGTAGCAACACCAGTAGCACATCTTCGGATGAGGTGGACGCGATAGAGCAAGTAACCCATGTTTTATGTTATTTAAAGACAGTCAGGATACCTGCGACAGACAAGGAGATGGCTGAGAGAATCGAACTACAGATCCAGAGGCAACGATTCATCGAGGCTCTAGAGCCTGAGGAGACTGAGCAGCACTGGGCTTCATCTGGAAGAGCTAAGTGTGTACACTCAACACAAACACTAATAGGTGGATTTTCAAAGACACGCTGATTTTATAACGTGCACGCGTCGCCGCACGCACGTTATAAAACACGATACCCGCGCGCACGTGCGTACCCGATTTTCTATCGGCGTGCGCACGTGTGCGCAGGTGCCCAGTCGCGTGCACAAGGGGGAGGCATGTTAGTAAAAATTGTGCGGCGACGCGATCGGGCCTACCCCAGTTCCCTATCCCCCTGCCTATCCTTCCTCCCTTTTCCCTTCTTCTCCCCGACCCCTTGTTTTTTTTGTTTTAGTACTTTCTTGCTCCCTGGAGCAGCAGTAAGTTTGGCGTGCCGGCCATCTGTCGGTAGGCGCTTCGCTGGGATAGGGCTTAAGAGCACTGTCTCGGCTGGATCCCGCCCCCTTCCCCGCCCAGACCCCACCCCCAGCCCGTCCCTTTCGCTTCCAGCCCGTCTTCGGCACATACAAAGGGATAAGCATGTGGCCAGGGCCCTTTAAAAATCCTCGCGGCGCGCGCTCGGCTTGGCCGCGCGCGTATCTCCTTGTTTATATGTGCGCCGGCGTTTGGAAATTTAGCCGTTAAGTGTCTAGCTGGACTGAAGAAGAGAGCAAGAGACAGAGAGATACACACGGTGAAAGCAAAGGAGAGAGAGAGCGAACAAAGCGACAGTGTTAAAGGACGCAGACAAACGTAAGAAACGCCGCGAAAGAAGGGAGCGAATACAAAAGCCATACTTACCTTTATCCGCTGCAAGGAAATACACAGGAACACCTGTGAAGTGGAGCATTAGAAACGAATCCTAGGCTCTTAAACAGACATCAGCTTTACATTCACCTTATTTCAAGTGAGACAGACTTTACTACTCAGAGATAAAGATATATAATTATCTGACGAGAGTGCCGGTATCAGACAGGGAGTAAGGATCCCACCGGGAAAAGAGTTAGAGAAAACCTTTCTTTAAAGGCTATGCACTATTGTAAAACGGTTCTTCCTGCTTGGAATGTCATTGTCAAAAGTTCAGAAGAATTTGAATTTCTGATTTACACTATTTGCTTGGTAAACAAAACTGTTAAATGAACTGCTTTCTTTATTGATGCAGATGGATGCCGTCTATGCTCGCTCTTCACCCAAGCGGCGGAAGACTTTTCTGGACACGTGGGACATATATTTACAGTCTTTGCCCCATAGAGCACGCAGTTTGGCTCTTAATGATTGAGCGTCCACTTTGGGGAATGTCTGGCTACTGTTGTTTGGGATTACGTCTCCGGGGGGGGTTGGTTAGGAGAGGGTTGGGAGGGGGGGTAGCGGGTTTTCCTTCTGTGTAAGGTGAAAAGAGTGTACTGCCATTAGTCTTCCAGTGGGGTCATCTTGCTATGTTTTCCTGTTTTGCTATTTCAATGATGACTGGATTGTGTTTTCTAATATATTTTCACTCAATAAAAATATATTAAACATAATGTTGAATTTATCGGAGCATTATACTTTTAAAGACCCTGCCTTCCCTCTCTACCCCTGGGAGACTGCTGGGGTGGGTTTCAGTCCCCTTAGCTCCTGTTATTGGAAGACCCAACAGGAAGGAGGGCAAAGTGTCCTCTCGTAGCCCCTCGTTTGTGGATCTAACGGCTCCCAGAGTAACACCAGAAACCCCGTATCCTTATCGCCACCTTATTCACCACAGCGGGAGAGTCACTGCCCAAAAGCAGCGGGCTACAGGAGCAGAAAGACCTTGTGCACAGGCTCCAAGGGCAATTTATATCCCTGAGCCACGTCCCACAAAAAGGTGGGGGTAAAAGGAAGGGGAAGACTCCAAAAATGCAAACCCCCAACCAGGCCAAAAAGTAGCAGGTCATGCACTCCCAACCGCACTGGGACTACTTTTGGTCCCTACGGAGCTCTTCTTCCGCTGGGTGTTTTTATTTTTTTGGTAATAAATGAGGGAAGGAAGAGATGTGCAGGACGTTAAAGTAATTTAAATAAATACTGTTCTGTAAAAATACAAAAACAAAATCCTCTCTGGATGCTTCTTTCCTCCCACTTTGCCCTTTCTTTGGAAAGCAATTGCAGGAGTAAGGTTTTGAGAGGGATAACTAAGGTACATTTAAGGCCAAATTTAAAGGTTGGGCTAAACATTCCCAAAGAACTTGCTAAGCAGCTTTTTCCAAAAGTTTTCGCTTTGTGCCAAACTTATGCATTGGAAAGGCATTGCATGGGCCCGCCTGATGGTCTAATGGATTCACTTCCAAGGCTAGACTACTGCTCATCAGGCCAACAGGAGCTACGAAGGTAGCCCTCACGGCCCTCAGGAAATGGAAATAAAAACTTCCGCACAACAGCGATGCCCATCGGTGAGGATTCAGGATGCATTCCCACTCATACCTGGGAACGTTCAATTTCCAGTCACCCTCAGATTGTCATGGATTAGCAGAGAGTTGGGGGGCAGGGTGGAAAACACTCTAACCATTCACATGTTCATACTCACACTTTCTAACACACATACATTCTCCTACATACACACACACACACACACACACACACACACATCCTCTCTCACATACATGCTCACACATCCTCTCTCACATACATGCTCATTCTCACTCACACAGATGCTCACTCTCACTTCTCTCTTCCACACACACACATGCCCACTCATATTCACTCTCTCACACACACACACACACTCCTACTTACTCTCATGTCTCTCTTCCACATACACATGCCCACTCAGACATTCACTCGCTAACTCTTACTTCCTCACATACATGTCCAATCACACACTCACTCCCATATACTCATTCCCACACATGCATGTCCATTCCTTCTCACTCCCTCACTTACACATGCCAACTCACACACATACCCACTCACACATGCATTCTCTCATATACACACATGCTTTACTGACAAACACACTCATACACAGGCTCACTCTCACACATTTCTCTTCCTCTCCCCCACACACACACAAGCTCGTTCACTCACTCTCTCTCATGCACACCAGGGCCAGCAGGAGCATTAGACAGGGTAGGTGGTGCCTTAGGGCGCTGGAAGTAGGCAGGGTGCTAGAGTAGCCGGTAAGGGCGGCAGTGTTGAAAGGATGGATGAGACGAGAAATGGTGCAGGTGAGGCACAGAACTGGAGGGCGTTTTCCATTTTTGGGTAGGCATTTCTTTGAGGAGCTGGAGTCACGTGATGACATCACCACCTAGGGCGGCCGGACACCCTTCCACTGGCACTGACACACACTCACTCTCTCTCTCCCCACCCTGAGCCCACCAGTGGCAGCCTCCTCCTATTTTAGGCCCACATGACTCTTCTTTCTTTCTGGCCACAGGGGCCGACACTGCCCTTCTCCATCTTCTTGCTCCATGGGCTGCTGCTCCGTGGACTGGTGCTCTGACATTGCCCCTACTCCTCCTCTGGGCAACATGACAGACGATCCCCCCTGCTCCTCCTTCCAGCCGGGCGCTCTGCTTTCTTCCCGCCCATGTGGGCCCAGGTGGCTTCCCGTTCGGGGCCCGTGCGGCTGCTTGCACAGCAGCATCTGGGGTTTTGTGGCGTTGAGACCTGACAATTTCTATGGAATTCCTGAGTCTCTGGGTCAAATCTGGAGAGTCCCCCCCGGGGTATGTGTGTGTCCTGGGCTCCAAAGGAAACCACCGTCTGTGGCCTCAAGCCCTCATCAGGGACACTTCCTGACGTAGCCAGATCACAGTTCGAGAGAGGAGAGAGTAATAGGAAATTACCTACAGTACCTGAATGTAACCTGCTTTGACAAGCCGAAATGAAAAATATAAATTAGAAAAAATAAAAATAAAAAAGAATAATGGGATAAAAATGGAGGAAACCTGTGTGCCGCTGTAAACAAAGATTCATCACACTTAGGGAGATAGACACACAGTGGAGGATACACTTATATGTAAATATAGTGCTTTTCAACTGCACATCAGAATGATGCATTGATGGGATAAATCTTGTTATTCATTGGACTATGTGGATGAAGTCGCTCTGTAGCTCTCATCTCTTTGATCTCAAACAACGAGCCATCTCACCCTTGCGCCTGCACCGTCACACTATAGCCCAGATCAAGTCAGATTCTGACGGAGCCGGCTGCCCAAAGGGCAAGAAAACCGACAGGCAATAGAGGCAACGCTGCAGTCAAATTGAGAGGCACATTTTTGTCAAACGTGTTTTTCTGTAATTTTATTTGCTCTATTTCATTAAATATGGACAAAACAGCGCAAACGATAAAAATAAGAAAAGCTTTTAAGGTCAGAAGGAAAGCACAGATTTAACCCTGAGGATTCATGCGCCATGACGCTGTCATCATTGCTATGGTTGAGCGCGGTGATTCAGAGCATGTCAGTGCTTTTATATCATTTCCCAATTAAGGATTTTCTTTTGACAATCCAGTTCATGTTTCAGGAGCCAGCACATGCCCATCTGCTCTTCAGTTTCTCAAAGATAATCCAATTTAACGGCATTATTAATTTCATTTCCTAGATCTCCATGATTTCATCCAGCCCCGGCTCTGGTGGGAGCCTGTGTGAAGTCACCTCTTTCCGCGTTACGACCGTGAATATTCCAAACGCATGGTTCACTTTCTCAGTCTAAGCCCCCAGGAGGGATATTTCATCTCCTAGCAGATTATATCCTGTTCTTCGGGAGGTACTGGCAATTATAATCTCAACAGGCAGAATTGTACCCTAGCAATCCCAATAAAATATATTGCTCATGTGTCCCCACTTTACCACATCCCCTCTAACATTGATTTATAATGGTGTCATCCTTTTTTTTTAAGAAGGATTTATGGTGTGCACCACGGTAACTAAATACAAATTATTATGACTGATCACTATGAATGAATCCCCTCTTTGCCGGTCGTGCACCCCCCAGGTCGCGCCGACACATTCCCTGCCCCCGGTCATGTGTCCGTCCCCCCGTCCCCCCCCCCCCCCAGTTCACGCCAACACACCCCTTGCCCCGGTCGAGGCCCTGACTCCTACCTTTTGGTTTTTTGAGTCGTGAGTGGCGGGGGGCAAAGAGCGGCCCCCACATATCTCGTGCCCCCTAATGGTCAGCGGCCCAGGCTGGCTGGCTTAGTGCTTCCGCCGGCCGTGAGGTTATTGCGGGAGTTAAAATCAGGCAAAAGACTTTGTAAAAAAAAAAAAAAAAAGTGAGCACCCCACTGGCCGAAGCAGATCATGCCTGACAAATGTCAGCAGTATCCAAAAACAGATGTTCCTTTTTGCAGATAGTTTTTCTGATTTTTCCAAGCTCAAAACTTTTTTTTAAAATGTCAAAATCATTCCCATAGGCAGTAATAGGAAGAACTGCATTGCTCAGGTTCAGACTGACAGCAGCCTGGATAAGAGAAAGTGCATTTGTGTCTGAGGTCTCCAGGATGTAAATAAAAGTTGCCTATGTATGTATTTGTATGAAAGAGTCTGTGGGAGGAGCATTGGGTATTAATGGAATGTTTTTGCATGCTCAGAAAATCTTTTTTTCAGGCCATGACATATATATATATATATATATATTTAGTTATTTATTTATCTATTTATTTATTTATTTGTTTGTTTGTTTGTTTGTTTGTTTTACCAACTATCACTCAAATATTTGCTTTTACAACATTTGCTCTTCTGGTTTGTTTGTTTGTTTTTTTTGTTCTACATAAACTCCCCCAACACACACACGCACACTCTGAGCCCTTCATAAATACGACTTTTTCCTTTTCCATTTCCCAGCTGCAGAACGTCTTGGGTCAAACCTAGACAGTTTCAAAACCAGAATTACTTGCTTCCCTTATTGATTACTGCTTTTATTACATCATCAGGTAATCATCAGGAGGAAAAAACTGAAAACATGGTTTATGTCTGTAATCTTCAATTAATCCCATAATAAGCAGCTATCAAGGGTTGATAAAATGGTTGCAAGAGCTTGTAGTGTGATCTATATAACAGCATTAATGAGATCTAGCAGAAATAATTAGTACTGTTATGTGGTCGCCACATCTCAAAAAAGATATAGTTGCAATGGAGAAGGTACAGAGAAGGGCAACCAAAATGATAAGGGGAATGGAACAGCTCCCCTATGAGAAAAGGCTGAAGAGGTTAGGACTTTTCAGCTTGGAGAAGAGACGACTGAGGGGGGATATGATAGAGGTCTTTAAGATCATGAGAGGTCTTGAACGAGTAGATGTGACTCGGTTATTTACACTTTCAGATAATAGAAGGACTAGGGGGCACTCCATGAAGTTAGCATGTAGCACATTTAAGACTAATCGGAGAAAATTCTTTTCACTCAATGCACAATAAAGCTCTGGAATTTGTTGCCAGAAGATGTGGTTAGTGCAGTTAGGGGCGGATTTTAAAACCCCTGCGCGTGTAAATCCTTCTGGATTTACGCGCGCAGGGCCCTTGCGCACCGGTGCGCCTATTTTGCATAGGCCGCCGGCGCGCGCAGAGCCCCGGGACGCGCGTAAGTCCCGGGGCTTCCTGTTGGGGGCGTGGCGGGGGGCGTGGTGGGGGCGTGGCGGGATGATGCGGCATTTAGGGGGCGGGGCGCTGTGTTTTGGGGGCAGTGACGTGGGCGTGGTTTCAGCCTGGGGGCGTTCCAGGGGCGTGGCCACGGCCTCCGGAACAGCCCCTGAGACCGGACCACGGAGCGGGGCAGCCGGCTGACACACACAAAGTTACGCCTGCTGAAAGCATGCGTAACTTTGCCGACAAAGGTAAGGGGGGGGGTTTAGATAGGGCCGGGGGGGTGGGTTAGGTAGGGGAAGGGAGGGCGAAGGAAAGTTCCCTCCGAGGCCGCTCCGAAATCGGAGCGGCCTCGAAGGGAACAGGCAGCGCGCGCTGGCTCAGCGCGCGCAGGTTGCACAAATGTGCACCCCCTTGCGCGCGCCAACCCCGGATTTTATAAGATACGCGGGGCTGCGCGCGTATCTTATAAAACCCAGTGTACTTTTGTTCGCGCAAGTATTTAAAATCTGCCCCTCAGTGTAGCTGGGTTCAAAAAAGGTTTGGATAAGTTCTTGGAGGAGAAGTCCATTAACTGCTATTAATCAAGTTTACTTAGGGAATAGCCACTGCTATTAATTGCATCAGTAGCATGGGATCTTCTTAGTGTTTGGGTACTTGCCAGGTTCTTGTGGCCTGGTTTGGCCTCTGTTGGAAACAGGATGCTGGGCTTGATGGACCCTTGGTCTGACCTAGCATTGCAAGTTCTTATGTTCTTATGATAATGGTAGCTGGCATTTGTGTATTATTTTATTATTTTAATGTTATATTGTATTTTTTTTCATTGCTTTGGGCATTTTTAACAGTAAATCAATTAATAAATGTTATTAATAAATAAATAGATTTATCCAGGCAAACTTTACACTAGAAAAACTGAATCATAATATGGCAAGAAGAATATGATTAGAAACCAGCAAAATCAGAGGTGTGCGGGATGGCCATATTTATTGTCAGATCCCAAAAGTATTTTTCTAAATAATCTAGTGGGTATTAAGCCAGAAGAGATAGAAGCTCAGCATAAATTATCAAATAATTTTAGCCAGTTAAGCAAAATTGTAGCACTGGTTGTTCAAGTAGTCTTTGTAGCTCCTCTTCCGGTAGTTGACCTGGAAGACAGCGGTGCATGGGATCCCAGGAGCACAGTCCCTGGGTGTTGGGTTCTTTCTGATGGGGGGTAAGAATACCAAGGTGAATTGGTGGCTCTCTCTTTTTCTCTCCTGAGGCGATCACTGAACACTTTACATTGGAGGGATGCGAGGGCCCCAAAAATACTCTGGACGTTCAGGGTGGGTGTCCAAACAAACCTTTACCGCAGAAAATTCTTCAAGTAATGAAATGGCACAATGCACACCAGTTCTTGGCACAAAAAGATTGCAATCACAGTCCTCGAACTTTCCTTATCTTTCCAAGTGTCCCTAAACAGTTGGAATGGGAAAAACTTACCCTCTAGAGCTTGGAAGAGCAAGACTTCCTAGATGGACAAGGGTTGCTTAAGCTGCGTAGAAAAGAAAATCCCTTTCCGAAATACTGGCATACAAAACAGGACTTCCACACTGCGCCACTCACACTTGTATCTCTTTCTCCCCAAGGCAAAGGCTCCAGAGAAGGATCTCCCATATACTTAAAAAGAAAAAAAAGGTCTTACTTACATTTCTCATTCTCCAGATGACGCATGGGATCTTTTGGATGAAAGGTCCAGATAGCAGGGAACAATCAGCTCTTCTAATGATCCCTATTCTCGGCCATTAAAGGCCTCAGATCAGATTCTTTACTCAGACGTCCAAACTCTGGGAGTCTCTTGCTGCTTTTATAAAGGCAATGGGGGTTAGCCATTCCAGAAACTTCAGTGGAGGTGCTGTCCTGATATGGTACACCCCTCCCTCCTCTGCCTAACTCTAACTCCCATCTTAATGGCCATTTAGTGGTGATTCCAAAGGGTTGTCACCTCCTTTTTATTGGTGAAATAGGTACGGCACTGGCTTTGTCGGTTTGCTCTGATCCTGGTCTAGACAGGGCATTTCTGACTGGGGCAGCTGCAACTTTCAATATATAATATTCTTTTCCTGGTATTTCAGTTTGCGAATTGTTGTTGTTTTGTGTCTGATTTGAAAGAGACTGCAAGCTTTTGGATTATCTCTGTAAATCATGCATGCTTTGAATTGGGGAATAAGGTGTAATTGATGGTAAAAAGCTCAGCTAAGAAGACTGGACTCAATGAACCAATGGTCTTCTTCCAGCCTAGACAATTTTGCAACTATTCTCCTGTCCAGATGTTGGGCATGACTTTGACTTAAGTCCAATTTATGACTGCTAAGCCTTTAATTGATTTGAAGATGAACCAAGGGAAGCGGCTACAATTGGATTCGTTCCTTCATGTCATTATTATAATTGCAGTGCAAAACTGGATAATTGAACCGGTGTGCACAGATATCTGGCATCCCGTCACTTTGAGTGTCAGAAGCCGAGCAGGTGATCATCCACCATGTGGCTCATCCTGTGAGCAAAGACGCTTGTTCCCTACTCCTCCCAGTCCTTCATTAGCTTATTTTCTCTAAAAGTGTTGATCATGGAAAATTAGATCCAGAGCTGACAGAAGACACAGAAAGTCTGAGTCTCGACTTTCAAAAGTGCTGAGGGTGAAGAAGAACCAAATATGTTTGCACTAGAATTCTATGGTGTTTTATTATTTTATATTGCCTTATATTGATGTTTTGATCTCTGCACTGCTTTTATTGCATGTTTGTTTTATTTTTATGTTTATCTTGTCATGTAAACCGAGGTGATATATTTTTGAACGTCGGTATATAAAAACAAGCAAATAAATAAATAAAGGTTGAAGCATAAGATGCAAGTGCTTCTGTTCTTACTGCAGTCTTATGCCACTCTCTGTTCGGACAAGTAATAATTCTCTTCATTTCCATGGCACGCCAATGGTAAATCATCTCAATAAAGCATACAGGACCATTGACTGCAGGAAAAATGTGATTTATGTCTGCTCCATTGTATTTCAGATCTTGCACAAATGCTAGCACATTTATTCTAGGCAGCTATTTACAGACATTACTATATTTTAGCCCCCAATGATTTTTGTAAAGTTGGTTTGTTTATTTGATGATTTTGCTTTCCTTCTCAAACATTCAGGCCGATACAGTACAGTGCACTCCGACGGAGCGCACTGTTAACCTGTCATTGGATGCGCATTTTCCCTTACCCCTTATTCAGTAAGGGGCGGAAAACGTGCGTCCAACCCGCCAAACCTAATAGCGCCCTCAACATGCAAATGCATGTTGATGTCCCTATTAGGTATTCGCGTGCGATTCAGAAAGTAAAATGTGCAGCCAAGCTGCACATTTTACTTTCAGAAATTAGCGCCTACCCAAAGGTAGGCGCTAATTTCTTCCGGCACCGGGAAACTGCACAGAAAAGCAGTAAAAACTGCTTTTCTGTGCACCTTCCGACTTAATATCATGGAGGTCCCGAAGAGTAAAAAAAGTAAAAGAAAAAAAAAATTGAAGTCGGCCAGCGGCTGTTGGGTCGAAAACCAGACGCTCAATTTTGCCGGCGTCCGGTTTCCGAGCTGTAGCTGTCAGTGGGCTCGAGAACCGACGCCGGCAAAATTGAGCATCGGCTGTCAAACCTGCTGGCAGCCGCCGCTCCAGGCCAAAAGGAGGCGCTAGGGACGCGCTAGTTTCCCTAGTGCCTTTTTTTGCCCGTTTCTACTGCCGGACCTAATTTAAATATTGCATCACGCGCACAGGCGGTTCGTGATGAATCGGCCTGAAAGTCCTAGAGACCCCACAGGCAGACTTTTCAGTGGGGCCCACAACTGGAAATCCATTTATGCTCATTTATACCGTACATATTCATTGCGGATATCTTGAAAACCGGACTGGCTGCAGGGTTTTGGAAGCTCTTTTTTTAGACTTTCTCAAGTTTATTATGCAATGAACATAAAAAAAAAAACAACTATTACAATAAAATTCATATCTCTAGGATATTAGTCTGAATTGTACCCTTTTGTTTGTATGGACAAAAGTTTGTGAGGCAAACATAACACTGCCCAATAGCTGAATTTGGATTGGTGAACTCCGTTTTTAAAAGCCTCTTCATCCCTGCTTGGAACGAATGAAAAATTAAGCGAAGCTATAACCCACAGTCGCTCTGCCAACATGGGAACCTGGAAAACCCAGGAATCTTCTGTGATGGGGTCCAAGCCATCAGTAACATTTCCCTGTGTTTTCCGTTTAGGGGCAGTAGAAAGGGTTTTTCTCTGTTTTTCTTCCTCCCAGTGCAATAACCCCACCTTTTTCAGGGAATCGCATTGGGGGTGGATATTTCCCAGAAGCATGCGCAGAGCTGCAATGTGAAGGGGGAAGCTGCAGATCCCCTCAGAATCTCAAGAAGCAGAGCCGGGACCCAGGGGTGTGCAAGCAGGGCAGCTGCCCCGGGTGTCAAACCCAAGGGAGGCGTCATCAGCAAGGCTGATTTTACCTACGGCATGAGCAGCATAGGCTCCGCCTGTTGGTAAAAGCAGCCTGACTATTGGCCAGGGCCCAAAATCTCAGGCAGCGGAGATCAGCCCTCTGCTTCCTACTCCAGCCCCGCCCCTCCCAGGCAGCAGGCAAGGAACTGGATGGGGGTGGACGAGAGCCTGGAGGAAACAGAGCACCCTGCAAAGCAAAGGAGACCCCCCTCCCTAATCCAGCCCTTTCTCTTTTTTTGTTTCCACCTCTCCTCCTCCTAACTGCAGAGAACAGAAAGGGGGGGATGGACTGGAAAAAAAAATCAGTTTATTCTGCATATTTCTATTTTCTTAACATGTGATCCCTTATTCTGTATTTGGTGAAGGTCTAGCTGTCTTCTATACGTGTGACGGAGGTGACGTTTTCTGTGTGGGGACCTGTAGTAGTCCAGCTTATGTTTTCCCACTAGAAGGTGTATTGGTGTTTTAGGCCCAGGTGGAATATTTGCAGTGTTACCTTTTCATGCAGGGTTGTTGCTGTTTGAGTTCTGGGAGTTATTGCTGGGTTTGTATGGCAGGCTTGCTATATAGATTCTGAGTGGCGTTTTGCAGGGTTTGTGCATTACTTCACAAAGTTCCTGGCCACCGAGTGACCTCGCGTCACTGTAACCGACGTGACAACACAAGCTGCCATATTTTGTTTTCCTTCGGTGAGTAGTGACGGGGGGGCAAAAGAAATTTCCAGTTCAGCCCCGCCAGCCACTTCAGAGTTTACCTTCCACCAATGCAGTATGAATATCTTTCAGAAGTAACGCAGCTAAATGAAAATGTGGCCACTTAGCTGGCTAAATTCTAGCTGGACAACTATTTCTCTGGCCAGAATTTGGCTGGAGAAGTGAAGAATGATCCAGGGGAGGTCCAGGGGCATTCTGGGAAGGAGCATAGCTAGCCAGAGAAGGCATCCCACTAACTCCAATATTCAGAGCTAGCCAGGTAAGTTATCCGCATAAATCTGGTTCTCCCATACCCAGAAAATCTTATCTGGCCAGCGTTAAGATAACCGGGTCCATTCAGCAGTAGTAGTTAGGTGGGGTAAGTTTATCCGGCTACCTAGCAGAGCCGCACAGCAGCTGAATGGGGACCCCCTTTAATTGATAAATGTAGGTATTTCTTGGGATTTTTTTCTTTTTTTTTTGCAGTCTGTTTCCAAAAATCACAGAACACATATTCGTCAGACATGCGACATGACGTCTGAAACATATATTTTCCAAAACAAAGTCCAATATTTAAAAGTTTGATGTCCGGTTATGTGCTTTTACAGGATTGTTCTGGGAAGGGTGGTAATGGGGACAAAATGATAGCTGAGTCTAATTATAAACACTCGGGGGGAGCCTATGAGCCTGAAAACTAATTGAGGCTGAAGGACCTGGAGAAGTGGTTCCCAAATGTGTTCTGGGGGACCCCCGGCCACTCCTGTCTTCAGGATAATGTAAGGACTGCCTCAAGGCTCGCTGAACCTGGGATGATTTGAGGTTTCTTCCGCTATTGCTGCTGCCCCTGCAAAACAGTCTCCGGCACTGCAGCCCAAGGAGCATAGGAGGGAGGGGAGACAGGAAGAGGGGGGGTAATTCTGCATATCTGCCCCGGGGGCACAGAAAGAGCCGCTCCCGCCTCTGGACTGAAGACAGTATTGGTAAGGAGAGTAAGTGATCCCTTCAGGATTTCCATTATCTTGCAAAGCTTTGGATCCCCCCCCCACAGGATCTACACGGAGAAGAGTGGAGCCTGGGACTTTGAAAGGGCAATAGCCGAGCGCCCTTTGCTCATCACTTTTGCATTTTGAGATGGAAGGATTTCTTGGAGTTCCAGGATTTCCCCCTATGGTGATTATTTGTTGCTTCTCTGTGGTTGATTCTCACTATTTGGCATCTGCTGGAGAGCTTGGGGAAAAAAAAGAGCTGGGAAGTAGTCGCAGAGGTTATGATTGAAAAAGCCGGAGACCCAAGGAGTCATTTCTCCCTCCTCGCCCTGTCGTGAACCCGGACTAGAACCACCCGCTTAATGACGGATAAAGCACCAAATGTGGGACCGGTCAACACGTCCAACGTGCAAGGTTATAAACCCCAGGAGCCCTGCCCTGGGGAAGGCCGCGGAGCCCAGATTTATTCACATGTTGAGGTCAGAAGGAGATATCTGTCCACGCACAATGACCTTCAGTTTCATTTATGAAGTAAACGATCCCTGGATTATTTCGTTGGACTGCATGGAAACAAAGGTCTGGAAGGAAGTGGCAGATGGCACCTTAAGTGAGCTAATAGTGCAGTTGCGACTCATTTTAAAGTCCACTCTCCTTTTGGCTGGGCTGATAGAGAGCATAACTCCTGAAAGTTAATTAGAAGTACACCGGTCCACTAACAAGGCTATTGCTGAGTTTATTTCTAGGGATTTAATTAAGAAACCGGTTCTGATGCCAGCCAAGTAACTCTCTCGAGCTGGGTGGCAGGGGACTCTGCCGCTCCCTGTCTACGCCAATGCTTCTTGCAACCAGAAATTCAAGGATTTCCCCTGCCACCTAGTGATGGAACCGGGGAATTTAAGGCCAAGCAATTGCGGGGGTGAATTTCCAATGAAGTGCGGGGGGTGCTTTTCAGCCTGCACATGCAGACAGGGATGTGCTTTCATGTTTTTGCTTTCTCTCTGTAGACAAAATGAAAGAAAACGACATTTCTTTCATTTTTTCTTTCATTTCGTTTACAAAAGCTGCTACGGGTTTGGGGATGTGGGTAGTGAAGAGGAGAAGGAGAGATTCAGCTCTGCTAGTCACTGGATTTTTGGACCTCCCTCTAATGTATTATTGGACTTTGCCACCAGTTTGAGGTAAAGATTTTTTGTTTTATTTTGAACACCACTTTGGAGTGAATTGTAGAGGGGGTTTTTTTTGTGTGATTGCACTGGTGCGCAGAAAGAGACGGAAACCTGGGGGGGGGGGGCGTGAAAAAGCTTTCTTTCACCTCCCTGGGAGTTCATGGGCCTTGCATAAGTCCGTGCCATCCCCCCCCCACGGGCCCCTGTGTCCAAGAGCTGACCGGGACAGGGGCTACCATATTATGCTTTTTACTTCCAGGGCTGCTGTCGGAGAAACGTTGGAAACGACGGGAGCGATTGGGAGATTTACACACTACTGGCAGGGGTTTTGGGAGGGGGCTGGGGGGGGGGTCAGGGGGGGTAGGGTAGGTCCTATGTAGGTAGTGGGTGACTGGGGATCACCGTTTAAACTGAAAACTAAAGAAAGAGGCAGAGTCGGCCTCCGGTTTCTAGGGCCTGCTGGATTTTGGTTTGGGGTTTTTTTTTATTATTTGGTGGGTTGTGGGGTGGATCGAGCCACATGCCAGCAAATATTTTTACTTTTTTGCAGGGTTTGGGAGCTGAGGAATTGGGTCTAAAGGCCCCAGGTTGTTTGTTTGTTTGTTTTGTTTAATTTTGTTACAGTTTGCAGCCACCTAACTGGATAATACTTTCAATATCCAGTTAAATAGCAAGCTGCCCGGGAACACATGTCCGGATAACTTAGAGCATCAGAACATAAGAAAGGCCATGCAGGGTCACAACAAGCTCCCTCGAGCCCGGCATCCTGTCTCTGGCGGGCGGCTGATCCCATACAGAAGTCCTAATTCCTGTTACTCAGTCCCAGCAGCTTTCTTTAGCCTACCTGGCTAATAATGTCTTATGGACTTCTCCTCCAGGAACTTGTCTAAACCTCTTTTAAACCCCGCTATGCTAATTTATCTCATGCCTTCTGGGCTTATTTAGAGAACTTGTTGCTATTCGACTGCCTTCCCCGCCTCCCCTGTTTGTTAGAAAAGCATGTGCTGTGGAGAAAAAGTTAATGCTTTTGTACTGGAGAAGGAAGGAGGCTCCATCATTCTGGCATTGGAGGAACCTGCTTCATAATACGATGCAGATGGATGATATGTTATCTCACGTTTCGTTGAAGCACCGGAGAAATTTTGTGTCCATTTGGGAATGTTATATTCAATCTCTGCCATATCATAGAAACATAGAAATGGCAGCAGAAGAAGACCAAACGGCCCATCCAGTCTGCCTAGCAAGCTTTCCACTTTTTGTTTTTCTTCTCATACTTATGTTTCTCTTGGCTCTTAGTAACCTTTTGGTTCTATTTCCCTTCCACCCCCACCATTAATGTAGAGAGCAGTGTTGGAACTGCATCTAAGTGAATATCTAGCTTAATTAGTTAGGGGTAGTAACCGCCGCAATAAGCAAGCTACACCCATGCTTATTTGTTTACCCAGACTATGTAATTCAGTCCTTGTTGGTTGTTGTCTGTATATAGATCCACTTTTCTTCATTCCCCCTGCCGTTGAAGCAGAGAGTTATGCTGGATATGCATTGAAAGTGAAGTATCAGACTTTCTCCCCTGCCGTTGAAGCAGAGAGCTATGTTGGATATGCATGAAGTATCAGTCTTTCTCCCCTGCTGTTGAAGCAGAGAGGTATGCTGGATATGCGTGAAGTATCAGACTTTCTCCCCTGCCGTTGAAGCAGAGAGCTATGTTGGATATGCATGAAGTATCAGTCTTTCTCCCCTGCCGTTGAAGCAGAGAGCTATGCTGGATAGGTACTGAAAGTGAAGTATCAGGCTTATTTGGTTTGGTATCGAATCCATAGCTTAATTCCGAATGCTTGAGTGTTGTGCTTTTGATTGCTATGGTCTTCTGTGAACACACTGATTGCCTCTGTCCTTTCACGCCTTTATAGTTGGGTGTGGGGTGGGTGAGTTGTAAGCTGTTTGTTGGTTATATTGTACTGAAAAGTGATCATCTTTTCTGGTGCTTGGGGTGCATCAGAGTCACATGCACGCCTTGTTTTGTTATTTTTATTAATAAAATTATTTGAACATAAACCCCCGCTATGCATTGCTGGTCGCCTTGATCATGTCCCCTGGCAACAGATTCCACAGCTTGATAGTGCGCTGAGTGAAAAAGTACTTTCTATGATCTATTTTCAATCTGCTGGTTGTTAATTTCATGGAGTGTCCCCCTTGTTTTAATATTATTTGAAAGGGTAAATAACCATCTTTTATTTACCCATTCCATCCCACTTATGATTTTATAAACTTCTGGCATGTCCCCCCTCAGCCATTTTTTTTTCCAAGCTGAAGAGCCCTACCTTGCATACCCTCTCATCACAGGGCAGCTTTTCCATCCCCTTTATCTTTTTGTCACCCTCCTCTGCATCTTTTCTCCTTCCACTCTATCTTTCTTGAGATGGGGCCACCAGAACTGCACACAGTATTCAAGGTGTAGTTGCACTATGGTTCAATACAGAGGGGATATGATATTTTCCATCTCATTTCCCAGTTATATTCAAATTTAGCCTGTTAGGTTTTAAAGTAGCCGGATAACTATAACCGAGTACACATCCGGCTGAATATCCTTGACTAGGTATCCAGCTGACTTTAGCTGGATACCTTGTCCGCTTGCTGGCTTACTGAATATTGGCCCCTAAGCTTGTTTTTTTTTTCCATAGACTCAGAATAGGAAAAAAAAATCTTAGTAAATTAGACCCTAATAGTTTCAGGGGAAGAAGAAGAAGAGGGAGTTTTACAACTAGATCCACGGTTTTGGAATGGATATCACAATTTTTGTTTGTACTGGCACCCAAATATCTTTTTATCCTCAAGAAGAGTTTTGCAGAATAGAGATCAAATTGTGGAATGAAACCACATCAAAAACGTTTCAGAAAGTACTAGAAATTTCATAAAAGCCAAGCATTTGGGTTTCTAAACTTCGCTTTAATCCAAGCTCTGCTTCCTACCGATTCACTCTCACATTTCCAAACTGTAGGAGAAGCAGTTTTTGTTTCTTTAGTACATTTGAACCAGATGTCCTCAGTCTTCCTTGTCCTCTCTTTCCAGTCTAAAATTTCATTATTTGATACGCTTTATTTTCCTTTCCTTGGCACCCTCATTCCTTTCTCATAAATCAATAAACCAAAATCATCATGAGGTCCACATTCAAAAGACTCATGAGGGTAAAACTGACTTTCACCCACATACAGTAAATCTTTCCCCCAGCCCTTTGTTCAGATAAGTTTGTTTGCATACAATCTTCGTGCAAAGTTACCCAGACGAAAAGGGGTTGAGGCTGAAGGCATGGTGAGAGAGCGCTAAAATATTTAGCTGGATAACACCATATTGAGAGCTATCCGGCTAATTTTGAGCAGTAAATTTGGTCCACACAATCAGCTGTTCTAAGGTTATCCAGGAAAACTGCAAAGTATGCAACAAATTACTCAAAATGGAGATGGCACAAAAAATTGTTAGCCCGGGCTGTAGAAATAAAGGGTAACAAGTTATAGATAAAACCTTTTTACTATACTAAGAGTACATTTGTGACTACTTTTTCAAGTGTTCTCTTCTCTTCATATGTTAACTTTTATTTCTATCTATGTGAACTAGCATGGCAAATGCGCTACTTAATTCAATCCAGGTCTGCAAACCAACACCTGGTTATGATCTGAGTATTTGCTGCAGCGAGGTGTTTAATGAATGATAACATAAGGTCGGATTTGAACAATCCACTACATCCTGCCCATATTATGAATGCATTTTGAATTTTCAATCTTGAACTGACATTTCTCGCCCAACCTCTTAGAGACCTGTATACTAGAAATGAGTATGCACAGTAACAGACCGATTTTTAGTCAAGGATTAAGCACATCATCTTGATGACAACATTTTGACAGCCAAGATTTAGAAGATTTTTCAGTCAAAAATCTAGGCTCCTAGGGTTGGCTGAAATTTTTCCTAAATCTAAAATTTGACCATCTTCGCTGAATATGTATGCTATTTGCCATATTTAAAATGTAAAGTGCTGGAAGAGTCACGTGATGTGGTGGGCTCAGTAGGCTGCATGCAGACCAGCTCCAGCCATTACCCCTCTAATTCTGCATTTTTATTACCTATTAACGGGCCAATATAGTACAGTGCGCTCCAACAGAGCGCACTGTTAACCTGCCATTGGACGCGCGTTTTCGACACGCTAGCATTACCCCCTATTCACAGGTCGATCCTGTAAGGCCGCGGTAATAACAGTGCGGCAGTGTCAGGCGCACCCTTCCTCCCCGCACGCACAGTTCTCTTCACTAACTCCCCGATACTCTCCTCTAATCGCATGCAAATGCATGCCGCGGCTGTGAAGAGTTAGGGAAGGGTTATGCCCGCGCAACCCATTTTACTGTATAGGCGCTTAATACAGCGCCTATACAGTAACCTGGGTGCGCTGGTGCCTGTCATTTCAAATGACATTTGAAATGACAGGCACCAGGAAGTGAAAAAAAAAAAACCAAAATATGTAAAAACCTGAGTGTTCAAAAAAAAAAATAATTTTAAATACCTGTCGGAGGGCCGCGTGGGTCCAGGCGACCCCTGCGATTCGGCGCTCAAGGCAGTCACATGCCGTGACGTCACGGCATGTGACTGCCTTGAGCGCCGAATCGCAGGGGTCGCATTCATTCACTGCCGGTGGGGGCTGCCCCGGCAGCCCCCACCGGCAGTGAAAGAATGCTGTGACTGCCTTGAGCGCCGAATCGCAGGGGTCGCACAGGCGCGCATTCATCCAGGCGGAGGAGCCGGCAGCTTTCGCCGCCGGCTCCTCCGCCTGGATGAATGAATGCGTGCCTGTGCGACCCGGCCTAGATTTAACACGCGACCACCCGCCGCCCACCGACCGTCTCGAACTAACGCGTGTCCCCCCGCCGCCGCTGCCGCTGCCGCCTGGAACAGGCGCCCACCCGCCCGCGGCCTAGATTTAACACGCGACCACCCGGCTCCCGCCGCCTGGACCCACGCGGCCATCCGACAGGTATTTAAAAATTTTTATTTTTTTTTCTGACAGGTTTTATGTGTCCCACATCATTACATTTTCTCGATCATCTCTGTATCGCTTTTTTTTTTATTGTGTTTTATTGTTTTTGAGTGTCTTAAGCGGTGTCGATGGATTTGTTACTAGACTCACAGTCCTAACTCCTACTAGGGGGAGGCGGTAAACTAACACGTTACGGCCGCGGCAAAACAGTGCGTTACTAATGAGAGAACCTGAGTGCCCGTTACGGTATCGGAGGGGAATAGCTAATTCCTTCATTATACAGCTAATTCATTCATTTACATGCCGGGTGGGGAAGGGTTACGCGTCTGTTTTAAGAAGCGCTACGGATGCGCGAAACTGGAGACTGTATCGCTGGTTTGCCTTACGCGTCCGAATTGTGCGCAGCGAGCTCGTTACAGACGAGAAATCTTCAAATGAATGTTACTGTATCGAGCTGTCAGTAAGGGGCCGAAAACGCATGTCCAATCCCCCGAACCTAATAGCGCCCACAACATGCAAATGCATGTTGATGTCCCTATTAGGTATTCCCGCACGATTCAGAAAACAAAATGTGCAGCCAAGCCGCACATTTTGCTTTCAGAAATTAGCGCCTACCCAAAGGTAGGCGCTAATTTCTTTGGGCATTGGGAAAGTGCACAGAAAAGCAGTAAAAACTGCTTTTCTGTGCACCCTCCGACTTAATTTCATGGCAATATTAAGTCGGAGGTCCCGAAAGTTTCCAAAAGTAAAAAAAAAAAAAAAATTTGAAGTCGGCCCACGGCTGTCGGGTCGAAAACCGGACGCTCAATTTTGCCAGTGTCCGGTTTCCGAGCCTGTGGCTGTCAGCGGGCTCGAGAACCGACGCCGGCAAAATTGAGCGTCGGCTGTCAAACTCGCTGACAGCAGGGCCGGCGGAAGCACTAGGCGAACTAGGCGATCGCCTAGGGCGCTGAGCATTAGGGGGCGCCGAGCCGCTGACGGCCAATGGCCGCCGGTGGACGTCATCCCAATGGCAGATACACACAGCAAGAAGATCGCAGGGCCGTGGTACAGTCGCGTCTAAACATGCTGGTGCTCCTCCTCCTTCCTGCCCGCGCGGCCCCGGAAGAAAAATGTTGCCGGAGCCGCGCGGGCAGGAAGGAGGAGAAGCAAGGAGGAGGAGCATCAGCCAATGCAGGAACTTCTCCTCCTTCCTGCCCGCGCGGCCCCGGAAGAAAAATGTTGCCGGAGCCGCGCGGGCAGGAAGGAGGAGAAGCAAGGAGGAGGAGCATCAGCCAATGCAGGAACTTCTCCTCCTTCCTGCCCGCGCGGCCCCGGAAGAAAAATGTTGCTGGAGCCGCGCGGGCAGGAAGGAGGAGGAGGAGCATCAGCCAATGCAGGAACTTCTCCTCCTTCCTGCCCGCGCGGCCCCGGAAGAAAAATGTTGCCGGAGCTGCGCGGGCAGGAAAGAGGAGGAGCATCAGCCGCGTGCCGGAAGGAGGAGGAGCATCTGCCACGTTCAGAAGAGGATCAGCGCGGCTCGAGAAGACCGGGGCTGCTGCAGAGCCCATCCTGCAGTGGCCCGTGAAGAGGAGGCCCAGAGGTGAGAGAGAGAGACTGAGGGTTTGTACAGTGTGTATGTGTGCGTGTATGAGATGAGTTGAGAGACTGTGTGTGTGTGTGTGTGTGAGTGAAGACCTGAATGTTTGCAGAGACAGCATGGGAGAGCCTTTGTGTGTGTGAGAGACAGCATGTGGTAGTGAGAGCCTGTGCTTGAGCAAGACAGCATGTGGGAGTGAGAGAGAGCCTGTGTGTGTGTGTGTGTGTGTGAGTCAGCATGTGACAGTGAGAGCCCGTGTGTAGGAATGATTGTATGAGAGAGAGCATGTGACAGTGAGAGCCTGTGCTTGAGCAGGACAGCATGTGGGAGTGAGAGAGAGCCTGTGTGTGTGAGTCAGCATGTGACAGTGAGAGCCTGTGTGTAGGAATGATTGTATGAGAGAGAGCATGTGACAGTGAGAACCTGTGCTTGAGCAAGACAGCATGTGGGAGTGAGAGTTAGACAGCATGTGCAAGAGAGAGACTGTGTATAAATGATTGTATGAGGGACAGCATGTGAGAATGAGTGCCTGTGTATGTGAGAGAGAGAAAGCATGTGAGAATGAGAACCTGACCGTGTGTTTGAGGGAAGCAGACAGATGGAGAGAAAATAAATATGTTATAAAAGGAATTGGCAAAAAAATAAGAAAGGGAAGGTGGAAAAAAAAAAAGCCTGTGACCAACCGATTAGAAAACTAAGATCAGACAGCAAATGTAAAAAGAAATAAATTACTTTTTACTGATTGGCACATGTAATCTTTGGGAATGTGCAAGAGTAGCACTTTCTCTATGCGGATCTCACAATGTACGAGATCAGCATGGAGAAAGTGGAAGCCCACGGGGCCTGCACAGAGGAGGCAGCAGAATGGGCTTCAGTGCCAATAGCAGCAATCAGCACCTCCGCAATAGCCATACAGCGGCAGTGACAGTGGCAGCAGAAGAATGAGAGAGGCTCTGAGGTTGCTGGCAAAAGAAAGAGAGGGGGTCTCTGCCTTTAGTGTGTGCATGTGTATGAATGGGAGTCTGCCTGGGGGTGTGTCTGTGTATGAGAATGTATGGGTGTCTTCCTGGGGTTTGTATGTGTGAGAATAGGTGCCTGCCTGTGTGTGTGTGAATGCATGGGTGTCTGCCTGAGGGTGTGTCTGTGAATGAGAATGTATGGGTGTCTTCCTGGGGTTTGTATGTGTGAGAATAGGTGCCTGCCTGTGTGTGTGTGAATGCATGGGTGTCTGCCTGGGGGTGTGTCTGTGAATGAGAATGTATGGGTGTCTTCCTGGGGTTTGTATGTGTGAGAATAGGTGCCTGCCTGTGTGTGTGTGAATGCATGGGTGTCTGCCTGAGGGTGTGTCTGTGTATGAGAATGAATGGGTGTCTTCCTGGGGTTTGTATGTGTGAGAATAGGTGCCTGCCTGTTTGTGGTGTATGGGTGTGTGTGAGAATAAATTGGTGCCTGCCTGGGGGTCTGTGTGTGTGAGAATGAATGTGTGCATGCCTGGGGGATGGGGAGGGAGTGGTGTGAAAATGAATGGGAGTCTGCCTGGGGTTCAGTGTGAGAATGACTAGGAGCTTGCCTGTGTGTGTGTGTGTGTGAGAACGAGTGGGAGCTTGCCTGGGAGTGTGTGTTTGTGTGTATGTGAGGGAGCCAGTGAGAGTGAGAGCATGAGTGTGTATGAGAAAATCCAGGGGAGTAAGAGTTTGTGTGGGGGTGTGTGTGGAGGGGGAGAGAGTGCCTTAGAGCCTGAGTGTGTCAGTGTCTGTGAGAGCGAGAGGTTATGGTTGGGTATAAGAGCATGAATATGTATGTATGTGACAGTGTATGTGTGAGAGAGAATGGACATGTGAGTCTGTGTGAGAGAGAGAGGATAACCTCCTAATCCTCGACAATATCAGGGTGACTGGAAATCAAGAGCTCCCATGTATGGACAGCAGGGGCTTTTTAAAATCCTTATTAATTTTAATTATTGTGTGTTATTTGATATATGTACTGTTTTGAAATATTTTATTGGTGTTTGGGAAATTGTAAAAAATGTATATGATTTTAATTAATAGAAATTCTATTTATCAGTAGTTTTAAAATATTTTATTAGTATGGTTTTACTATTATAACTGATGCTTTGTTTCTTGATTTTATTTGTTTTATGAGGAATGGTGGTTCTGTTTTTCCATTATTAATACACAGAGTCTGGCTTCTTGGGGTTTCCATTCCAGTTTTTGTCTAATTTGTGCTCCTTTATTTTGTATTCTATATTTGGTGAGGGTCTGTCTCTGCTCTGTGTGTGTGACCACGATGAGAGATTCTGCTAGCATGTAGTGTCTGTATAGGGATCTATAGCAATCGGGTTTGTTTTGTTTCCTCAGTAGGTGGTGTATTGGTATTCTAGGACCCAGTGTAATATTTACCCTTGCTTTTTCACAGGTAGGGTTATTATTGTTTGAATCCTTGGTGTTATTACTGTTATGTTATGATGGGATTGAAGTATAGATTTTGGGTGTCTCTTTTGCGGTGCTTTATGTTAGTTCACAATGTGTCTGGCAGTGGAAGGTGTTTGTGCTGCTGTTACTGTGAGGTGACACCAGAATTTGAAAATATCTTTTAGTATGATGAGCTGTAAGGGAAACATCCAAGCTCCATTGTTTGGGGGAATTTCAGTGGATGCACAGAGATACAGAACTGGAGGTGCAGGATTTGTATTGACATTCTGTCCCTTCCTATATATTCCAGACTTCACTCTCATAATCCATATAGAATTAGTTGAATGAGGCTATCAAATAATTTTATAGTAGTTTTACTAGAAGTGTGAAACTGGCCAGCTTTTTAAAATAATGCAGAGGACCCTTTGGACTTTTTTTAACAACACTTTTTTTTATAACCAATTTTAAAGCAGGATCCATGCTATAGAGGTGGGTGTGATGAAGAAATGTCATTTTGGCTCCCCCCCCCACCCAAAACAAATTCTTCTGTCTAGAGATGCCACTGATTTTCTGTGGCACACAAATGCATTGGCCCCTGGGCGCCGGAGACCCTTGGTGCGCCACTGGGTGCGAGCCATATGGGGCCGCAAGTGGTGGCAAAGAGGAGTGGAGATTTGGCAGGCCGCAAGCAGTGCCCAATCTGCTCGCGACCCAGAAAACCCCAGTCAGCGGGCGTGATTGAGAATGAGGTAGGAGTCGGGGCCGAGACCGGGGGGGGGCGCAAGGAAGAAGGCTCGCCTAGGGCGCCAAATCCCCTTGCACCGGCCCTGGCTGATAGCCATCGCTCCGGTCCAAAAAGAGGCACTAGGGACGCGCTAGTGTCCCTAGCGCCTCCTTTTGCCTGTTTTTACCGCCAGGCCTCATTTGAATAGAGAATCCTGTGCACAGGAGAGTGGCCTTTGCACGTGCTGGGAGAGCGGGCATTCGCCCGCTTTCCCGCGGACTTTACTATATCAGCCCGACAGTGTTTCCCAATGACTGGTGACTAATCGAATCTGATCGAGACCTCGTTTCACGTTGGAAACAGCAGAAGTAACCTCATGAATGGCAACAAAAACCTTAAAAAAAGACAAATAGAAAGCGAGAGCCCCAGAGCCCAAAATGGCCGTTGCTCTTCATAATCTGCCCGATGCCTCCAGGGAGGACTCACTGGAAGAGAAAGCTTCTCAGGCGGTAATTACTGCCTTGGACGCGTGATTACATCAGATAGAGCAGATCGCGGGTGAGCCCACCACATAGTTACATGGGATGTAGCCAGCCTGGGGACCTCAGTGAAAAGACTCGAGAAAAGGTCCCATCCCGGCTGAACAAGCTCCATTCTAAAGTAGTATTTCTCCAAGAAACTCATTTAAGCTCCGCAGAGAGACACTTAAACTGAGAAATTGGTGAGTGGCCCGGGTGTTCTCTGCTTCAGGAACCTCTAAAAGCTGTGAGGTAGCTATTCTTATCCACAAAGCAGTATCCTTTCATATGCTTATAAACCTGTGGCTGATCCAGGCAGGAGGTATATTATATTATTGGGGAAGATGATGGGATCAACGGTAATCCTGGTTTCAGCATACGCCCCCAATGTATATGATCATTCTTTCTTTTTAGGACTATTTTATCAAATCTCTCAACTTGGGAAACACCCGATTATCTGGGGGGGGGACACCTAAATTGTATCATTGATCCTGATTTGGATAGACAACCTTCCTGGGGGGGCCACCCCTTAAGTGAAACTAAGGGTCCCTGTTTTTTGTGCAATAATTTACGCATGTTAGACCTGTGGAGGACATTCCACCTGGGAGAACAATATTTTACCCACCCCACCCGGTCCAGGATTGATTATCCATTGGCCTCGGAATGCTTATTTCCTCGGTTCTCAAAAGTAACTATAGAAGACTTACTTATATCCGAACATTGTCCTGAGGTGGGGAGTATGACACTGGGGGAACCTCAGGGGATGGGGCAGTGGAGAATGCCCATTAGTTTGGCATCAAATCCAGAATTTCCCCCTTATTTACAATGTAAATGGCAAGAGTACGTTGAATTTAAAGGCCAAGATTTGAATCAACCAATCCTGTTCTGGGAAACAGTGAAGGCCGTACTCCAGGGCAACATTATCAGCTATGTTAGTTACAAATGGAAACAGATGCATTCGGCTAGAAAAACAACTCATGGGCCAGCAGAGCCGTATCTGGAAGATTTTAAGGCTACTCAAATAGCGCTCAATAATTTGCTTCACAATAGGGCAGTAGACTCCCTGTGCCATATGAACTTATCATTTGTTCTATTTTGGGAATAAATCTGGTCATACGCTGGCCCGGCTGTTAAAGAGCCAGGACCCTCCTAAATGTATTCCTGCTATTAAAAATGTACAAGGTATGATTAAAACCTCTTCCTCTGAGATTGCACACGTTTTTCCAGATATTATCAAGACTTGTACTCTGCTGAGACATCAGATTTGGAATTACTATCTAGTTTTTTTGAGCGAATACCATGCTGTATGCCATCTACAGATATCTTAAATACTACTTAATATAATACCCAGATAATATAGCATGTAAGAAAAATCACATATAATACAAAAACCTGCTATGCGAGGAAACTCAATGTTGAATCAAGTTTACCTTGCCATAAATTTAATGGCTATCGTGTCTGTGAGCCTAAAAGCTGTTAGGCTTCTTAATCATTAGGTAACTTGATCTGTGTATCTGTTTGCACTTGTCCGTGTATGCTTAGTTGGAGTCCACTTCAAAAAAAAATTTTTTTAAGCCTGTGAGTGGGTTACACAGTTGCACTTATCTTATTATTGCTGAATCTGATGCAGCCAATTCGGTTAAGCCGACATCTCGATGTTTCGGAGCGAATAGGATCCTTCTTCGAGGGCTTGACATTGCCGGCGGTGGTGGTGGACTGCAAAACACTGTCGATCCGCACAGAAAATGAGAATCTCCTTAATTTACTGTAAATACACTTAAATGTCAGCTACCAAAGATGGAAAGGACTACATCCTTGTGGGTTGTCAGTCCAGCGAGCTGCTCAACGACAACAAATTCGGCATTGCATTTCAGCCCGCAGTGACAGCTTGCCGACGGCAGCAATGCCGAATTTGTTGGCACTGAACAGCTTGCTAGCCTGTAAAGTGGTAGGCTGATCTCCGGGAAGAGTTTGATGATATCATGCTCCGGGATTGCTATCTTTCAGTGCAAAAGATGACTAATAATGTTAATCTTAGGGAAATGCCAAACCAGGATTTTTCACAGGATAGTGTCTGCCCCGGCGCGTGCCCGCAAGATGGGCCTCATTGCGTCCCGTGAGCGTTTGAAATGTGGCTGCTCTCAGGCATCCCTAATGCATTATTTGTGGAAGTACGAACGCATGCAAGGTTTTGGAGAGTCAGATTGAAATCAGGTTTCTGTCCTTTTTGGTGGTCCTGTTCTTTCTTATCCCAAATAACAGCAGTGGAGATATTGTATAAACTCAGATAAAATTCTGTTTTTCTCCAAGGCTTGCTTGACTGCAAAAAAATGACTTTTTACGTAATTGGCTGTAATCTATCCCCCTACTGGAGAAATGTGGTGGTCCTTAATGATAGAAGTGTTTCAAATGGGGTACGGATCTCTGTTCCACCGTTTTCCTCGCAAGAAGTAATTGTTTTTTAAGGACATCTGGGTATATTTTTCGAATCCCTGCCAGCCAATATGCAGAAGCTCTTTCCCTTGGATATTCAGTCATGGGACCCTGTGCTTGGACTTCTCTGAAACCATCCATCTTGGATATTTCACCCGCTAAGGACTTCATAGGGGGGTGGGGGGTGGGGGTGGGGAGAGGGGGTCTTATAGGGAGAAAAATGGGTAGGAATGCTGCCTTGTTGTTTGACTATCTGTCTTTTCTCTGTCCTATGATTGTTGTTGCAGTATTCCTCAATAAAGATACTTTGGAAAAAAAAAAGTAAGGTGCTGTACTTATGATAATGAGCCAATTAAGCAGGTAGTTAACTAGGCACATGCTTTTTACATGCCTCACTGCAGAAAATTAGACATGAAGAGTGTAATTCTCCAACAGCCTTCATAGCAGCAACGTTTGTTTGTGTGTTCACCTCTTTGGATCTTTGTTCTCACTATCTGGAGGCCGATCCGGCCCGGTTCTAAACTTGCTTTGGAAGTACAGAGTATACCTTTTCAGCCCAGATGTTTTCGGATGTCATAAAATTACAGAAGAAAAGCTTCACTCACTCAGAAATCACGAAAAAGAATTTCTATTTCCACAATCCTTCCGACACCCGCGGGAGGTTTTTCAACCTCTTCGGAGACTTTTACCTACCTCAGCCGCGATATCTCCAGCAAATTGGAGCTCTGAGCCATGAGCCAACTTAAAACAATTTGAATTTTTTTCCTCAAGCTACCTCGTAAGTTGATCCAGCGGATTTTCCAATAGTTAAAATAACCGTTTATAAAACATACAAGTTTGATAAACTTCGGTCCCCCTGACGCAGCTGGAGGCGAAACACGGCCGTGTTGGGGCTCTTTCGTTCTTACAACATTGTAAATTATATATTAAATTTCTTGCATAATTCCAGTGTACAAATGCAAAATAAATAATTTGTTTTGTTGCTATATTATTGTCCAGTATATTATAAGCCGCACATTTTTTGTTGTGGCCTCTGTTGGAAATAGGATGCTGTTGCTCCTCTCCTGTCCTGTATTGGGCTGTTTGGCGCGCTCCTGCATCACTGTAATTTATATAAAGGGCCAGCGGCGGAAAAAACCCCGCGGCCCCAATGGATGATGTCATCAGCCTGGGCTATCTTCAGCCCTAAAAAAGGGATCTCTTCCACTTCCTCGGAGCCTTCACATCGAATCTTCAATGTTGCCCATGGTATCTTCATCCAACAAGGTCTTCTGTGGTCTGCTCCTGTCCAGATGGTTCCATGTTCTACATTAGATGTTCCTGGTCTTCGTGGATGTTTCTGTTCTTTGTTGGAACTCCTTTGTCGCCTGTCCGTTGTTCCTGATGTTCCATGTTCCTGATATTCCGATCCTTGTCCTGATATTCCAGCCTCCAGTTCCTCATCTTGCTTCCAGGTTTCCTTATCATCCACCTTTCCTGGTGTGCCACCATCGTGGTCCATGACCAGCCCATGGGGGGCAGTGTAGGGTGCTTCATGGCACAAGGCCTGTCTTCATGTCTGCAGCGCAAGTCTCCGGAAGGCCCTTGCTGTAATGCCGAGGTCTGATCCTGAATCCAAGTTCTGAATCCTGAGTCTTGAATCCTGAGTCTTGAATCCTTGAACCCTGTTCCTGGTCTTCGGAGTTCCTTGTTCCTGCATCTGTCCATGCCCAAGACTCAAGCCTAGAGCCTGCTTCACTTCAGCATGGTCCGCGACCAGCCGCGGATGGCTGTGTAGGGCGTGCTACGGTTCAGGTCTCTCCTGAATCTTCGTCATGTTTCCAGCTTCAAGTCTGCATCTTCTCACCTGGAGTCTGCTTCGCTTTTAGCATGGTCCTTGTTCCAGCATCCCGAGACTGAAGCCTCCCACATATCATTACATTACATACTTGTGGCTGGTGTTATTACATTGAAAATATGTTGAATGCTTGACTAAAAGCCCTTCTTAGAAACGTCAGGGGGTGGCTTCCATTTTGCAGCCCCTTGGAATTTCCCTTTCAAAACCGGGGCGAGCGGGGAATGTGGCTCGTGAGCCTGCTTTAAAGCATTAACTAGGCTTGGGGATTTCAAAATGAAATCTGTGGGGACTTTCCCTCCCCCAAAACCAAAACTCACCCCTTTTCACCATGGGTAAAATGACTTGCGTTGTGAACAGTGTGGGCACTTTTACCCACAATGGGGGAGGAGGTGCAATTTTCAGCGGCCTTTTTTTATGGGGATAAACGGATGCTTATCCCCCCTAAAAAGTTGTGAAAATTATTCTCCCCGAATTCCCCTTTACTGTCATAGTCATCTGCGTTATCCAGAAAAGATAAAACAGAGATTTAAGTAAACCCCCTCACATGGTGTAAATTCAGCGTCCCATCAACGGGATTAAGTGAAGGTAAACCGATGTTGGAGTAGATAGCGAGTTGATTAGATCATAAGTGAGAGGCTATTAGTGCACCTCATATTGTTATATTGCTGTCCATGGATGCACCAGCCACTGAGCTTTACAGATGATCAATAAGGGTTCACCAACCTCTAACAGTACCACTTCTTGCCTGTTTGCTAAATATTCTTTGACTGAGCACTGGTAAAAACAAAATATATTTAACGTCTGCTGAGTGAATAGATTAGTGAAGCAAAGGTTCTCAGAGAGTTTTTGAAAGGTTATAAGCGAGGATAAACAAGCATGCTTGATGGAAGCCGGTGGATTGCAAAGGAGCTTGACGTACCTCCGAATTACAAACAACGTACTGTCGATAATACAAACAGAATTACATGCCAAGGCAGCTGCAGCTCTTGTATTCAGCAATGCGGCCACAGCAGATTTTGTCACCAGTAGCGCTGACCTGGAAAATATGATGCACGCCCTTTAAAGGAGCACACTTTACTTTCCAAAGTCAATGGCACCACGGATTTCACGACTTTTAGCTCTGGCTTGCAAGGGACTCCTAAATATAGGATGAGTGAACACAGAGGGTTTCAGGGCTACAAAAAGCTCTTGAGTTCTCACAATTAAACTTGACAGAATACTACCCAGTGCTGTGTTTGCAGGGTTCACAAAGGCAATCTGCTACAGCTATTGCAGTGGTTGTTAAACGTGGCCTTCAAGGCCCCTGGATACATCTAGCCCATCATGATAAAAACGTCCAGATGGGTAGTCGTGTAAATATGAAGCAGCAAATACAAGGAAGAGGCTGGTGGCACTTTATAAATTATAGACTTCAAAAACATTTCCATACCCCCTTTTAAACAACTCAATGGAAAGATCAATTTCTTAGACAATGCAATAAGCATAAAAACTGGACACAGATGTAGCCTCTGTCACAATATGGTCTTGGGAATAGAGACTCATGGGGAGGCTCATGGCCTAGTGCAAGCCCCACGACCTTCTGGAGTTCCCTCACGGGGAAGTGGGGGAGGGGAAAGATTTAACTCTTCAAGGATGTAAAGGAGTCTATATTATGACCCTCATAAAAGACCAAGACCAGGCATTTAGCCTGGTCCACCTTAAGACACAACCTGCCTGGAAGATATCACTACTAAAAACAACTGTGAGTTACCTCAGAGCTTATCCTGGAACCAGGTACTCGCTCCTCGAGGGCCTATACCGTTCCAGCTCCTGAGCTTCCTTGAGACCTTATGTGAGTTTTGTCATCCAGTTCTGTTCATGAACCCTGTCTACTCTGCCTACTCATGTTCTACAGTTCTCAGCAGCTCAGCCATCCTGGGATCGCTGTTCCAATACATGAGGGACTACAGCCCTGCCGGGCATATCAGCTCACTACTGCCACCTCTGGTGGCTTCATCACCTGTTTAATAAAAGAACTAATGTGTGTCTGTCTCCATACTCAAGCCTAGCTGGTGGTCCTTCTTGGGGTATCCTCCTGAGAGCATGGTCATCTGCCATCGGCCCAGGGATCCACCCACAACTATATCAAAGACTACAGATTGCTACTCCGCAGTTTACTAGTACAGATTTCCTTCTGCTTGGTCCTCCCATCAGCATACAGATTCAGAACATTACTAACTCCTCCTTCTTTGGAGTCAATCATAACAAGATTGTTAACTACTTAGCAAATCCTAACAGTTTCATTACAGATTGCTAACTCCTCCCCTTTCAGGAGCCCGCAAAACAGATTCATTACACATGCCAACAGAGATGAGGAACAACGAGGCTTTATGTTCTACCTACACCTTCGGAGTTCTCAAAAGTAGATTTTGCTGTTTGGACAAAATGGGGGGAGAGCATTAATGCACGCCGTACCCAGATTTGCTGAGATAGTAGTGCTGTGCTGTATGTTCCATAATCTTGCTCTAAGACATGGTATCCCAGTAGACATCATCCCTGATGTATCTCAGAATCCCACAGAAGCTGGGAAGACCACACAGACTGGCAGCCAGCTTCAGCAAAGCGTCATACAACACTACTTTGCCTGTTATTCCTCAACTAACTCCTTCCCCTTCCATGGAAGCGAGTGCAGCAGAGTGTTTCCAGCTCGTCTCTTCTCTATCTTTTACTTACTGGTCCTCTGACTGGGTCAGCGTGTAACATAAACCAGTTAGGCCTAATTAGGCTACATTTTGACAATGGAGCAATAGCCTGTAGTAGATAAAGTTGGCACAAAATAAAGATTACACCAAAAACATGTAGTTGGCCTAATGTATTCTGAGTGACTGTCAGTCTGAAAGAGCCATGTCTCCCAATAGCGGTCATGTAGGACTGCCAACACAGTGTAGACAGCTTGCCGTAGCTTGCACCTCCTTACTTGGTGGGGCTAAGTTTTGGACTCTGTCCTAGCCCTCACATGTGGGCAATATAGTGGCCTAGGTATGATGGAATTCCAGCAGGGCTTAGGACATGGATCCCAACAGCTCTAGAAATCATAGAAATCATAAGTTGCTCAGCTGCTTAAAGGCAAAGCCAGAAGCTACAAGTTGACAGTTAAAAGTATCCATCATAGAGCCGACATGTTACAGCCAGATTCCCTAGCTGACATTCATCAGGTACAAACTTAGATTGTAAGCCCTCTGGGGACAGGGAAATACCTACAGTACCTGAATGTAATCCACTTTGAAGCGCTGAAAAAGCGCAAAAAGCGGAATATAACACTCTAAATAAATTAAATAAATAAATAAATAAATAAATAAATAAATGTGTGTGCATCTGAATTCATGCACCTTTACATCAGATGCATTGTGTCACATGGGCCTGCAGAGACACAATGACAGACAGCATTCATCAGCTGTCTCAAAGGCAGTGCTGACATCAGAGTGCTCACACATTGCAGGCCTTCACTCCAAGCCCTTAGGAAAGTGCATGTCAAAGACCGAGGCAATCCCAAACTTCTCACAGGTCGTTGCAAGCTAGCATGCCTCATTGGAGTGGCTCGCACCACACACAGTTGCACCCAGCAACACCTGTCTAAGCAAACTGTCCACTCTCATGTGTAGATGGTGAGGGGCTTGACCCTTGGGATGTCATGTTGGTTATATATTAGCTATTGGGGGAGGCTAAACAAGGATGCATGCTGGTCTGACTGCCTGAAGGTTAACATATATGCTTCTGACAGATGTGTCATGCTGCCAGGCATAGATGAAATTCTCTGTGTAGCTATGACTCTCCCTCATTAGCAGTTAGGGACAAGCTTGCCACACACATCATTGATGGTTGATGACGAAAAGGCCAGAAACATCCACATTGGGCATGTGTAGGTGAACAAAGTGTTGGAGGTAGTTTATACAAAACTATGGCTGAACAGATATGTGTGTCTATGTGCCTCTGGATGAGTGATGTGCTGTGTTAACCTCTGTCTATATCTGAGTCTGGGGGTAATGTCAGCCTCATCGGTCTCCCCCTTACCACACGTATGCATACATACACCAGAGCATGCACTGTTTATACACATATTTAGCACACACTGGCTTTTGAGAGAAGCAATGCTGTACTTCTACTCTTTACAATGGATGTCTCACTTATGTTATTGTATAGAATGGGGAGAAAACAACCTCATGCTTAGTAACCTTACTTTCCACCTTGGACTGGCACTGTTTATTCCTTCTGTCGAAAGAGGTGAAAATGTGTTGCGAAAGAGCTCAGTTGTGTTGTGCCATTTTGCAGGATGAGTAGATGTCAGCCTATAACCTATAACCGATACCTTACCTAATGCCATGAAGACCTGGGAATCAGCCCTCGCAGCCATCAGCTCCCTGCTCTCTGACAACTACCTCGCACTCAATACCTCCAAAACAGAGCTCTTATACATCTCACTCCACCATAACAACCCCAACCCTCCCACACCTAACACACCACCCCCCACCACCTCCTTCTCCCAACACGTTCGCAGCCTAGGCGTCACCCTGGACAACCACTACAACCTAAAAAAAATCCATCAACTCTACCCTTAAAGATGGTTTCTTCAAGCTTCACATGCTAAAGAAACTGAAACCTCTACTTCATCTTAATGACTTTCGCACAATCCTCCAAGCCACCATATTATCCAAACTCGATTTTTGAATTGCCATCCTCCTAGGCCTCCCTAAAAATGCCCTCCAGCCCCTTCAGATGCTCCAGAATCTGCTGCACGTATCCTCACCAATGCCCACCGATATGATCACATCACGCTTGTCCTCAAACACCTACACTAGTTGCCAATTACTTCACGGATTATGTACAAATCCCTCACCATCATTCATAAATCTATTTACAACCATGACATGCCCTGGTTCAAAGAACACCTCAGATTTCGTACCCTTTGACAGACCTACCAGAACCCAGCTCCGTGCGACACTGCAAACACCCTCACCTAAACTGACAAAACTTAAGTCTACCAAAGAACGTGCCCTCTCCATCGCTGGGCCTGCCCTTTGGAACAAGATGCCCCCAAGTCTTCGCCAGGAACTGTGCCCAAAAAAATTCAAACAGAACCTCAAGACCTGGCTCTTTAAACAGGCCTACACCTAACTAACCCTTTACACCCAGCCTGTTTCCTCTCCACCTCTCTGTAAATATCTCTTCATAATTTCTCCTTAAATTACCCCTTCTTAATATTTCCAGTAATACATAATCCTAAAATCCCATTAAGTCCTCCCCCCTGTTTATACATCCCCCCCCCCCTTTTAGGCCTCAGTAAATTTCTCCTTAACATGTTTTATCTTCCTGTACATTTCCACTGTACTTTTCCCCAGTAGATCTCCCCTGTACATTGTAACCCTTGCCATCCCCCCTTGCCTGTACCCTTTCCACATAGTTAATTATTACTGTTGCTCTTTTAATCCTGTTACTACATTATCATACCTGTTCATTGTAAAACCTCTTGCTGCATTGTTACCTGTAAACTGGGGTGATGTTCCCAATGTAACCCGGTATATAAAAATGCTTAAATAAATAAAAAATAATTATGCCCAGTTCACCTGTGGCAATGCCCCCCCCCCCAAATATCTAAATAAAAGTAATTGGTGTTTCAGGAATCCTCAACTCAGTGGGATATAGTTCCCCCCCCCCCTGGCACCCCATCTCTCCCTCCCCCCAAAGGTGTGAATTTCCAAAAATGGTCAAGTGAAAGGGTCAAGGTCAGATTGCCGCCATTTTGAATAATGGCATCCACCGGGCATAGTGAAAGGGGGTGCCCTGGCCCCATCACTGAACTGGTTTTGTAATTTTAAGGTTCATGGATTTGGGAGGGGGATTGGGAGGTAGGAGTTCTCTGAACACCATTTTTGGAAATTCATATCTTTGAAGAGGAGGAAGTGGCAACTATACCACACTGAGTTTAAGTATTTATTCGGGGTTGGGACCCTGAACCACCAATTACTTTTATTTACAACTTTGGAGGGGGGAGGGTGGCCCCATGAACTACCAATTACTGTTTTTTGGAGGGGCCATTACCATGTAGGAATTGGACACATTTTTTTTTAAATAGAGGAGTCATGGCCGCCTCGAGTGGTGGCCCCGGGTTGAGCCGGAAGTCAGCCATGAGCCCCGCTCAACCATTTCTTCAGACGTGGCACTTGTTTTTTGTTTTGGTTTTTTTTTTAGGGCGTGGCCCTTTAAGGCGATGGCGATCCCTTGAGGTTGGGGCCGCCATCGCACCTAAAAGTCCGCTCGCCATGTTATTTTGTCCCACAGTATTTGGCCGTGAGACAAAAGAATGCGTCATACTGCCACGATCTTTTTTCAGGAAAGGGGTCCCTCTGTCGTGACAACATCCCCCGCGATAGTGGGTTCCCCTCCATGAAAAAAACCAGGGCTTATTGGCTCTAGGCCTAAGTAAGGTAAGCAGATAAGTCTCAAATAGAGCTACTTATCTGGAACGCTAAGAGATGAATAAGTCTCAAATAGCTATTAATTCAGATAAGTACCACCATTAATGACTTATTTGGCTATCTTACTTAGCCAGATAAGTAGCACTTTTAAGATTAATATAGATAAGTGCAATATGTATTTGTGTATTTTTTTACATACATGTGCAGGTGTGGCTACATTTGTGCATATTTTATAACCCTCGCATATCATATATGTGCAGGTTATAAAATACAGGAGTATATTTCTGCATGCTCATATACACATGTACATGGGACCGCACGCAGCTATTTGAATGTTATCCTCCCTGTTCTTAGTGTACATAGTTGGCAAACATGCCATGAGATGTTGATGTCACTATGCTTGCTGCCATACTCCAAATGCTATGCTTTGGGGGTCTTCATACCTCTGTGTGTTATGAACCCTCCTGTAGCGGTGCTATGGGAGGCTCCTTACCTCTTCCTGGAGGCCGCTCCAAGCCAGAGTCTCGCCTGTGAACTGTCCAGGATTTGCTCCAGGGCCTGGGAGGCCTCGATGTCCTTGGGGCCTGCCTGAGGCTCCTTGTGTTTGCATGGACTTCCTGGTGTGAGCCACGCCCTTCCCTAGGGGCCAGCCCATAGCACTTCTCCGTAGTTATAGGGCCAACTAGGTGTGGGCCTGCCAAACTCCTCCCAGGGAGTCGCCGGTCTGCAGCCCTATAAAAGGACTTCAACTTCAGTCTGTCTTTGCCTTGTATCAGCGTGACTTCCCTCTGGAGGCTCTTGCCTGCCAGAGCCTTGTAAGGCTTTCTGTTCTTCGTGGAGCTCCTTGTCTCGTCTGCCTTCGTGCCACATCTTCGTGTCTTGATGTCTTGCCTGAGGTCCCTGACCATGTCCTGATGTTCCGCCATGATCTTCCTCGTCCTGATGTGTCTGCCTGCCAGGATGTTCTTCCCTGCGTCTTCGTCATGTGCTCCGGGCCTTCTGACCTGTTGGGCCTAGGAGTGGCCAACTGGGATCCGTCTCTGCGCCCTGGAGCTTCTGTTCCTGCCAGCCATGGGGGAAGCTTCGGATTACACTGGCTTCGTCATTGGAGTTCCTTCTTGCCTGGGTCTTCCCTGCATGTGTCTCGCTCTCCTGGGACAGGGTGGTCCGTGACTCAGTCCCGTGGGTGGGCTGAGTAGGGTACCCTGAGAGACAGTGCCAATGTCCTCCTGCCTTATGTCTTGTCTTGTTTGGATCAAGTTCCTCGTCATGCTTGTGATGCCGTCGCATCAACCCAGTCTCGTCTGAGATGCCATCGCATCAGTCATAGTCCTGTCTACGTGTCAAGGCCTCCGTCTGCCCTCAACCTCAGGCCAGGCCTGCTGCTCCATGCCGATTAAAGCGGAAGGTCCGAAAGGGCTCGGAACAGTCGGAGGACCGTCCCCCTACCAACATCACATGTTGTTGGCTCTGGGAGCCTGCAGGCCTGGCAGAGGGTAAGACCGTGTTCAGCCATACTGGAGCATGCTGTCAACCCTCGTTTCGGTCCTGGACGCCTCTGGGGTCAGGCTGAGGCCCAAGGGCACACTAAACACCCCTTCTCAACACTGTGCTTGTTGCCATACCCCTCACATTATGCCTTGGAGTTTTCATATCAGTGATGGTGCCCTTTGCCCCTCTTTTGGTAGCTTGGGCTGTTCATGCCATTCTGAGTGTCTCTGCTGCTGATTCCTGCCAGCAAGTTTCATAAAATTTGAATGGAAATCCTCAAAGTTAGAGTCAAAATATGATGCATTGTTTCCCCACTGACTTTAAAGGAAACAAATGAAACTAATGATATCATGAATCAAATAAGCTTTTTATCTGAACTGAATGAATCCAAAAACCAAATAGAACTGAAAATATTTTGCATGCATACCCCAATACAAAATTAGTAGGGTTCTATGTTCTTCTCAAGATGTTTTGTTGAATCTGTCCTTTCAGAGGCTACGTTTGCTCAAAAAAAGATATCTTTGTAAAATGTGCATGGCACGCGCAGCACCTGGCTATGCGTGTAACCCCCCAATTTTTACACAAGTGGGCTTTTGAATATTTACTTTTTAATGGGTATGGGAATGAATATTTCAGGTATACTGTAATTGTATTCCACAGGAAATGTTCTGTTAAGGCAGCCTGCTGTAGGGATTCCCCTGAGTAGGTGCTTATGATTTCACTGATGGAAAGCAATGGCATGCTGCTTGCATCACCTCATTATGTGACTTCATATTAAATATTCATCTTCTTTAGCCAATGAAAGGCGTAGGGATGATTACTAATTTTTCTACTTAATTAAAAGTAGTTCTCCTTTTGAAGATGTTGTTATGAAAAGAGATGAGCCCATTGTTCAACTGAAACACTAGGATAAAGAGTTTCCCACATTGTGAGAAATCCATTTGAGGGAATTTAAAAGCAATAAGATATTAGCACAGAGCTAGTGTTCAATGTACTGTTCTGTCAGGAGGATAGCAAAGGGGACAACTTGTATTAAATGGGGCCACATTATTGGATCTCATCTGCACCAAGGGCCCAGGGGTCATCCCCCCTTGGTGTTCTTCCAGTGGGGAGTGAGTCCCAGCTTGGAGTTCCTCTAACAGGAGAGATTCCCTGTAAAATGGGAGGGGTAAGTATAAGCAAGTGATTGCATGAATTGTGTGTGACTGACTAGACAGGAATAAGTGAAGGAGTGTGTGCGTGGTTAGGGAGTGTCACACATTGAGAGGCATGGGATTTTCAGTGAGTGAATGTGCAAGTGAGTATGTGGCCAGGGAAGATACTTAAGTAACTGAGTGGAGTGCCTGTGAATGTGCAAGTGAGTGAGAATGTACATGGAGTGACTCTCACACCATCTAGCCCAGGGGTGTACAACTCTGGTCCTCAAGTTCTGCAGAAATGTCTGGGTTTCACTGCCTCCTTTGTATGCAGATAACTCATGCATATTCATTGTGAATATCCTGAAAACCAGACCTGTTTGTGGCACTCAAGGACTAGAGTTGCCTTACTCCTCCTCTAGTTAACACCATTATCTTCCACCCCCTCCCTTTTGCACCTCTTTAGGTGCCTTAGAGCAGTGGTCCCCAACCCTGTCCTGGGGGCCCACTAGCCAGTCGGGTTTTCAGGATATCGGCAATGAATATGCATGAGAGAAAATTTGCATGCACTGCCTCCATAACATGCAAATTTTCTCTCATGCATATTCATTGTGAATATCCTGAAAACCAGACCTATTTGTGGCACTCAAGGACTAGAGTTGCCTTACTCCTCCTCTAGTTAACAGCATTATCTTCCACCCCCTCCCTTTTGCACCTCTTTAGGTGCCTTAGAGCAGTGATTCCCAACCCTCTTCTGGAGGCAGATCTATCCAGTCAAGTTTTCAAGTTTGCCACAGTTAATATGCATGAGATAGATGTGTATCCACTGAGACCCAGTGTGTGCTAATCTATCTCATTACAGATATCCTAAAAACCTGACTGGTTAGGTGTGCTTCCAGGAGAGGTTTGGGATCCCCACTGTTTTCGTGCCCCTTTGCCCTCTTTTGGAGTTTTGGAAGGGTCTTTAAGCCACTGTTTTGGTGCCTTTTGTCCTTCTTTTGGAGTCTTTGGGTGTTCTTGCCTCTGTTGTTGGTGCTCTTTGCCCCCTCTTTTGTTGCTATGGAGTATTCCTGGCTACTGTTGGTTCTGCTTTTCCCCTTAAATTGTTTGTGCATCTCTCTGGGTACGTTGCTACTGTTACGGTGCCTTGGGCTATTCATGCCACCCATGGGGCCACCTAGCCTCATTCTTGTTGTCTTGGAGAACTCTTCTCTCGGCTGTTAATGCCTACTTAAAATCTTCGCTAAACTTGGATAGAAAATCCCAGTATTAGAGCCTAAAATAAGCTGCATTGCTTCCCCATTGGTTTTAAATGGAAAACAAATGACCTCATTTTTGATTCTGAACTGAAAGAAACAAATCACCAAATCAAACAAACCAAATCAAATTTATTTTTCTGCACTCATTCCTCCTGCAGAGTAAATTGATCAAATGGAGAAGTAGTGAAGGCAGCCTAGTTGTTTCTTGAAATATTGTTTGGTGTGTTATTTTGGCTAGGTAATTTAGAAAGGAGATTAAGCTTTGTTAGGGTAATTAAAGACTTAGAATATACCTTGTGATTAAGGGAGGCCAACTTTCCAAACTGTCTGTGTTACATAATTTGCACATGATGTAAGTGGATGAGTGGAGATTTATGTAAGTATTTTATAGACTGTATTTCAGGTGTATTCTGCCCTGAAAGTACAACCATATGTTATAGTAGTAAACAACATGTACATTTCAATGCCATACTTTTTCTACCTATTTTATAAACCTACACATGTATATTTCAGGTGCACAAAAATATATTACATATCCACCTAATAACCTTGATTTAAATGTGGAGGAAGCTGTTTTATAAAGTGTGCATGTGTATCATTCTGAAAAAATTTATTTTATTTAGATTCCTCTTTTTTTTTTTTCACTTTAAAGGGGATCACATTCAGGTACTGTAGGTATTTCCCTATCCCCAGAGAGCTTACAATCTAAGCTTGTACCTGAGGCAATGGAGAGTAAAGTGACTTGCCCAACATCACAAGGAGTGACAGCAGGACTCAAATACTGGTCTGTTGGTTTGTAGCCCACTGCTCTAACCACTAGGCTACTCCTCCACTCACTTACTTGGGTGCATACTTACATTTACCAGTTTCTGGATACCTTGACAATTCTCCCAGTCCTTCTCCAGTTCACCTAGGCCTCTAAACCTTCACCCTGAAATCACTCCAGTTCAGCCAGACCTCCCACCCAAAGACTGCAGACAAAAAAACGAGTCTATTTGATCATTTTTTCCCCTAGATGTGGTTTGTAATTACATCCAAGATTCCAATGGTTTGTAGGTTCTTTGGTTTGTAATATGTTTCTGTAGAAAGTCTGGTGTATATTCATAAAGAGTCAAAAAGAAAAACAAGTAGATTTCGATTTTGCAAGTCCATTAGCAGTGTAAAAATATTGGGGCAAGATCAGTAATGTATGCATGTATACGTACTTCTGACCCTGCCCCAGAATGCCCCTAGACCCTATTAATACGGGTTATAAAATAGCTTGCATATATGTACATGCTACTTATGCACATATATGCCATTTTTGCAGGTGAAACACCTTTGAAAATTCACATTTTAATTAAGTAATCTAATTAGTTACATTTTGTTTTATTTTCATTTTTAGTTTATTTAAAACAGTTACAAGAGTAGCGTACAGAAATAATATGTCAGGAATACTCCTTTATAGAGATGACACTGAAGAATCTTTAAGATGAGTTAGGAATAGAGAGGAATTTTATTTGATTAATTTTTATATCACTAAATTAGGTTGCATTACTCTGAGAGCCAAGCAGACCTCTGTGACATGTATCATAGGAAGAGAGTCATCGCAGGACTGTCCGAGTATCCAGGATCATGACCACCTGTTAATCATCCAAACACCATGTGGGATTCATCTAGTGCCTCATGTGAGCTGAAATGGAAAAATCACATGTACAATTATAGCCAGAGTTTAAAATTTAAATGTAAGTGACACCTGCATGATTAATTTGCACTGGTGATTTAAGTGAGTTTGTAGAACTCAGTATTTACTTGTCTTGTCTATTGTATCCTTTATTGTATCCTGTATCTATTTCTACATAAGCATTTTAGGCACCATAACTGCATACATCTTGCTTTTATCCTCACTATAATAGGCCAGCAGTCATCCCGTAACACTGGGCTGTGTGCATGCATGGTGAGGGCTACCGTGGCTAGCTCTGTCATTCAATGAAGGATTCGTTGTGTAACACAGGGGTGCCCAGTGCTACATGCCGGCCACGGGTCCAGAAAGGGGAGCAGCCCCGCTAGCCAACAAGGAGAGAGAGCCACGGGTCCACTGGCAGAGCCCATTCCACCGGCAGCTAGAGAGAAGCCCAAGGACACCAGCAAAACCCATCCCATCGGCAAAGTGCTGATGGCAGATCTGATGCCCTTGGTGGCAGAAGAGCAGAGAGAGAGAGAGAGAGAGAAGGAAGGAGAACCTCGCACGCTGATGGTGTACATACTCTGTTGGTAGGCTTCTATCATGCAGCAGCAGCACAAGGAAGACCCAAGGGGGGACTGGAGCGAATGAGAGGGGATGGAAGGGAAGGGGAAGGGAAAGAAGGAGTGAGAGGGCAGAGAACGAAAGGGGAAGAGAAAGGAAGGGAAGGAGAGGGAGAAGGAAGGTGAGGGAGGGGTAGAAAGGGCACGAGATGGAAGAGAAGGCTGCATGTGAGTGAGTCGTGATAGATGGGAAGCACAGAAGGGAAGTAAGAGGGAAGGGGTGTGAGTGAAATGGACTTTCATGCTGTCCCTGTGCCTGTTCCTTTTGCCCGGGTCAGACGGTCTGACAGTGAGAGGCACCCACAGCCCTTCGCAGGTCAGGGCACCAGTCAGGCTTGGGCAGAGGGAAGAGGCAAACGCAACAAACATGAGCAATTCTCCCTCCTTCTCCGGGGCCTACACGGCCTGCTACTGCCCCCTTCTGGCATCCCGTGAGTCCACAGGACCTGGGGAATTCCACATGAATATTCATCACTGCTGAGATGTTTGGTTTTCATGCTGTTTGCCCTGTTACACTTAATGTTTTGATTTCACTGTGAAGGTGCATTTTGTACCTCGCCTAGTGACTGGCATCAGGTGACTAATGAATAAATACATATTAATAACATTAAGGGCCACCTTTTCCAGCTCTTAACGTGACCTGCGAATCTTCGGGCCTGGGAGCCCTGGTCTCTCTGTTTTATACCCAGTGCATGGATTTTGGTGGTGAAGGCAGCATGATAGCCCGGTCTATGTTTTGCTAATTTTGAATCTGTATAATCACCGGGAAATAAATTAAAAGACTGAAATAGGAACAAAAACTTTTTTGCAGGCAGAGGTATATCAGAATAATAGAAAGAAAGAAAAATAAAAACTAAAATTTTTGTAAAACTTTTAATAAATATGGGGCAGATTTTCAGACGGTTATGCGCGTATATTACGCACGTAACCCCGAAAACTCGCTCCTGTGCGCGCCGAGCCTATTTTGCATAGGCATAGTCGCGTGTATGTCCCGGGGCTTGAAAAAAGGGGCGGGCCGGGGCGGTGGCGGGGCCGGAGCCTCCAGACACAGCGGCCATTTGCCGCTGTGCCCGGGATCACTGGCCAGCCGTCAGCTGGTGAGCGCAACCTAGGCCTGCCCGGAGGCAGGCGCAACTTATAAGATAAAGGTAAGGAGGGTGTTTTAGGTAGGGCTGGGGGGCAGGTTAGGTAGGGAAAGGGAGGGGAAGGTGGGGGGTGGAGGGAACGGAGGAAAGCTGCACGGCTCGGCACGCGCAAGTTGCACAATTGTGCACCCCCTTGCGTGCACCGACCCTGGATTTTATAACATGCGCACGGCTGCGCACGCATGTCATAAAATCGGGCGTACATGTGTGCGCGCCGTGTAGCGTGCACAAATGTACCCCGCGCGCTTAAGATTAAAAATCTGCTCCTAAATGCACAGGGCCAGATTTTAGAAACAGCGCGAGGGCGTAGATTTGTTTGCACAACCTGGCGCGAACAAATCTACGCCCGATTTTATAACATGCGCGCGGAGCCGCGCGCATGTTATAAAATCTGGGGTTGGCGTGCGCAAGGGGGTGCACACTTGTGCACGCCGAGCCCTAGGGGAGCCCCGATGGCTTTTCCCGTTCCCTCCGAGGCCGCTCCGAAATCGGAACAGGCTCGGAGGGAACTTTCCTTCCGCCCCGCCCCCCCCACCTTCCGTTCCCTTCCCCTATCTAACCCGCCCCCCAGCCCCTAACTAATACCCCCTCCTGACCTTTATCTCGAAAGTTACGCCTGCCTCTGGCAGGCATAACTTGTGCGCACCGGCCAGCTGCCGGCGCGCCATCCCTCGGCACGGCAGCTGTGCCGGAGGCCTCGGTCCCGCCCCAGCACGCCCCCGGGCCGGTTCCCCGCCCCGGAAAACCCCTTTTTGCAAGCCCCGGAACATGCATGCGCCACCGAGCCTATGCAAAATAGGCTCAGCGCGTGCAGGGGCAGATTTTCTTGGGTTACGCGCGTATGTTACGCGCGTTGCCTTCGAAAATCTGCCCCATAGATTGTATCTTTAAATCTGCATGCATTATGTTCCATACAAAAGTAACCTTCATGAAAAGCAAGTGCAGAAGCCTGCAGATAGCTTTTACCCATGGCAGTTTTCAAAGGCAAAGTATGTATGAACTTTCCTTCTGAAAAGTAGGTAACATGGTCCACAGTTAGAAAGTAGAGGTGTGCACTGACATTTTTTTTGTTTTTTTTATTTTTTGTTTTTATATAATTCTGTGTTGTTGGGTTTTTTTTTTAATGTTTGCACTTTATTTCATCTCACTTTATTTAGTTGAAATGAAAAAGAACAGCAGCGAATGAAATTAAAAAAAAAAAAAAGAAAGCAAAGGAAATTTTAAACAAATGTCAGATTTGGTGCTGTCACAAAAAAAAAAAAAAGACAAACCTAATGGGCCTTTTTCCAATCCCCCCAAGCCTCCCCCAGCCTCTTAGCCCAGTCTTCCCTTTCTCATGGGTCAGGAGCAATCCCCAGTCGCTCCTGACCTGCCAGTGCAGTAATAGAGAGTGGACTTGGCTGACAGGCCAGCACCATTCTGGAAAAACTGCCTTAGAATAAAATGGCACCAGCCTCAGCTTGACTGGCGCCATTTTATTGTATGGCGGCATTTCAAAATGGCACCATCTTTAGGACAGCTGGTGCCGTTGGCTAATCCTGTACCAGTGGGCCAAGAGTGTCTGGAGTCTGATCCTGTCCCACGAAGATGGCAGACGGGGGAAAGAGGCTGGGGAAAGCTTGGGTGGGGAGTTGGGAGAGGGCCCGGGAGGATTGTTTTATGGTGAGTGTCAGGTTAATTTCAAAAGAAAATGAAATGAAAATAAGCAAAATTGAATTCATTTTTTTCCTTCCTTTTTGTTTCAAAAAAGCAAAATGAAATGGAACAGAAAAAGTACGTGGTTGAAATGTCCTGTTTCATTTCCAATTAAAGCACATCCCTAGCAAAAAACAAAAAAAAAGGCCCATGGATTTTTCACCCGGGCAGATGATTTGAAAATTGCTCTCATTCTGGGTAATTTGCCACACGTGATTAATACAAATTCCGTTTCCAGTCACTTTTAGCCAGATTACCACCTCTCTCTCCACTTTCAGGATTTTTTTGTTGAATCAGCTCCGGCCATCTTTTCCTTACGTTTACTTTACCTGCCTCAAGCACAGTAACCACAGACTTTCACCTTGAGAGAGAGTTTAAAATGGACTAAACCCACTCTGGGAGTTGCTACTAGAGGTTTCTTTTTTTAAACATTGACTCTGACTCATCTCTGTAATGAAAGAAATAATCTCCTGTAATTTACTGCCCATTGTGGGATATTCTTTTCATTTTGTGGATTAGACATTATTGCAAGGGGTTTGTTTTGTTATTTAATTAGTTTGAAATGCCGTGCATAACTTTTATAATTAACAGCTCATTGTTCAGTTTCAGAAATAAGGCTTGAACTCAGCTGAACCAAATCTCTTCTCGGTACAAGGAGAAGACAAAAGGGGAGCGCTCAGTGTTGTTTTTTTTTTAGCCCTTAAATAAAAGTTACAAGTAGAGAGGGCTCATAAAATATAAACATAGATTCCTTACATTTAATAGCACGTTCGGAAGGAATATTGAGCTACGTCAATACTTTCAACTGCATTACCCTAGGTCATAACAAGAGAAATAGTCTCCTCTCTTTCTATTTATTTATTTATTTATTTTTAATTTTTATATACCGAAGTTCTTGTAGGGACTACAAATCACTCCGGTTTACATAAAACAAAGAACTGCTCAACAGAGAGTGGAGCTTTACATGGAACCGTAGAACATATGGAAGAGTATAAATGGATGACAATTTAACATAGTGATAAATAAATAAAAATAATAGTTTAACTGGTAATAAATAAAGAATTATATTATTTACTATAAGCAGTATAACTGTTTAAAGTAGAAATAAATATTAACAATGCTAAATATATATATGAAATAAAGTGAATTTTTAAGGTGACCTTTGCCACCTCCCAAAGCATTTCAATTTCAAATTAAGTTATAAAACATTCTTACGTTAAAATCCAAATACCGGGTTTACTATTAAAGCAGATAGAATAGGGGCTTCTTCTGCCGATTGTTGCAGGAACTTAGTGAAGTCCAGCTGTCCGCAGTGCAATGGTTCCAGCCCCATTTTGCAATCAGACTTGGTAGAGCAGAAGGGACCCTGGGTTGCCTCCAGCCTCTTACTGTACTGGAGACCTTCATGGAAGGGGTAGGTGGTGCTTGGGAGGTGGTGGGGGTAGGTTCTTGTTTTTGGGGTGATTTTTTTTTTTAAGTTGTTTATTTTGGTTCTGCAAATGAAATAAACCCAAATAGACATTAAATGGATCAAAATGGAAATGAAAAAAAAAAAACAAACCCATGTAACAAAAAAAAATGAACCCGGTAACTTTCAAACGGTGTGCGGGCGCACCTATGCGCGGTTTCAATGGCCCACATCCAGGGATGCAGCTATTTTATAACTTGCACGCGTAGATATACACGTTCTAAAATAGCCTGGTCATGCGTACATGTGCGCCAGATTTTAAGTGGGCGGGTGCAAGTTTACACAAATGCTGCTTCCGCCACATAAATTGGGGGATTTTAAAGGGGGCATGCACAAACATCATTTCCAGTTTTACCAGTTCATCCCAGTTTGCCCAGTTAAGATATAAGTCTTACAGTCCCCCCTGGTTTAATAGTTTTCCTTCCTACCAGTTATCCCCAACCCTTAAAACCCTACCGATCTGCCTATTTATCTTTATTTTATAACTTCCACGGCAGAAGTAAAGTTACGCAGCCGGGGGCATCGGCCCGCGCCGGAGCAGGTAAGTATCTCTATGCGCTCATCTCAGCTTCACGCCCCAAAATGCCCACGCCCTGCCCAGACCACACCCACCCCGTTTTTCAAAACTTCAGAGGTGTGCATGCCGCCGCATTTTCACACATATCCAGGTGGCTTTGAAAATCTGCTGGGCGCACACAAGTCCAACACATTCGCGCGTCCGCTTATTAATGCACGCATCGGGCTTTTAAAGTATACCTTAAAATGAAACAATCGTTTCCCCCTGAACATTCCTGATTTTCAATAACTCCAGAACTGTGTTACAAGTCTGAATTTTCTTTAAATTATATAAATTCAAATAAGATAAATAAAACAAAACAATGAAAGATAAACAAGTTCATCCTAAAATGCTCTGAACTTTAAAAGATACATTCCAACAATGTCCAAAATGCAATATCAGTCCAAAGAAGATTTTACTTCATTTCCATGTAGTGTTGCTATGCGTGGTGGTCATGTGGGGGTATATTTTATATTATGTCATAGAACACTCTACACACAATCTGGTAAAGCAAAACTTAGTTTACTAAATGTTGCAAATATATGGATATTAAATCAGCAAAGTAACATCAACTGAGTACAGTATCACAGTAAACTGTACATAAATCGACACAGGCAAATAGGAAACAGAAATAAAAATAGAATATTAACAAAGAATAACAAAGAACACCTCCCGTCTACGTCCTCCTCATGTAAGCCAATGTTCCTAGAAATCTGGAAGACTCGGGCCCAATAACTCTGAAAAAGACTTGCTCTGTGTTTCTTTCAGCTCATCCAACTAAAATAAGCAAATGCAATGTCTTATATCTCTCTGCAAGTTAGGTGTCCCAATCCGTACTTTCCCCAGGAAGGTATTTCAGTAGCAGTCTTTTGATCTCCCATTTGGTAAAAAACACCAAATGTTTAACTTATCATCAGCTCATTGGTATAGGTACTAGTCTTTAGCATTAGATCTTCCCAGGTGATAAGAAATACCAAATGTATTTATTTATTTATTTATTTATTTAGGGCCTTTTTATACCGACATTCATGATACCAATCATATCATATCGGTTTACAAGAAACAATGGTGCAAATACATTAACATCAACATGAACAATAGGCGAGGAGAGAACAAGTGAACAAAAGTTACAATAAAACAGGGGCACATGAACTGGGAGGAGGAAGAGCCAAAGACATGGCTAACTCAGAAATAAATAATATCTAGTCTCAGAAATAAATAATATCTAGTCTCAGAAATAAATAATATCTAGTCATATATTCAGGATTATATTAAAACATGTACTCAAGACTGGATTGTTTCAAATATGTAGATATCATATACTCAGGGCTGTAATAATATCATATGTTCCTGACTAAAAAGTGTCAGTCCATAAAACTCGGGACTAATTAATGTATAGTCAGAAGTCAAGTCAGGGATGGGGTACGTCGACTGGAAAACCATGGCGAGTTATAATAGTTGGGGCGGTTATAGATCAGGGAAGGCTTGTAGAAATAGCCATGTCTTGAGTTTCTTTCTGAATGTCTGCGTGCAAGGTTCTTGTCTAAGGTCTGCGGGCATGGAGTTCCAGATGGTTGGAGCCGCTGTTGAGAAGGCTCGATCTTTGGTGGATGAGAGGTGTGTGGATTTGGCAGGGGGTGTAGCGTACCTTTGTATGCTTCTCTGATGGGTCTAGAAGAGAAGTGTAGCGTGAGTGGGTAGTGTAAATCGATGGGTGTTCTGTTGTAAATGGTTTTATGGATGATGATGAGACACTTGTGAAGAATTCTAAAGTTTACTGGGAGCCAAATGTCTTAGTCTTTAATGTCCCCAGAGACACCAGATGTTCTTAGGGCCATCCCAGCTCTTTATCAGTTCAGTGTTGCCACAATGTCTCAGAAATGCAGGGAACAAATGGTTATAGTTTCATGCCTTTATACAATCTTTAGGCCCGATTTTTAATGGCCCACGTGTGCAAAAAACAGGGGTTACATGCGCTCACGGCCCAACCACGTGCGTAACCCCTATTATGCGCACAAATTGCCGGGCCTCGGCAGAGGGGCAGTCTGGAGGGCGGGTCGGGGCTAGAGGTGCCCAGTACAGCAGTCATTCGCCACTGTGCCGGCACACGCAACTTGCTACAGCTCCTTTGGAGGAGCAAAAGGTAATTTAAAAAAATTAGGGGTACCTAGGGTAGGGATAGGGGGTGGGCAGGATAGGAGAAGAGGACGGGAGGTTAGGGTAGGTGGTAGGGAAGTTCCCTCCCAGGCTGCTCCTTAATTGGAAAGGACTGGAAGGAAACTGGGAAAGCCGGATGATGCGTTGCCCGTGATTTTTACCTATGTCTGCCCCCTCCTTGCGCGCACTACCCACAATTTTATAACATGCATGCATCGGCGCGTGCAAGTTATAAAATCGCGCGTTCACGTGCGCACACCGGGTAGTGCGTTCTTTTTTAAAATTTGCTCCTTTGTACTTAAATCACATGCAATATATTGATTCATACTCAATCATTAGAGCCTGTTCTGATCCAGAGCTGACTATTTGCAGTACAAAGTCTTCTAGAGATCTAGTTATCTGCTAAAATTATCATTTCACCCTCCATCCCCCATCTCTTTAGATCAGAACAAATCTGGATGATTATGTATATGAGTTCTCAGCTCTTGATTTAAGTAGCTCTTCATGTATGGTAATGGGCATGAGACGAATAACAAACCTTTGTAATAGTACCTTTAAACATTATAATGAAAGCCACTGCAATGCAACAGGAAAATCCTATGAGGAAATAGATTAATGATTTTGTTCCCCATCCTTTAATTTTTTCTCACAAAGATAAAATTTTCATCACTCTAGTTCAAGTAATTAATCTAGGGGCAGTTTATAATTGTGTTCTAAATGCTTGGTGTTATGAACTAGCTCCTACGGAGGGAGGAGTTAGCATTCTTGTTGTGATCTAGCTCCTATGGAGGGAGGAGTTAGCATTCTTGTTGTGATCTAGCTACTATGGAGGGAGGAGTTAGCAATCTGTTATGATCGGATTCCTACGGAGGGAGGAGTTAGCAATCTGTTATACTTCGACTCCTGAGGAAGGGAGGAGTTAGCACTCTGTTTTGGCTCCTATGGAAGGAGGAGTTAGCAAACTGTTATGAGCAGACTCCTACGGAGGGAGGAGTTAGCAATCTGTTATGCTTTGACTCCTGAGGAAGGGAGGAGTTAGCAAACTGTTATGATCTACTCCTCAAGAAGGGAGGAGGTAGCAATCTGTTATGAATCTGCTCCTGTGGAAGGATGAGGTAGTAATCTGATATGCTCATCTCCTGTAGAGGAAGTAGTAAACAATCTGTTAGGGTTAAGACTGCGGAGTAGCAATCTGTTATGAATCTGTTGCTGAAGACTCCTGATGGAGAAGGAGTAGCAATCTGTTGCGTCCGTCGCTGCTCAACGCCCTCACTCCGCCCTCTTTACCTCTGTGGCGACTCCCTCCGGGTCTGATGGGCGGTTAGCGGCCGCGGTGTCTTCTTGCCGTCTCTCTCCAGCGTCCCCGGACCGGCACGACGCTGTGGATCCGCCATGTTCCTGATGACGTAAGGCGTGCACGCGCTCCGATTGATGTATCAGCAAGGGCGCGAACCTCGGGGGTGTCCCCCTGAGATGACGTCATCCGCTTCCAATATAAAAGGTCTCAAAATTTGCAAGGGCCCATGTTCCTGAACACTCTGAAGATGACTGCGCCCCCAGGAGGATATCCTGAGAGGGACCACCGGCTAGGCTTGGGTACGGAGACAGACACAGATAATTCTTTTATTAGACAGGTTAGTAGAACCACCAGAGGTGGCAGTAGTGAGTTGATATGCCCGGCAGTGCTGAAGTCCCTCAGGTACTGGAACAGCGATCCCAGGGTTGCTGAGCTGTAAAAAAAACTATAGATAGTGAGTAGACAGGGTATGCTGTGTTCATAGCCAGAACTGGATGACAAAACTCACATAAGGTCTTAAGGAAGCTCAGTATCTGGAAAGGTTTAGGCCCTTGAGGAGCGAGTACCTGGTTCCAGGGAAAGCTCTGAGAGAGCGATGGTAACTCACAATTGTTTGTATCTGCGATAGCTTCCAAGCAGTAGAGAATCTTCAGAGTGTTCAGGAACATGGGCCCTCGAGGAGCGAGTACCATTTCCTATCTGCAATCTGAAATAGAGAAAAGAGAGCGAGGTCCCCGAGGACCGGGTACCCCCTGATAAGTCCGAGGAGGCAGAGTTGCTTAGGTAGGGTAACCCTTGCTAACTCAATGTGTTAGCAAATTCTGAGACCTTTTATATTGGAAGCGGATGACGTCATCTCAGGGGGACGCCTCCGAGGTTCGCGTCCTTGCTGGTACATCAATCGGAGCGCACGCCCTACGTCATCAGGAACATGGCGGATCCACAGCGTCGTGCCGGTCCAGGGAAGCCGGAGGGAGACGGCAAGAAGACGTCACGGCTGCTAACCATCTATCAGACCCGGAGGGAGTCGCCACAGTGGTAAAGAGGGCAGAGTGAGGGCGTCGAGCAGCGACAGACGCAACACTTGGTTACATTAAGAACTATAGGGGTACCATCAGTAACTTTTACACAACGCTAACAGCCATAAGTGTTTTAGAGTGTATGGCACTGGCCTCAGGGTATTATTAACAGCAAATCCAGTGGTAATCGAAGTTACTTCTCTTCATTGAATGATATGTTTCTGTGATTCCACTGGAATGTACAAAACAATTCCAAAATTAGAAACACAAATCTTTAAAGATCCAACTTTAAGGGTAGATTTTTTAAAAATATGCACGCGCTTCCATGTACGCATGCTACACGGCGCGCACACATGGACACAGGATTTTATAACATGCATGCAACGGCGACGAGATCGGGCCTTCGCCAGTTCCCTCCCAGTCCATTCCAATTAAGGAGCGGACTGGGAGGGAACTTTCCTCCCCCGCTACTACCCTCCCTCCCTCTTCCCTTCTCCTCCCCGTCCCCTTTGAAGGCTCTACCTTTAGTAGATTTCTTTATTTCTAAACTTACGCCAGCTCCATAAGTTGCAGCGTGTGATCCCCCGGCACAGCGGCAAATGGCCGCTGTGCTGGCAGCCTCCAGCTCCGCCCCACTCCCGGGACCGCCCCTTGATAGAGCCTGGCTCTTGTGCATGTAACGGGGGTTACGCGCACAGCCGGGCCTCTTGTAAAACGTGCGCAGCGAGTGCAAGGCCCAGCTGCAAGGCCCCGTCTTTTACGCGCCGGGTGGGTTTAAAAATCAGGCCTTTATTGTTCAATTCCTGTACATTATGTCTAAAAATGTGTGTGCACCAAACCAAAATGTATTCATAAAACGTAATATTCAGTTTATTACTAATTTTAAAAAGCTGTCAACGTATTCCAACATTTCAGTACTAGGAGAGAGCTGTTTGCATTCCATGGAGACTCAACACAGTAGGGATGTGAATCATGTGATCGATCGTCTTAACGATCGATTTTGGCTGGGGGGAGGGAAATCTGATCGTCATGGTTTTTTTTAAAAAATCGTAAATCAGGGGAGGGCGGGAAAACCGGCACACCAAAACAACCCTAAAACCCACCCGACCCTTTAAAATAAATCCCCCACCCTCCCGAACCCCCCCAAATGTTTTAAATTACCTGGGGTCCAGTGGGGGGGTCCCGGCGCGATCTCCCGCTCTCGGGCCACGGCTACGTTAATAGAAATGGCGCCGGTGGCCCTTTGCCCTTACCATGTGACAGGGCAAGGGTAGCGCCGGCGCCATTTTGGTTCCTGACACCTGACGTCACGAGTGCAGGAGATCGCTCCCGGACCCCCGCTGGACCCCCAGGGACTTTTGGCCAGCTTGGGGGGGGCCTCCTGACCCCCACAAGACTTGCCAAAAGTCCAGTGGGGATCCGGGAGCGACCTCCTGCTTTGGGGCCCGTATTGCCAATATTCAAAATGGCGCCGGCGCTACCTTTGCCCTGTCACATGGTAAGGGCAAAGGGCCACCGGCGCCATTTCTATTAACGCAGCTGTGGCCCGAGAGCGGGAGATCGCGCCGGGACCCCCCCACTGGACCCCAGGTAATTTAAAACATTTGGGGGGGGTTCGGGAGGGTGGGGGATTTATTTTAAAGGGTCGAGGTGGGTTTTAGGGTTGTTTTGGTTGCCGGTTTCCCGCCCTCCCCCCTCCCCCGATTTACGATTTTTTGACGATAAATCGGGAGAATTGCTATTGTATCGCGGCTCTAACGATTTTTGACGATTTAAAATATATCTGACGATTGTTTTAAATCGTCAAAAAACGATTCACATCCCTACAATACAGCATGCTGGCTGCATAGACAAGGATATCTGGAAGCTGCGTAAGTCCAGAGGGAACTTAATTGCAGCTGACACTTGGATGGGTTTATCAAAGAAATAACTACAGACAATTCATCATTAGCATTGAAAAAATATCTCACCTCATGTTGCACAGCTCATCCAATACTGCAAAACTGACAGTCAGAGCAAAAACCTTCATCCTACTTCATTAAGCCGCACATTACGATCCATGCTGGCTCATGTTCGTAGTCTAATATCAGCTGTTCCTAGACATTGCATCCAATGACTCTGCAAATCTGATTAAAGGGGAAAGTGCCATCCTATTCCCTCAAGTCAAAGTATAATCCATATAAAGCACATTAAGCCCCTGGAGCAGCTCCAAGACAGGAGCGAAACCCGGCCTGAGTCGGGTTGTTTAAAGTGTTTTATTGTCTCCTTCGAAATAAATTTTAATTGACGGACGTCAGGCATCTGTTTCTTTTTTACTTCCTCGCGTTATGTGAACTTGACATTTCAGCAATTGGTCAGAGTTGCTCATATTTTTTTTTTTTATTGACTTTTCACTTATGGATAACAAAAACTCCCTCAAACAGTGGATAAAGAAATGGAATAAGCATGGGAAAATAACTGCTAGGCTACTCTTACACGCCATGGTTTTCTGTATAGGTTTTCATAAGCTGAAAACAATGTCGTCACTGATAAGGGACAAATTAGCCCTTTCTAATAGAACAGAGTACAGTGGTTCAGGTTGGTTTTTTTTTTTTTTAAATGTGATTTTAAAACAGTTTTATTTGGGGGGGGGGAGGGGAGGGTAGGAGAGGAGAGGTAACCAGGAGTGAATTTCCTGTTTTTAATAACTTGCCTTACGACCTGTGAAACTGGACAAACGCTGAAGGACGCCGCTCCCCCCCCGGGGGGCGCTGTTGTGCGACGCTGCTGTTCTCACGCAGATGTTTATTTTCTCAGACAGCTATTTTCAGTCTGGGTGGGTCTGCCAGGCACGCACCTCTCAGGAGCACCCAGCTGACTGCCCTCGCCTCTCAGCGATGCCCAGGACGAGAGTCCCTCCGGGAAGCAGCTGTGCTCCAATCCCTTCGCGTGCAGGGAATGGCCAAGGAGGTGAATTCTCTTGCAGAGTTTAATGATCAGCTCCATGCAGGTGGGCTTCGCCCAGGTGTGTCCGCCGGGGCCACCAGGGAACGAGAATAAACCTGCGGTCGGAAACTTGCTTATTTCCTTGGCTGTATTTTGGGTCAGCCTAAATTAACTGATATTCCTTGCTGAAGGCATCAGCTGATCCAGCTGTGGGGAAGGCACAGGAACACATGCAAACCTTAGCCTTATGTGCCCTTTGAAGGCAGACTGATCACGTTCTTCATCAGTCATGGGCATTGTGTATCTATCTCGTGACTTCGGCACCCTGGCAGTTAATTGTTGTAAGAAAGGCCATTGTTAAACTCAAGCAATACAAGATTCACTTCAGTTTTAGTAGAAGAGAAATGTTCAAAGCATTGCAATATGCTAAACGTTCTTGCAGTTTTGTTTGGTTTATTTTTTTTCTATCTTTTCTTTTACCCATTTCCGGATTTTGAGGGTTAGTCCTAGTGGCCACCAGTGGTACCTGCCTGTGACCTTTTCTGGACAGAATATTGCAGAGGTTGCTGCTTCCCACGGACCAGGGCATCCCATCTAGGCTGGCGGCTTTCCATCCTGGTCTTAGCCCAGCCTGACCTTCCTTAATGTCTGTGATCTGAAGGGCTCCCTCTTTAAGGCAGCGCTGTTGCTGGTGCCACCTGTAATTCACTGGGTTCAGGTTAGCTCTCCAAGAGCACCGCACTCTCCCGTCATCAGAGAGAAAAAGATTCCAAAGTTTTCATTAAGAATCTTCATTTCTGCCTGCCCCATGCTTTAAATATCCTTTCTGTGCCAATCATTCCAGCATGTGACAAGTGTACACTTTATGTTGAAATAAGGCCCAACAGATTTAACTTCTGTTCCTCATTGGTCAGTAATCTGTCAGCTGCTTCTCCAATTAAAGGGAACATTTTCCACTGCGTTTATGGCCTCATTCTCTTTATTTCTTCCTTCTTGGAAACTCACTTCATCTTACGACCCTTATTCTCTTTTATCTTTTGTTTTCCAGTCGCCGTATGACTTTTCCGTCTTGGATGCTTTCTTCTGCCTGTAAAATGGACAGGATGCGTAAATAATCTCAGCATCCAGCATGTCCCATTGGCCTACAGAGGCACAGTCTCGTTTGCAGGTGGTAAAGAAGACCCCTTGTTAGAGTGCACAGCTCATTTGTGACCTGGATATAGAAAGTTACAAGTCAGATATAGAAAGTTACATTTGCAGAAGTGAATGCTTGCTCTGGGGAACGGAGCAGGATTCTACATTTTCTATTGCCGCTTCTCAACATTCATCAGCTCAGTCATTCAAGACCCCACAACTTTCTGGGTGCATACGGGAAGCGAGAGAAACCGCGAATTTGGTCAAAGAGAAAACAGCATTTCTTCATATATGTTTATTTTTTTCACATTTTCGTACTCCGTCAACACCCAAAATGGGAAAATAACAAACTTTCTGTTGCCTAGAGGCAGCTTATCTAGGTCACTTTATACTAATACCTCGCAGTATAAATGATGGTGAGGATGTTCTCAAGGTACTGGCTGTACTAAAGGCTCTGTTGTGGTAAAACAGCAGCAGGAACAGCAGCAGCACTAAATATTTACTGCAACAGACAATACATAAGGACCCTGAGACACAGCTGCCTCGCAATAGTAAGTGCCACACTTCTGATAAACAATTTTTTTCCCCCAAGCACATTAAGGATATTGTGCTCACAGCTGAGGGGATTTTAGATCAGGAGTATGTTTAACCCATAAATCCCAGTCAACTATTACTAAGCCCTGACATAGTTTGAACTGTAGGGTCTTCATGACCCACCAGAAAATTCATCTCTTTTTATAAGGAGTATTCTCTCCAAAGGCAGCATGCAATGCTATGGCAAGGTCCTGTATTCACATATTGAACACACCAGAGCTTTACAGCTGTCCTTGTTTACCCTGACTTCTCTAACATGACAAGATGTGAATTACGGTATCACAACACTTCCAACAAGGTTAAATTGACATAAATTTCCAGCACAAAATATTAATAACCACATTCTCCCGCTAAATTGGCAGCTTCCTAAGAAAAGAAACATAGAACCATAGTCTACGATCAGTCAATTAAGGACCATAAGGCCCAACTAGTCTGCACTCTTGTTGCAATATTATAGACCATTAGTTCTTAGCCCAGTCCTTGGGACACAGCTAGCCAGTCAGGTTTTCCAGATATCAACAATGAGTATATGCATGAGATAGGTTTGCATACAATGGAAGCAGTGCAGGCAAACCTATCTCATGAATATTCATTGTGGGTATCCTGAAAACCTGACTGGCTAGGTGTGAGTGGAGAACCCCTGCTATATACACTGGTTGATGTCTGGCTTTCTCGTCACCACAACTAGAAAATCTTCTGTACTTATCCCACATTTTCCCGAATTATGTTACTATTTTTGCTTACAATTCCACTGGGAGATTGTTCATGCATTCAGCCTGTCCTCTTTGAGTCTCATATAATAACTTCTTGTTCTTGATATGAAAGTTGAGAAGATGTGAACTCTAGTCCGAGGAGGAGTTGGTACTACCTGAGGAGATGACTCCCCGGGTTCACCCGTCGAATGGCGAGGCTGAGGTGAAGTGGAAACCAGTAGATCTTCACCCCTGGAAGCCTGTGGTCCCCCCAGGAGGGGCCCGTAGAGACCCAGACCGCTGGGACTTAGGCGAACCTTGAGAGGAAGAGGTCTCGTAACGTAGAAGCAAGGGCCAGATGGATCTTCACTCTTGGAAGCCCTTGGTTCCCCCCGGGAGGAGCCCGTAGGGACCCGGACCGCTGGGACTTAGGTGGCCTTTGAAGAGGGAAATCTCGTCAAACTCCAGTCCGAGGTCCAATAACAGAGAGTCGCCGTTTGCCAGTCCGAAGTCGAACACCAGAGAATCACCGCTTACCAGTCCGAAGTCAAACACCCAAGACTCGTCCAGGCCACAAGAACATAAGAACATAAGAACATAAGAAAATGCCATACTGGGTCAGACCAAGGGTCCATCAAGCCCAGCATCCTGTTTCCAACAGAGGCCAATCCAGGCCATAAGAACCTGGCAAGTACCCAAATACTACGAAGATCCCATGCTACTGATGCAATTAATAGCAGTGGCTATTCCCTAAGTAAACTTGATTAATAGCCATTAATGGACTTCTCCTCCAAGAACTTATCCAAACCTTTTTTGAACCCAGCTACACTAACTGCACCAACCAAAACAAGTTCAACTTCTACACAAAAACTACTTAATGGCAGAATACCTCAGCTAGGTCCCCAGATGCAAAACACAAATTGACCCTCACCAAATACGGAACTGTCCACAAATTAAACATAGAAACATTAAGGAAAAGCTTAACTGGAAAACCCCAAATGCCAGACTCTGTCAGGAGTGTAACATCAGAGAAATACATTGTTCCTGTTCTGTACACAATAGAAATATTCAGAGATGCACATTTCCCAAAAATAACAGAAACATCAAATTCTTCCTGCTTTCCATCTCTGAGAAGCAGAACCTGTCACCCCCCTCAGCCCCTTCTCCCCTCCCAAACCCTAGCAGTCTTACTCCTCAGTCCCCTCCCAGTCCCCAGCAGTCTTACTCCTCAGTCCCCTCCCAGTCCCCAGCAGTCTTACTCCCCAGCCCCTCTCCCTTCACACACCCCTCCCCAGCAGTCTTACTCCTCAGTCCCCTCCCAGTCCCTAGCAGTCTTACTCCTCAGTCCCCTCCCAGTCCCTAGCAGTCTTACTCCCCAGCCCCTCTCCCTTCACACACCCCTCCCCAGCAGTCTTACTCCTCAGTCCCCTCCCAGTCCCCAGCAGTCTTACTCCTCAGTCCCCTCCCAGTCCCTAGCAGTCTTACTCCCCAGCCCCCCTCCCTTCACACACCCCTCCCCAGCAGTCTTACTCCTCAGTCCCCTCCCAGTCCCCAGCAGTCTTACAACCCTCCAAGTCCCTAGCAGTCTTGCTCCCCCTCCCAGTCCCTAGCAGTCTTACTCCCCAGCCCCCTCCCTTCACACACCCCTCACCAGCAGCCTTGCTCCAACTTTCCCAGTTTTTCCTCCTCCTGTGTTAAGGTCAGTGAGAATCTGAGAGAGCATGGGAGACCTCCCAAAAATGTCTCAGATTCTCACTGACCCCACCAGTCCAACACTGCCTCTGATGCCTTGATCAAAAGAAAACAGCCGTGCAATCCTCTCCTCCTAGACTGCTCCCTTTTATAAAAGTCCAGCTGCCACTTAAATCCCCTCCTCTTGACCTCCTCCATACCCTCCTTTTCCTACCTCCGAATCTTCCTGCTCTCAGGACAGGACAGGCCAGGCCACAGGCGCTGCTTCAGCTAGCAGCTCCCGGCCATCCCGGTCCCACACTCCCAATCTCTGCTTTTCACATGGAGCAGAAGGCAGGACCCTGCCTCAGGTCAAAGCAAGATCCCGCCTTCTGCCCCATGCTGCTCTGCATCTCGTGCAACATCACATGGGCCTGAACTGTCTGCTGCCAATAGGCCCCGTTGCCAAGAGGGTCCCTTCCTGCAGCTGAGTGCTTGCTCCAGACAGCGTTCTCATTGTGGATATCCTGAAAACCTGGCCTGTTTGTGGTTTTTGCGGGCAGGAGTTGGCCACCCCATACAAGTGCTCTCTAGCTGACTGGCAACCATTGTACTATAAATGCTCATAGAACTGGAAAAACTGGCAGCTGAATTTATTCAGCATCTGACACACTCAGTGTGCTGTTGAGATAGATGAAATAGTCTACATCAGTACAGGGACAGCGACACATTTTTTGGTTGGGAGGGGGGCCTAGCTCTAACCCACCCCTGCTCGCATTGGCAATGTCTTGCTTTAAGTTTACAGTTAATCATTCTTTATTACACACAGTCTTCACACAGATCATAGAGTAAAATTATTCATTCCCAGATCAAGCAATAAAATACTTGATGCTAGAAAACCAGACATAGTGGTAAAGGAGAAAACAACAAAAACAGCATTACTAATAGAAGTGTTAGTACTAAGCGACTCTTCTGTGTTATGTATATAGAGAGAGAAGATCCTCTAGTACCAAGAGATATCATAAGTGTGGTCTAAAGATACAGAAACAGTCCTAACTCTATGGGCACCACTCACCTGGTTAAAAAAACGTCCAAACTCACCTTGATATGTTGTCTGCATATATTACGCAGTGCAAACTTCAGAAAGAGGCTGTTTAGCACAATGCAAGTATTAAGAAGAGCATTAGCAGTAAATCTGAGAGAGTGATATCACTCCCAACATATTGGGCTCTAGCTCAGGAGTGAGGCTCATACTTGTCCTTGTATGTGCAAGACAAACCCAATATACATTCCGCATCTCCAATCCCCTTCACAATAAAATACACACACACACTCCGCTCTAACAAAGGGGGCAGAATGGGATATTTTCCCCAATATCTCAGCATACCAAAAAAATTCAGGTGGATCAGAAACAAAAACTTCCTCTACTATATTGAAATATTTCAAAATCCTGGCAAATAAAGAAAAGAAAAACACTCAGGACATAAGTAGCAAACCTGCCATGCCAGAGCAGCATTAACTCACAGGACTCCAACAGCAACAACCCTACCTATGAAAAGGCAGCACTGCAAATATTACACTGGGCCCTAAAACACCAATACACCTCCTGCTGGGAAAACAAACACAATGAATAAACACCGCTACAGATTCCTACAAGAACACTTCAGCTCACCTTGGTCACTCTTGCAGAACACAGGCGGCCTTTCACCAAATTCAGAATCGTTGGCCACAAAATATAAGCCTATAGGCTAAAACTGAAATGGAAGCACCATGAAGCTGGACTCTGTAGGCAGTATGAAAACTAGAAAGAAAAGGAACAGTGCACGCGCTGTAGAACAATGTGCATGCTTTTAGCCATTTTCAGGAAGGACATTTTTCAGACAGTTGAGATATATATATATATATATACCGTATTTTGCGGTCCATAAGACGCCCCTGACCATAGGACGCACCTAGGATTTAGAGGAGGAAAATAAGAAAAAATAATTCTGTCCCCATGACGGACTCTGTACGGAGCTCCCCCTGGAGCAAATGTAGCGTCTCTCCCTTTCGCACGCTGTCTCCCTCCTCCTCCTCCTGCCAACTCAGCCCAATCAGTATGGCATAGGTCAAACATCAGTTGATTGAACCGCGTTTGCTACGGAGGCCCCTCCAGTTCAAACAACTCCCTGCCGGTCTGCATCTTACTGCGAAGGTCGGCAGTAAGATGCAGACCGGCAGGGAGTTGTTTGAACCGGAGGGGCCTCCATAGCGCACGCGGTTCAAACAACTGATGTTTGACCTGTGCCATACTGATTGGGCTGAGTTGGGAGGAAGAGGAGGGGAACGGCGCGCGAGAGGGAGAGACGCTACATTTGCTCCATAAGACGCACAGACATTTTCCCCCCACTTTTGGGGAAAAAAAAGTGCGTCTTATGGAGCGAAAAATATGGTAATTCACTCTTAAGACATGTAAGAGCATAAGAACATAAGAAATTGCCATGCTGGGTCAGACCAAGGGTCCTTCAAGCCCAGCATCCTGTTTCCAACAGAGGCCAAACCAGGCCACAAGAACCTGGCAATTACCCAAACACTAAGAAGATCCCATGCTACTGATGCAATTAATAGCAGTGGCTATTCCCTAAGTAAACTTGATTAATAGCCGTTAATGGACTTCTCCTCCAAGAACTTATCCAAACCTTTTTTGAACCCAGCTACACTAACTGCACTAACCACATCCTCTGACAACAAATTCCAGAGCTTTATTGTGCGTTGAGTGAAAGAATTTTCTCCGATTAGTCTTAAATGTGCTACTTGCTAACTTCATGGAATGCCCCCTAGTCCTTCTATTATTCAAAAGTGTAAATAACCAATTCACATCTACTCATTCAAGACCTCTCATGATCTTAAAGACCTCTATCATATCTCCTCTCAGCCGTCTCTTCTCCAAGCTGAACAGCCCTAACCTCTTCAGCCTTTCCTCATAGGGGAGTTGTTCCATTCACTTTATCATTTTGGTTGCCCTTCTCTGTACCTTCTCCATCGCAATTATATCTTTTTTAGATGCGGCGACCAGAATTGTACACAGTATTCAAGGTGTGGTCTCACCATGGAGCGACATTTTCCGTTTTATTCACCGTTCCCTTTCTAATAATTCCTAATATTCTGTTTGCTTTTTTGACTGCTGCAGCACAATGAGCCGACGATTTCAAAGTACTATCCACTATGATGCCCAGATCCCTTTCCTGGGTGGTAGCTCCCAATATGGAACCTAACATAGTGTAACTACAGCAAGGGTTATTTTTCCCTATATGCATCACCTTGCACTTGTCCACATTAAATTTCATCTGCCATTTGGATGCCCAATCTTCCAGTCTTGCAAGGACTTCCTATAATGTATCACAGTCTGCCTGTGATTTAACTACTCTGAATAATTTTGTATCATCCGCAAATTTGATAACCTCACTCGTCGTATTCCTTTCCAGATCATTTATATATATATTGAAAAGCACCGGTCCAAGTACAGATCCCTGAGGCACTCCACTGTTTACCCTTTTCCACTGAGAGAGATTTATAGCATCTTCCTCAACTTACGGTATGTTTCTGTTTGGGCATAGCTGCCCCAACAAATGAAGAGGAAAATACAAGCTAAAGAGCAAATACAGATCAGAGCCACTCCCCACTTTCAGCAAGTGGCTCTGATCTACATTTGCTCTTTAGCTTGTATTTTTAGGTTTTTTTAAGTTTCACATTACATTAAGCAGAATGTCAGCGAGACATCGTTCCTATTCCCACCAGGTGAGATCTACACACCGGAGCTCAAAGGACATAAAGCGAAAATGATGTGAACTAAGCTGATTCAGAACAGGATCAGAAATGGTTGGGTTTTGTGTCACCAAACATGAACTGTTTGGTGACCCATCCAGAGACTAAAATGAGCTGGTTTTGCACAGTGCAAGAAAAGTCCATCAGACATATATTTCAGTGCCAACTTTCTTTTTGGTGGATTAACACAAAAGCTCAAACAGGCCCACATTTCTGGATTAGTTCCCAATAGTGGGGGTAATTAAATTTCCAAAGGCACTTGTGTGCATAAAACTGTTTTATATGCATGATTAGTGGCTCTTTGAAAATGGTTCTGGTGGGAATGTGAATAAAATTACGGGCGGAACATGATTTTGCATGAATTTTTATGCTTATACTAAATAGGTGTTCCAGGGAGTGGAGTCTGGGGTAGGATTGGGGTTTACACGCCTACATTAAATTTTTCAAATTAGTCACATAAAAGTATGGGTGGTGGGTTACACCTGCTCCCAAGCCTGCTCTCGAGTGTCCCCCGTGCATTCCCGGCACAACCTGCAAATTTTCGAAGTGGACTTTTGCTTTGAAATTTCAGGCTAAAGTCTACGGGTACCTTTCACCCACCCACCTTAGCCCTGTGCAGGCTACTAAAAACTATCCTCCCAAATTTTAACAGCTAGTCACTCCTTCCAGATATCATAAGGGAAACATTTATTACCCCCTCTCACCACCACTTTTAACCCAATGCCTAAGACAGTATCTCAGGTTCTCTCAGTGGTCAAGGCCTGGATGGAAAATCTTCTCCAAGTCTGAGCCGCTCTGCACAATCTCTGGCCAGGAAGATCTGCCGTAGTAGTTGCCGCCGCTCAAGTGATTATGCTTAATGACATGCTGAAGCCCTGCTGGCCCCCATCAGAGTGAAGACTTGAATTTAAGGCTCCTGTATCTATACTTATATACAGTAAATCACCTATATAAGTCACCTACCTCCTGTTTCTCTTATGTTCTTACATCCTTATGTTTCACATTGTGCTGTGGTTGAGCCAAAAGGACTGACCCAAGGCAAAAAATTATATGGGACAAAAACAATCCCAACTTGCATGGTCATAAAACCACTACAAATACTTTTCAGCAGGAAACCAAGGGAATTGCACAATATAACTCCAAGCAGGGGACATTTCTGGCTATTCTCACCTTTCTAAGAAGGAGTTAAACTGGGGCAGGATATGGCATTTAGCCAGTGATTCTAACTTTAGGAAGCTTTCTTTGTCCAGAGGTTGATTTTACCCCTTCATTAGGATGGGAACAAACCAGGTGCAGTTGAGCAATGTGTTCACTTCCATGAGCAATTAGAGATAATCCAGGTACTTTCCTCCGTTCTCAGGCACCGATATGCTCTCAACACTATAGGAACACATTCTCAGTGCAGGTAGAGTTAAATACCTTGCTTTATGTTAAGAAACCTTTGCAGGTAGGTTTCTGCTGTAAAGCAAGTATTGTTATATAGGCATCGACTCAGAGCAAGCTCTTCCAGTTGAGCTGGTAGACTAAAAAAAGCTGATTCATTTCTCTACCCAACCACTTTTATAGTAAAGTAAACTAAGCTACAAGTATAGATTGACATTGCATTGTATGTAGGTAAAGTTTTAGCAAACATGGACCTAATATTTTGTGGGTGTAGGATCAACATTTTGATACCCTTCCCAAAATGTGCTAGGCAAATGATATCACAATACTGTGCCTTCACACCTCGAACATCAGTTTGTACAGCTAATAGTTACTGGTAGGATGGGACAATGAAGCATTCTACCTTAATTAGAAGGATTTGGCAAATGTACTCTGTTAGGTAATGCATTGCGGAGAACAAACTCCGCAGGCAGAATAGGTGGGAAAACATTCTGCTGTGGTGAGCTCTCAGCACTTAGATGTGAATGCAACTTTCTTGTTACCAAGTCCATAGAATTGGGAGATGGGAAAATTAGAGTCAAGCCCTCAACCCCCGGTAAAGCCTTCCTTGGACTGGGAACTTTTGTAAATGCATTTATTTATATTCTGCTTTTCAGCACTTCAAAGCAGATCATGTTCAGGCGCTGTGGGTATTTCCCTGACCCCAGAGAGGCTTATGATCTACGGACCTGAGGCAATAGAGGGTAAAGTGTCTTGCCCAAGGTCACAAGGAGAGGCAATGGGATTTGAACGCCGGTTTCCCTGGTGCGAATCTCACTGTTCTACCGCTAGGCTACTCCTATCCCAGTCTAATGTATGTTTGTGAACTTTAATTATATTGGGAAGGCAATAATGGTTAATAAAACGGAAAATGTCATAATGCCTCTGTATCGCTCCATGGTGAGACCGCACCTTGAATACTGTGTACAATTCTGGTCGCCGCATCTCAAAAAAGATATAATTGCGATGGAGAAGGTACAGAGAAGGGCTACCAAAATGATAAAGGGGATGGAACAACTCCCCTATGAGGAAAGGCTGAAGAGGTTAGGACTTTTCAGCTTGGAGAAGAGACGGCTGAGGGAGGAATATGTTACAAGTGTTTAAAATCATGAGCGGTCTAGAACGGGTAGATGTGAATCGGTTATTTACACTTTCGAATAATAGAAGGACTAGGGGGCACTCCATGAAGTTAGCAAGTAGCACATTTAAGACTAATCGGAGAAAATTCTTTTTCACTCAACGCACAATAAAGCTCTGGAATTTGTTGCCAGAGGATGTGGTTAGTGCAGTTAGTGTAGCTGGGTTCAAAAAAGGTTTGGCTAAGTTCTTGGAGGAGAAGTCCATTAACGACTATTAATCAAGTTTACTTAGGGAATAGCCACTGCTATTAATTGCATCAGTAGCAAGGGATCTTCTTAGTGTTTGGGTAATTGCCAGGTTCTTGTGGCCTGGTTTTGGCCTCTGTTGGAAACAGGATGCTGGGCTTGATGGACCCTTGGTCTGACCCAGCATGGCAAGTTCTTATGTTCTTATGTTCTTATCCTTCACATGCAGTGCAGGAAGCAGTAGCTGTTCTGGAACTGGGAGCATAGGCCCTTGAATTATGGGGCCCGCTGGACTCCTCTTGGAATGGTCACCTCTTGCAGTGGTTCCATCCATTCTAGACAACTCCTTGTAGAAGATTTCTTTAGCAATAGAAAATCTGCTGACCTCCTTTGGGGCTGCAGAAACCAGAGTTCCAGAATCATCTTCCCTCAACGCACAATAAAGCTCTGGAATTTGTTGCCAGAGGATGTGGTTAGTGTAGCTGGGCTGCATGTTCTCATCGGAGCAATTGGATAGTAACATAGTGACGGCAGATACAGACCAAAATGGTCCATCGAGTGTTTAGGGTTATAAATGCTTTGTGTAGGTAACCCCATGCCTTCCGTTCAGACTCAGCAGCCACGACTATGTTGAAGGTTTGTGATATTATTACTCTGGATACTCTTAGGAATGTAATTGTAGATTTAAAGAAAGTACTTGGGAAATGTTTTAGGACTGGAGAATAAGATGCATGCCCATTAGAAAGTTATTGAGACAGTTACAGCTAATGGGCCGGATTTTAAAAGTCCTATGTGAGTAGGGGGGGGTTACGCGTGCCGGGCCTAAGTCCCGGGGCTTTACTAAAGGTGTATTCCGGGGGCGTGGCGGGGGCGGGACGGTCCGGAGCGGGGGCAGGGCCAGAGGCCTCCAACACAGCGGCCATCCACAATGCCGCTGTGTCGGAGGATCGCGTGCCGGCAGGCTGCCGGCGCCCGCATCATGTGCCTGCCCAGAGGCAGATGCAAAAGGTAAGACATGCACGCGCATGTTATAAAATCGGGCGTACATGTGTGCTCGCCGGGTAGCACGCACACTAGAGATGTGCTTCGGGTAAAAACTTCATGCCTGGCTTTGTTTCGGGGGGGCACCCGCGGGAAATTTGTTTATCCCGTGGTTTGGGTGGGGGGGGGGGGTTTCTGGGGTCCTGGTTTTTGGGTTAATGCGCACCATCAGGAGTTAGCGCTCGCTAACTCAAAAATGAATTTTTTCCGAAATTTCAGAAAAAGATTCAATCGTTTTTCGGTTCTTCCGAACCATTCCAAATTAGGCAATTTCATTGACATTGCCTAATGGAGGAAAAACGATTGCACGTCCCTAGCGCACACCTTTTAAAATCTACCCCAATGTTTCTAGTTGGAGAAGTAATTGGGAACGTTAGCCAGAGATAACGTGTGCTCGCTATTATGAGTTTGGAATCTGTGCAAAACGCCCCCAAATAAAAAAAATCATTTCATAAACTTCAAGTGATTTGGGATATGGATCTCCTTGAGAATTACTAGAGCAGTTTTCAAAACCATGCAGGTAGGTGCAGAATCCTCAGGTACTTTTACCTCTGGATTTTGCACCACTTCTCGAATATAGGGGTACATTTTAAAACACAGCGCGCGCGCGTACTTTTGTTCACGCACCAGGCGCGTATCTTATAAAATCCGGGGTCGGCGCGCACAAGGGGGTGCACATTTGTGTAACTTGCACGCGCCGAGCCCTGCACGAGCTGCCCGTTCCCTCCGAGGCCGCTCCGAAATCGAACCTTCCCCTACCCCTCCCCCACCTTCCCCTACGTAACCCACTCCCCCGGCCCTATCTAAACCTCCCCCCTACCTCTGTCGCACAAGTTACGCCTGCTCGAGGCAGGCGTAACTTTGTGCGCGCTGGGCCAGCTGCCACGCGTCATGTTCCAGTCCAGGGGCTGGTCCGGAGGCCGCGGCCACGCCCCCGGAACGCCCCCGGTCTGAAACCACGCCCGCGGCACCGTCCCTTGATGACGCGCCGACCGCGACACGCCCCCGACACGCCTACCCCAAGAAAGCCCTGGGACTTACGTGCGTCCCGGGGCTTTGCGCACGCCGGAAGCCTATGCAATATAGGCTCGGCACGCGCAGGGGCGTTTTACAAGGGTTACGCACGTACCTTATGCGCGTAACCCTTTTAAAATCCAGCCCATACTGCCCAAGGAAGCGATACTCACAGAGATTTGCTCCTGCTTGTCTGTGGTTATGTTTTATGACCAAAAAAAACCCCGCCAAGCATGCATGGTTCAGAAAATTCAAAACTATGGCCTAGATTTATCAAAATGCGGTAAGTACCGCATGCGATAGCAAAAGGGGCGTGGTTTTTGCTAATGTAGTATTTATCGCATTTTGCGATACTTACCTGTGCGAAGAGCTAAGTTAGTGCACATTGCGATACCATTTCCTCTGAAATAAGCCGTACGGGACACATCGCAAATCGCACCGCCTAACGCATTTGAAAAAGGTGTAGCTAAAAATCTGCGTTATGGCTGTGCGATACTCTTCGCAGGGAGCCTAACCCAGCCTACTCCTCCCATTTTTGGAATTTTCATCGCACCATACGATATGGTGCGATCGCATGCGGTAAACACGTTTTCGCATGCGTTAAAGGCCTATCGCATGCGAAAACGGGGCTTTTCGCATGCGATAAGCCCTTAACGCATGCAAAAACGCCTTACCGCATTTTGAAAAATGACCCCCTATGTGCGTTGTTTCTTCCTCCAGCCTAAGGCCTCTCCGGGAAGGCCTGTATGAAGATCCAGGTAAAAGAACAAATGTTGTGAAACCATGCAGGTACTTTTATCTGCACACTGGTTGGGCAATTTTCAGAAAAGCACTTTTACCTGAGCAAATAACCTTGAAACTTTCCCTCCCCGTGCTAGATTGTTCACAAATTCCTAAGGAACATGCACTCCCAGCGTGAAAGCTTACCATGGCGCTCTCGGCTCCTGTTGGAAGGCAGAACCCACCACCCAGACTGCAACTTTAATGATCCCTTTAATATTTTTTTTTTGAAACCAGAATAGGACTGGCTTATCTGCCTTTTTTTTTTTTTTCCTGAAATCTAGCAAAAGATGTTTTGGGAATTATTTAGGTTGCGTCCTGCTGTTTCACAATTTACACAAAGGGAGGGAAATTTCCCAAAGCATTTCAACAGATAAAACAGTTATTTACCTGCTGCATTTCTGTGGGCAAAGTTAGTGAGAGAGTTGGACTTCTGTGCATAGATTTGAAAATGCAAAATTCCCGAAAACTTTCCGAGCCCAAAATAGCAGGAATAAGTGTCTGGATTTGGCGGGATCATTTTCCAAGCAAATGTACGCGTGTAGGCCTGCTTTGAAAATTGGTGCAACTTATGAGTGCATTTGCCGGGAGGAGTAACTTATGTACGATGGCTACAAAATTCCCCCCTTAAAGGGGAAGACAGGTCTGTAAGATGGAGTCCATCCTTTCACTTCATTTCCCAGCGAAGTGCAAGCTTGTTTACAAAGATACTCAAGATGTGTTTTGGGAACCATAGCAGCTCCCTGATTTTTTTTTTTTTTTACCATTTCATTTAGTTTTATCAGATTCACTGCCAGCGTGTGAGATTAGTTCAGTAACCATCGCTGAGGTTTAAAGTGCTTTTGGTTACGTGTGTGTTCTTTCCTTCTGAAAGCTACTGATGAGAAAATATTTGAGACTGCCTGCCTTATTGCACATTATCATTGTCTGTTTCGTTTTTCTTGTGTCGGTTTATTCTTCCTGCTCTGCTTTGGATTAGTGAACCTCTTGCTTTGACTCTTTAATCTTTTTTTTTTTTTAATTGTATTTATTTATCCTTGTGGGAAGATTGATTTATTCTTTGGAGTGTTGTATATTTGCATATCTATCTACCTCTATAACAGTATCTATACGTATGTATTCATATGTATATATATATATATATATATATATATATATACATATATATATATATATATATTGAGAGAGAGAGAGAGAGAAATCCAGATACAATTGAAAACAATGGCAGATTACTTCTGAAGTGTGAGAACAGGTTTTCCACAGTTTCCTTATAAGCTCTAGCCTTTCTGCTGTATACAGCAGTTCATTGCTATCACAGTTCACGAGGGGGGCTCAATTTTTTTTTATTTATCGCAGCCAGATCTAATTTTAAACTCTTGATTTATTGTTTTGTACTGCCTGATCCCTTTATGGATAAAATGTCCATTTTCTTGTTTCTATGCCGTTTCCTCTGCTTTGCTTTACGAGCCACCATGAGCTGAGAAACATTTATGCACAATGATTTATTTTAGTAAAAACTTAAGTCTTCATTGTTCCTCTGATTGCCTATAGCACACCCTTCCATCAAGGTTATATAACAACATTCTTATATAATAAATGTTCTTCTAACAACCCTCCTCACTGCCAGATACTATTCATTAGTTATACCAGCAGCCTTTTCAAATGTTTCACAACTCACATGGGACTTTTTAGTTAAAATGTGACGGTGTGATGGGGGCGGAGAGACAGCTTCATAGAGGGACCGCTGATAAGATCCTCTTAGATGGAAAAATATTTGGAGGGGAATTTTCTTTTTATTAGAATTGCAAAGAATAAATACAATATTGCCCCCTAAAAGGGATATTATCAGTCGTAACAAGAAATGACAACATTACAAAAAAGAATTTGAAACAATCCCATGTGACTCATTTTTTTCCCATTTTACCTCTGTATTCTGGTTGTACTTTCCCCCTCCCCCACACCTAGCGTTCGTACCACCTACGTGCACACATTCCCACCCAGCTGGATCTCTAGACCAGTGGTCCCCAATCCTGTCCTGGGGGCCCACCAGCCAGTCGGGTTTTCAGGATAGCCACAATGAATATGCATGAGAGAAAATTTGCATGTCATGGAGGCAGTGCATGCAAATTTTCTCTCATGCATATTCATTGTGGCTATCCTGAAAACCCGACTGGCTGGTGGGCCCCCAGGACAGGGTTGGGGACCACTGGTCTAGACCATTTAGTTCAACAATATATACCTCCTGCAAGCAAGGCAAGAAGAGTAGGCTATCTAACATCGCCAAACATCTTCTAGACAATCCTTAGTACCGGTTCCCACAACCAAAAAGGATCCTAGCTGCACAGCCAGTTGTTTAGGATGTTGCAAATTCCTTTTCTTTAATAATTCCATCTGTGCCATGTGTTTCATTAGGTCTTCCCATGAATGAACAGTGAGTAACTCATCACTTTCCCAGCTGAATACTATTACTTTCTTAGCTAACAGTAGTGCTACTATAATAAACCTTCCTCCCTCCCCCCAACATAGCCGTAGCTTTTGTCTATTAAATTTAAATATATTATCTGGCCTGACCAGGGGACTTGACATCCCAAAACACAGTCCATCCAACAATGCACATATCTGGTTCCAATAGCCTTGCAGTTTGCTTCACCCCGTAAACACACGGCACAGGGTTAAAGTTCCCTCGGTGTTGCATTTCATGTATAAGTCAGAGTCCCATAAGTGCATTTTATCTCCTAGGGTGCTGGCAGTATATATCCTGTGAAGAAGTTTGAATTGTACCTCTCTCAAGCTTGCAGAGATTGGATGCTTATATAACAATGAAAATGCTAATTGCATATCTTCCTCTTCTAATTCCACACCCAGATCCCCACTACAAAGCCGTGCCGGCTGAGTTATGTAGCCTCCAGCTATTTAGATTTTAAGTGCATGAACCATATTGCTATTTTATCAAATTTGGGAACAATATCTAAGAAGCTTTCTTCGTCCTATGCAAGAGATAATAAGCCTCAAGTCCCTCCTGCATAACTTCAAGCAGTAATGCTGTCCCTGCAAATAGACAAAGAAATGTGAGCTCAGCAAATCCCAGGTCTCCTGCATTTGCTGAAATTAGTATAACCAGGGTATCTCAGAATCAACCCATAGCACCTGACTACTCAGGCCTTTGCAGGACCAATCTTTAAATACCCCACTGTCAAGTCCCAATGAGAATTCACTGTTTGTTTCCTACTAGGGTAAGAAAAGGAGAAAGAACAGGGCTGCATCCTAGGCTTTTTCTTCACCAGATCCAAGCCTTTCTTATAGCCTTTAACCAGAAAGCAGGGTATAATGTTGAAGCAAATTGTGTCCCTTGAAGATGGAGCAACCAAAAGATGATGATTGGTAAAAACAAGGATTCTTTATTATTACAATGGGTGGTAACCAGTAAAGCCCAACTCTGGCCGAGTTTCGCTCATGCGACCGAGCTGCTTCAGGGGCTGTAATGATCAAACAAGCTTTCTCAGTGGGGTTTTAAAGATCTCCATTCAATCTTCTTTCTCTAGCAGACACATTGTTCCAATGAGACTGCTCTCCTCTTTACTTTCAGATGTTCTGTTTCTGACGTGCATTTCCCCTTAGTTTGCCCTGAACGTCACTGCCAGCGGCAGCTTAGATCCAGAGAGGGGAAAGAAGATCCTACCTCCCATATCTCATAACCCACACACCATACGACATGGCGCAAAATGACAATTAAGAATCCTTGTTTTTACTGATCCATCACCTTTTGGTTGCTACTTTGCTACATTGGATCGGCTTCTGTCTTGTTTCCTGGGACCATCCCTTTAAGATGGAGTAAATTACTTGGATTGTAGAGGGATATCCAGTCTGCCCTCAGACCCTCCACATCAAATTTCTTATGACTGGAAACCCATCTTGTATATAGCATAAGAGGCACAAAATATTATTAACTTGCAAGTCAGGTAGAGCTAACCCACCTTGATGTTTCCCTAACTGTAGTGTATCAAATTTGATATGTGCCCCTAAAGTTGATATAAATATTTGTACATCCATTTTTAACCCACATTGGGGTCATCTGCAGGCAATTTAAAAATGTAGGGTGCATCTTCCCATAATATAATAAAGGTATGGACCTCGATCTCTTCAACCATGGCTTGACCCTTTCCAAGATGATTGTAAAGTTTGCTTCATAAAGTTCCAATTCCATACGTGCCAGATGAATGCCTAAATAACACATTCATTCCATGGCCCTCATTAGAGAAAAGGTTACCTTCCCATCTCTTTTTCAGAGATTTGTTCAAGGGAAACACTTCTGATTTGTTATAGATAACTTGTATGCCTGCAAATGATCCAAACTTGTCAAAAAACAGCTATGATTTCCCTCAAACAGCTTTTGGGATCGCCCATGCATAACGTCATATCATCTGCAAACAAGCTCAGCTTGACTTTTTGATGGGTAAACCTTCAAAAGATCTTAATGTTGCGCAATCTGATTGCCAATGGTTCAAGGGGCAGGACAAACAACAACAAGGGGAACAGCGGGCATCTCTGCCTCATACATCTACCTAAAACAAAGGAAACAGACAGGGTACCATTTATCAACAGTTGGACCAGCAGTTTATTGTAGAACAGCCTCATCCATTATATCTCAAACCAAACTTTTGCAGTGTCCACATTAGGTATGGCCACTCCATGCAACTGGATGCTTTTTTGGCATCTAGGCTCACCAGGAGCCCATCCCTATTTGCACGCTTGGAAGCCTGAAGCACCAAGATTGCCTTTAGCAGGTTGTTGTTAGATAATCTGCCCTTAAACCCAGACTGCTGCTAAAAGTTTGATGTCTTGGATTAATAGTGAGATTGGATGGTATGACTCTGGGTAACATGAATCTTTGCCCAGTTTGGGCAATAGGACCACTGTTGTCAGGTTATATCTCGTGCCAAACATATCCCGGTCACATGCTGCATGAATCATGGATTTCAGTGGAGTGAGAGTAAGGTCCCATTAGAGTTTATAGAGCTCTGAGCCCAAGCCACCTAGACCTGGCTTTATAACTCTGAAAACCTCACCTTCATGAATAGGCACATCCTGAAGGGGAATTTTCACCATCCATAGTGTTCCAAGGTACAAACACACGTTAGTACGCATGCACCTTGGAGGTCATTTACAAAGAGAAGCTACATGGAAAGTTATTAGTTTCCCTTTGAAAATTGCGCATATAGTGCAATGTGTATAACGTGGCCATGTATTTTCCATCTGCGGTTTTTGTGGGCATACGATTGGTAAAACAGCGTGCGTGCGTTTGAATATAAATCTGCGTGCGTGCATTGTTTTCTTTCCCTGAACTAAACACACTCTCAGAAATACCTTTTTTCTAATCCATGAGAAAGCTCAGACATACTTTTATTTGCTGGAAAGGAGATCATTTTCAACCAGGGTAATCAGCCCTGGTAAACACCATTGAATCACTGTCTTCTTGGTGTCTTTGAACATACTGGGAAAGACGGTGAGAGTTGGGAGAATGAGCAGATTACTCACTCTTCTCTTCAATCATTAGAATACTGCAAGGGTTTTCAAATAACTAGTACAGTTCTCCGCAGGCTGGGAATTTTCAGAAACTGAAGAGTAAAGCTATTGAATTAAATTCAGAAAAGCAAAGATAGTGCAAAAAAAAAGTGCAAATCACCTCGTCACTTTACTTGTGCAATCTTGCAATGTTCTCTCAACCTAGCTTGATGGACTCTTTACCTGGGTAACATTAAGCTAGGTTGAGAGCACATTCATTGCACAAATCTCATCTTTGAATGAGTTTCCTCACTCTGAAGGTCATCAAATCTTCACAAGAAACCACTGTTCTGTTCGTACGTCTCACGCTGAATGTCAAAGTGGCCCCTAACCCCTACACTAATACCTGCACTTCACCTAGAGTTAGAGTTACTAGGTGGGCCTCCCATAGAGATATAAATACCTATCTAGCATGAGCACATTATGGCTAGGTTCTCTCTCTCTCTCAAGGCCCTGATAGCTGGCTCTCCAGGAGTTTATGAAGCACAGCGTGCAATATGGCTTCACAAAACTGTGAGCCCAGCCCACTTGGCCAAAAATCCCACCCCAATATCCTCTCATTTGCATTGCATTATGGTGCTTTCGCACACATTAATGGCATTTTTTGCATGCGAAAATGCCATATAGCACTTTGACAAATGACCCCCTTAGCTGGCTAGACCTTTTATAAATCTACCCTTTGGTGTTTACCCATAGCCCTTAAGTTTTATGAGTGCCTCATTTTCTTGTGGTGCTGCTTCATTTGAGTTCATGACTCATTAAACAAGCACAGAGGAACTGATTGCACCTCAGAATAAGATCAGTCAGAAAAATAACTTGGGAGTACTAATGTGTACTAATCCAGCCTGCTCCTTTGCGACATCTTCAAAAGTGAAACTGCTGATGGACATCAAGTTTATCGGAGTTCCTACCCTGTACAGCACGCAAACCTAGAATGCTTGTCACCTGGCCTGAACTGTAACCCAATAAGGTCAACTCAGGTATGAATATTACAGGCTCAGCTGAAATGAATTTCAAAAAGCTTTAAGAGCATTTTCTCATTCCTGGAGCAGACTTGCTCATCTTTTTGTCCTGACTTTCTTGAAATACAAATACTGTATGAACCTCAACTTCAGATTATACGAACAACAGTAAAATCATGCCTGACATCGCAGGGCTACAGCCAAATGGATAACCCTGCGCCTTTATCTGACATGATCCCAAGTTTAATATGTGGAAATTCACTTGATCCCAGAAGATGACCGAAATAAAATAACAGGCCCCTACTTCCCTCCCCTTCCTCGCCCAGAGCAAGGAAACTCTGGTGGAAGCAGCGGGAGCCACAGTATCAGCGGTCAGTGCAGGGCCTGTGAGTCAGTGCATGCTCATGGGTCCTGGCCTTCTGCAGGGATGTCTCGTGTAACAGGAAACAAGTGCAAGAGGAAGGGGATAGGGCCTGAAAGGATCTTAGGGCCTGCGTCGACTGCCGCTGCCGGTTGAAAGGGAGATCTGAAATGAGGGTGACGCAGAAGACCTTGCTGAGAGGGGCAGTCCTGTTTCCGTGACCCCACTCACTGATTTTACAGACCCCATGATTACACGATCCAGAATTTGGGAATTGCTGGGGAAATATAATACTTTCGTGAACACTAATCGGCATGCTGCAGGTGTTTACCTTGGGTGTTAGCAGTTGGCATTAGAGATCAATGTCCTCATAGGTTTCTGTAATTTATGATTAAGGTTCGTCATCACTACTTGTCACCCATGCGCAATAATTCTGTCAGCACTGCGGGTTTTGCTTTGTTTTGTTTTATGGGAGATTTAACCCTCCCAGTTTGGCCAAAGTCCAAATAGTTTCGTGTCCCCAGTGGGTTGGAGGTCATGGCGTTAACCTCCCGTATTCTACAGGTTCTCAATCTCATCCAAAAGGCCAAGGAAGGATTATACTTGGATCTCAGCCAAAAGGCCATGAAGCAATCTATCAGTGCTGATGGAAGACAAGTTGACTTCTCACTGCTATTACTGGCAATTAAGCTAAGTAATGAAGCTTAGATCAATGAGAGAAGTGATTCTGGCGGGGGGGGGTTGTGGCATTTAATGGCAATTTTATATACTTATATAAAAAACTGAAGGCAAAAAATTCTCAAACGTTTTGTATTGGTGGCACTGGAATTTAAAAAATGTAATGGAGGATGGTGGTTTGTCGATGATTACAGAAGAATAACGCTGGGTAACCTGGATTAAAGTCAGCGTATATATGAAACTATCACCATTCATTCATTCGGTGCAGGGGTGGGGCACCAGTCAAGGGAAGCCACTGTCGGAGGGCGGAGTTCGTGGAGGGGATGGAGAGGTTTGCAAGGAGAAGCGTTACCCAACCCACTGCCTTTACCCGAGCCCACGTCACAAAACAAATCAGAGAGAGAGAGTGAGAGAGACCTATCCTCTCGATATTTTAAGCCCCTCGTAAGACTGCTGCGCAATAAACGAGAAATTTCAGGGGGCGGGGCTGGGGCAGAGTTAGGACTTACACACACACACTTTCAATTTTTAAATGGTATTTGCAGGGGCAGATGGAATTTTGCACAGGGAAATTTACGAGAATTTTTCAAAGCAAACGTTTAGGTGCGTACTTTCGATTTGAAAAATGCGTGAAAGTCTGCGGGCGAAAAAGGAGCCGCGGATCCTTCCATCTTTGAAAATCTCCCCTCCCGTGAGTACGTTTCTAAACTTTTTACTGCCTGGAAAGCGCGCTTGAAAACGATCCCCCTGCTCACGGTAGGCAAGAGGACGCGTGCCCATGCTTTTTACCGTGGGATAAACGGGAGCATTAGGCCAGGGGAGGGAAAGCACGTGCGGGGATTTCATTCATCTTTAAAATCCTCACTGGCACAAAGGACTCGCACTCGCTCCCCCGCTGGTACAAATAATAGAAGCAAGGAACACCACAGGAGGGTTCCCCTTTGAAAATTAGCTTGCAGAAACCACTGTCAAGGGCAGGCATTATTAATCTGTAACATTTCACTTCAGATCGACTCTTTAACTCTTCTTTTTCCATTATTGTTGATCCCTGACGGTTTAATACAATTAAACTCAGACTTCCTAAGTGCTCTCGCTCACAAAAGAAATTTGGAGTAGAAGCAATGGTTTAAAAACTTTTTAAAGATAATCCAAAGCAACTGATGTTTTAAAAATTCTTTTAGAAATGGTGTTTCCAAAAAAGTGATACTGAAAAGCCCCAAACCAGGAGTATGGAAGATAATGGACTTTGTGCTTGAGAGAGAGGAGGTGGCCTAGTGATTAGAATCATGAGCTGGGAGCCAGGAGAGCTGAGGTCCTGTTTTTCGCACACCGATACTTCTTGTTTGAGAAAGTCACGTTCTCTCATACACCCTCTTTAATTATTATAAACACCCCTGGAGTTGGCACTTAGTGCACCTGTATATAATCTGTTGTAAAGCATCCTGGTTTAAAGTGCAATTATAAACGCTGAAACAATAAGTCACTGCCCCTTTATGATCAGGAAAACCATCCTTGAAATGTATTAATCTATATAACGAGGACTGTGTTTTTACACTGCAGATTCTTAGCTTCCATCCTCAAATAGACCTGGCTGTCAGGATAATGCACAATGAATATTCTTCAGACGTAGCTGCATATGTTTAGTCAAAGAACAAGGCTGAATTGCATGGCTTGGTTACCCCAGAAAACCAGGCCAGAGTTAATAATCAGTGCTTTACAGTGTACATAACAGATCATAATCACCTTGTCTTAAATTTCCTCTAGTGACATCATAGTCTTGTATCTTCAATAACACAATTTAATACCATGGGCAGAAACAGACTGCAAGCTAAAGACAGAGCCTCAAAAACATTGCAAGAATTGACCTGTTATAGTAAACAGGATTCAGACAGAAAGAGACACATGACAAGAAAACGTTTGTGCAACACCCTAATGAAGCACATACAATTAAAGAACGTCTGATGTTGGGTTTTTATGATCCTAGCACCGGCCTCTGTAGTTTTTCAAAATCACAAATTTGGTCAGATAAATGGTGGACTGGACTTAGCTCAGAGGAAAGAGGAAAATTCTCTCATTTTGGACAAGGAAAATGATCAGATTTTCCCCTTTTCCCTCTGACTGCACCTCTCAAGCAAAATCGTTATATCTTCCCTTCCTTAGGCAAGCAAACTGACACCTCAATCCCTCAGCTCTGGGGTTAACTAATTAGAGTCTCACTCACTGGATTAAATGCAAAAATTAGTATGTTTATTCTTTTGGAGTTACCAACAGACAATGCGCAATAATAAGAGTCACCAACTGGATGAGTTACAAGAATCATAACAGAGATCTACAACAAAGCAAAACCCTACACGCACTAAACGTCCTCTTCCTCTAGCATTCGGATCTTAAAATGGCTGCCAAACGTCCCAAGGGGGTCATTTACTAAACTGTGGTAACACATTTACCACACAATAAACAGCTTTTTACTGCATGGTAAATGCATCACCCCACAGATAACGTGGATGCATGCAAATCAGCGTTTAATACGTTAAGTCAAGTAGCCATGTGATTTGATGGGAAATCAGGTACGCCTCATAAAGTAGCTAACGAGGAGCATCGGAAAACTAACGCGAGACCCTGATGCTCCCCGGGTCTTCACTTAAAGGGGGACCCGCAGCCCTGAATGTAAAAAAAAAAATCCCTGGGAATCTAGTGAGAGCCCCTCGACCACACCCCGAGCTGGCAAAACTTCAATAAATGAAGGGGAAGCCTCAGTGCGGGACCAGACCTCGCTCCTCAGTGCCCAATCTCTGCCCAGGTGGTTCTTCCCCCCCCAAAGCGGTGGCAGGACCACCCGCGGGGGCTGGAGCAGGAGCCTTAGGGCCTCTGCCACCGCCGGACCACTGGGATACAAATTAAGATTTGGTGGAGGTGAGAGATGGGGGTCCAGGGGGATAAAACGTATTTAACCAAGGAGACAGAGCACAGGGCTATGGGACCAAGGCCAGCACCGGGGCTACTTTCCTTTTATTTTTTTAAAACTTTTACCACCTCAGGATGCAGGGGGGGGGGGTGAGAGAGAGGGTCTCACTAACCCCCCCCCCCCCCAAGGGTTTTTACACTCAGGGTCAGGGAAAGATCTGGGATGGGGGGGCTACCAATCCACAAAATGTGGGCCTGCCGTCACCTGGTACCACACTGCCACGGTATTTTTCAATGCAGCATTTTACTTCTGGGGAAAATTCTTGTGAGATTTACTAACTTGTGGGAAAGAGTACTGCAGGTTATTTAAATTCTAAGATATTTTTCCCTCAGGGAATATTCTGCTGCTTAGTAAATCTCTCCCAAATGTCTTAGTCATTTTTTCAAGCAAGATCCCACATCCCTTCAGCAATACTTCTCCTAAAAGCTCCAGCATGTCAACTGTGGTACATAGGGCCTGTAGGCGCCATAAGGATATGAGAGAGAGAAAGAGAGGGAGAGGGAGAGAGACCAGCTGTAATATGTTTGCACTAGATAGGTATTTATATCTCTATGGGAGGCCCACCTAGTCACTCAAGGTGAGGTTTAGGTAGTAATGTAGGGGTTAGGGGCCACTTTGACATTCAAAGTGAGATGTAAGAACAGAACAGTGCTCCCTTGTGAAGATTTGATGACCTTCGGAGTGAGGAAACTCACCCAAAGATGAGACTTGTGCAATGTTCTCTCAACCTAGCTTGATGTTACCCAGGTAGAGAGTCCATCTCTCTCTCCCCTCCCCCCCCCCCCAGTGGTTGTATGTAGGAAATACAACAATTCTGGCACTTATTGCAAAGAGTGAAATAGTTATCACAATTTGCACTAAGATAGTGCTTCGCATAGGTATTAGCGCAAATAGTGATAAACTGCCTATTACCATAAAACACACCCCTTTTCCTATTGCATGCAATATTTAGTGCATTTTGATAAATCCAGGCCTAAATTAGCTAGATAACTTTAGGATTGCCTGGAAGCAGTCTTAAAGTTAGTCAGATAAACTTCTCCAGCTAACTTCCTGATAGCCAAGTGAATTCAGCAGTGCACCTGCACCGCTGAATGTCCGATATAAGTTAGCCGGGTACGTTTATCCAGCTAATTTATCTGCTCTCTACCCAGCTGAATATTGGCCTCCATAGGTTCAATAACTGGAAATGGTAAAGCAAAAATTTAAAAAGAGTTGCACCTGACACTTAAGCAATCAACTTCAAAATTTCTCTCTGAAAAAGGCTACACAAGTGAGAATTCATCTATGTTTTTCTGTGTTCTCCAGCAGGCCATCTTGCAGTAATATGGTGAGGGGGGATAGATACTGCATTTAAATGCCCACGAGTGTTTTAAATACCTACCGTGGTAGGTAACTTGATGTATGTTCATTGTCATTCCCTGCACTAGGAGCACATTATGCCAATGGGCGAGAGAAAAGACCGACAATAAATAGGCAAATAAATGACACAACACTGGTGAGATCAGAAAGGAAAAAGGGAGATGAGGAGACCGAGGCTATTAGAGATGATCAAGAGAGGAAACTTTTAAAAGGCCTCCTCCCTTAACAAACTCAAATGTGCTGTCAATGTTGGTATCCTTAATTCCCACGGCGCAAAAGCTGAGAATCATTATGGTGGAAAGAACATTCACAGCAAAGACAATAATTATATAATCCTCTTAGTCAAACCTAAATCTCTCCGCATGCTGTTATTGCTTTCAACTCATTGTTCAGTCACTCTTACCTTCCTCTCTGTAATTATGTTCGCGTCATATCTGTTTGTGCACTCCCCAAAGACCTTTAAAGTCCAACGCTGTGAGAAGGGCTGCTGGAGAACTTCCTGTCAGATAGACATGTGAGAGATCTGCTCTCTGAAGAGCAAGCCGGCAATGCGTAAACCTTCCATGTAAAATTGCTGTCTTTTCCCAATACTTAGCCCAGGAAACAATTGTCATGGCCAAGGGTAAATCGACCAAAACTGAAGCAGTTTTCGCAGCATCAAACGGTGTCAAAATCAGGAAAATGGTTACTAGCAAGGTAAATGAAACTAAACGTTTCCTTACCATGATCATTAAGGAACTGTAATCCCTAAAAGTACTAATGGCAGAGAATCATGGCAGAATTCAATAAACTAAAATGAAGGTGCCTTCTCTAAAATGTCCATTTTTAGTTTAATTTAGTCTAGTTTAATGTGATTGATCGCCATTTCTTACATAAGTAAAGCAAAGAGATATACAAAAAAATCGACATGTTAACATATGCAATAAAATACAACAGCTATAGGAGGGCCAGCTTGTAACTCAAGTGAGGATTGGTGGTGGTCTAGGGTTTGGGGGCCAGTTTTACATGCAGAATGAGACATATGAACAGTACAGTAAACCTCAGTGAAGATTTGACATGATTTGGAGTGAGGAAAGTCACACAAAGATGAGATTTCTACAATGTTCTCTCGCCCTAGCTTTGATGGACTCTCTACCAGGGTACTATCAAGCTACCTCATCAAGGACCTTTGAGATCATACTATCCCAAGCAATAAATGCTGCCTCAGTAAAGGAGATATCAAATTGGCCAAAGCAGGTTCAAGAGTACCTTTCTTCTGATCCAATTCAATCGCCCCATGCTTTATAAATGGCTGAACCTTAGGGATGGACACTGCTAAATGCCACCAAATAATGATTGGACCAAAACACTCTAACCACTCTGTATCGCTCCATGGTGAGACCGCACCTTGAATACTGTGTACAATTCTGGTCGCCGCATCTCAAAAAAGATATAATTGCGATGGAGAAGGTACAGAGAAGGGCGACCAAAATGATAAGGGGAATGGAACAGCTCCCCTATGAGGAAAGGCTGAAGAGGTTAGGACTTTTCAGCTTGGAGAAGAGACGGCTGAGGGGGGATATGATAGAAGTCTTTAAGATCATGAGAGGTCTTGAACGAGTAGATGTGACTCGGTTATTTACTCTTTCAAATAATAGAAGGACTAGGGGGCATTCCATGAAGTTAGCATGGGGCACATTTAAAACTAATCGGAGAAAGTTCTTTTTTTTTCAATGCACAATTAAACTCTGGAATTTGTTGCCAGAGGATGTGGTTAGTGCAGTTAGTATAGCTGTGTTTAAAAAAGGATTGGATAAGTTCTTGGAGGAGAAGTCCATTACCTGCTATTAAGTTCACTTAGAGAATAGCCACTGCTATTATTAGCAATGGTTACATGGAATAGACTTAGTTTTTGGGTAATTGCCAGGTTCTTATGGCCTGGATTGGCCTCTGTTGGAAACAGGATGCTGGGCTTGATAGACCCTTGGTCTGACCCAGTATGGCATTTTCTTATGTTCTTATGACTGAAGCTATTTACTATAAAACCATTCAAAAAAACTAAACAAAGGGTATGGCCAAATTTATGAGTAGGAACATTAACAATTTGCTGCCAGCCAAGGGACATCATAGTTTCTATAAAAGGCTGAACATATGGCACAACGTGTATATTAAAGTGCACAATGACCAATTTGTTGTTTATGTAAACACCCTTGGGCACCAAACTATCTCGGGCACTGTCACGTGGGTAGCCAGACGGTAAGGCTATTGGGATTTCTTCTTTTAAAGATGGTATGGAGATAGTTTGCACACCCAGAGTGTCTTCACCAGAAAATAAATCAAAATAGAAAAATGATTTCAGAGGCACATTTATAATTAGATTAAAGGATTTTATTTTGCTGGCAAATGGATAATTTTCTAGGTCCTTCACCTCTAGAAAACAAGTGTAATTATTGAACAAAAAAACTTTCAATAATGTCCATAATTTAAATAAGAAAGAATTTACTTCTGGTGCACAAAAAAACAATTGCTCATATGTGACTCACTAATTCTTAACACCGTTTAGAATAGAAACTGGTTCCTGTACAAAGATTACATCTTAATGAGAACAAATGTTGAATTTCAACTTTAATTTAAGAAATCTGATTCTTTGTGTTAACTTGTTATTACAGGCTCTTCAGGCAATTCTGGAATTCTCTAGGAAAGTATTAACAACTTTTATCTTTAACCTGATTTAACTCAATGACTTTAATCTCTTGTATTTGCATGTATGTTGCACTAGTGCAATTTACCAAAATTGTGTCACAGTTTGTTGGTGCGCACTTATCTTTGCTGGGTAATAACGTTTGAGAGCGCTGCTTGTGAACACTGGATAAAGAGCGCTGACCCAGGAATGATGTGAAGCTTTGGCGGCTTGTGATCGAGGAACAGCTCATGCTGCTTGATGGCGCAGACTGGACCTGATCTACCACTCTTGAATCACAAAGTCTCAGGATACAGTGGTTCACCTGCTACACTATCTCAAACCAAATCAATAATAAACACTGACTGCCTCACACGGACAATCTTACGCAGTCTATAATGATGCTAGTGTGTGTGTGTGTGAGAATGACACTGGAGTTCTTGCTAATAGAAATAACAAAAAAATAACAAAAAAGGAAAAAGTTGTAGGACTTCTATATTCCAAGTTATTCAAAGACTTTTTTTCCCCTCTAAGGAAACAACACAGAGGTACCTTTATCTACAGGTCCTGTGATTAAACACTGCAGCACCTTTATCTACAGGTAATCTGAAGTCTGTGGGACTTAATGAAAAATGTTTCTTTCTGAGGTAGTATGTACTTCAATTAAATCAGCTCAGAATCAGACCATCAATCATCCATTTTTCTCACATCCACTTATCTAGCAAAGGGGGTTATTTTCTAAGCACTTATCGCGTGCATTAGGGCCTAATGCACGCGATACGGCCCTATCACATGCAAAAACGGCCCTTTTCAAGGCGGTAACATTAAAATTAGGGGGAGGGGAGGAGTCGGGGTGAAGTTAGGGAGAAGTCGGCGGCGGCACCACTGCCTGCGATAATGTTTCGAACATTATTGCCAGCAGTAGCATGGGGAATAGCACCACCTTTTACGGTGGTACGGTGGTGCGATGCCCGCGATAGCCTGCAGCCGGCCGCACCTCAGCAGGTGAAATCGCACCACCGTGCTGCAATCAGCTGCGGGCTATCGCCCGCCCACCCCCACCTTCACCCCCTGCCCCCTTTAGTGCAGGCTTCATCATTTCGTACGGAATGATGAATCCTTGCCAAAACTGGCAAAACTAACGCGGACCAGCTGTAGGAAGTTATCCCTAATTGTAACTAATTTCTTACCTCAGAAAAGGATTAGAATTACAATGATCATCATTTTAGCTCTGCTTGTCTGCAGCTTCTAACATACAACTTTCTCCATAGTTTCCATGTGCATTCTCTGCAGTTTCTAATCAACCCTGCTTGAGATTTCCAGCACACAGCTCTCCCTGCCTCAGTCTCTAGCACACAGCTCTCCCTGCCTCAGGCTCCAGCCAGCTCTCTCAGCTGTCTCCACGTGCATTCTAAAAAAAAAAAAAAAATCCTCAGGAGAGAGCCTTACTCCTCTGAAGTCTCTCAAGAAATAGTTCTCATCTACTTTATCAAACCTTATCCACCAAGAAACAGCTTTCAAAAGAATTTTTAGTATGTTCAAAACGTTTGTTTAAGGCAAATTACTTCTCAAATCTTTCTGTGCTTTGTCTCTGCTTGGTGTTATTACGCAGACCCAATCACCCAGCTGCCTTGCATAGACCCTGGGTCAGCTAGCGATACTGTGGCGTTGCCATGGCATTGTCTATGGGACGGCAAGGTGTTTTCTTTTCTCTCCTACTCTGAAAAATGAAACCAATAAGAAAACTCCACTCACACAGTTCACAATCACACCAAAATTTCAGGTTAGCTTCTAAATAAATGCAACAGTGGTTCTGTGTCTTTTCATTACCATATTAGCTATTTTAACATTTTTACAGCTAATTATATTTTTAAATTACATAATAAATATTTTTCCCCAAACCAAGGCCACCACCACCACCAACCCTAGTTTCTGACAGGTTTTTATTAACTTTTAAACTTTAATTTTCCTACAGGCCCTGTGTAGGCAGCCTCTCACTGACATCACTGCCAGGTTCTTATGGCCTGGATTGGCCACTGTTGGAAACAGGATGCTGGGCTTGATGGATCCTTGGTCTGACCCAGCATGACAATTTCCTATGTTCTTATGTTCTTAAGTCTGTGAGGACCCCTTGGCCTGCACTGTAATCATGCTGGGGCTTTGATTACAGCCCTAACACTGTCTACTGGCTTAAAGCTGGCAGCAGCAGCATTTCCAGCACACTTGTTCTTGCAAATCCCGTTTCTATCATGTAAGTAGGGGGGATTTAAAAGGGACATGCTCCATTCTTGAGAAGTGCCAAATTTCTAGCATGGAGGGAAGAGTGGAAATCTCAGCTTCGGTGGGCAGGCCATGTCATAAGAATGGAAGACACCAGAGAATATCATAATGTTTCTGTATCACTCTATGGTGCGACTTTATCTTGAGTATTGTGTGCAGTTCTGGTCACCACATCTCAAAAAAGATATAGCGGAATTAGAAAAGGTTCAGAGAAGGGCAACCAAAATGATAAAGAGAATGGAATGATTCCTTTATGAGGAAAGGCTAAAGAGGTTAGGACTTTTTAGCTTGGAAAAGAGAAGGCTGATGGGTGATATATTAGAGGTCTATGAAATAATGAGTGGAGTGGAATGAGTAAACATGAATTGGTTGTTTACTCTTTCAAAAAGTACAAAGACTAGGGGATGCACCATTAATATACTAAGCTGTACATTACAACTAATAAGTGAAAATATTTTTTACTCAACGCATAATTAAGCTCTAGAATTCATTGCCGGAGGATGTGGTGAAAGAGGTTAGTGGCTGCATTTATAAAAAGTTTGGATAAGTTCCAGGAAAAAAATCCATAAACCACTATTGAGGTGGAGTTGCAGAAATCCAAGGCTTATCCCTTGGGATCCTGTCAGATACTTGTGACCTGGACTGGCCACTGTCGGAAACAGGATACTGGGCTTGATGGACCTTTGGTCTGAAATATTAAGGCAAATCTTGTGTTCTTATGTTCCCATACTTAAGCTCTATGGCCAAATGAAAAGTGGACACAGATCAAAGGGAAGACCATGCCTCAGATTCAAAGACAACCTCAAGTACAACCTTAAAATCTATAAGGTAGACCTCAACAGCTGAGCAATATGGCCTTGAACAGGATAAGATGGAAGCAGCTCAGTCATTTAGCTGTCCATAACATGGAAACCAAGAGAGCACAAGAACAAATGAAAAAGAAAGATGAAAAGTCAACACTCCCTGCAGTGCATGCAAATCTATCTCATGCATATTCATTGCAGATATCCTGAGTAGCTGGGGGTTAATCCCAAACACATGTCCTATTTCACTGACTTCACAGACTAAACTCTATCATTTTATTAAATAAATAATGTATTTCTTTCATTTATTATTCGTCACTCCCCAAAGGCCCAAGGCAAATTTACAACACATGAAATATGTTGATCAATGTATTTGATGTATATATCACATATGAAGAGATATAATCATGAATAAGAACATCAGATCAGAAGAACAATTTATCTTAATAAATGCAAACTGCAATAATTTAAACAACTTAAAAAGAGTTTAAGATTTAAAAAACTTTCAGAGTCTAAGGGGGTTATTTTCTATCCGTATCGCACGCAAAAGGGGCCATGAAAAGTCCCTTTTTGCGTGCGATAGCAAGCGGGGAGGGAGGGGGGGTGGAGTCGGGGCGGCGAGGAGGCGGACACGGTGTTATCTTCGCTGGCGGCGATAAAGTAAGCCACGTTATCGCCGCCAGTAGCGCGCCCAATAGCGCCACCTTTCACGGTGGCGCTCTTGGGTGCGAAAGCCGGCAGCGATAACACCGCGGTGGTACGATCGCTGCCGGCTTTCGCAGGCCCACCCCGCCCCCTGTTACCGCCGGGATTCACCATTCTCTGCGAGAATTGAAAATCCAGGCCTAAATTAACTAATATCTCTGTGATATTTCCAGTCTTTTTGCCGCTCTCTTGCTGAGCTCACGCCATTGTCAGCAGTAGTAAAAAGAAAACACAGTCTCTGCTTCCACAGGTCCCTGTCTCTGCCAACTCAATCACACTTGTCCGCTGTGACGCATCCCTTCTAGAGAGCAAAGCTAAGACAGCATGAGAAAACCCAAAAAGGAGAAGAAAAGCAACTCCCAGCCAGCCTAAGTTTCAGAGTCACAACTGTAGCTGCCTCCCAGGTCATTCAGAATAAAGCAGCACCGTCCTTTCGGGTACGCAAAGCAACAACAACAAAAAATTGCATTTTCTAAATGGGAAACTACATTATTGCTTTCCAGAGCTCAGGCTGAAGCACGATTCTCCTGTACCCTCATTGGCCAGTACAGTCCTCGTCGGTAAACAACAAAAAAAATAAATAAAAACTTTTAAACGCAAAGCAACACAGTCTTTCAGGGCCCCAGCTCTTCTTAATTCTCCTTTCCGGGGGCCCGTCTGCCACCACCTTCCTCCTCTTCCTCATGGAGCCAGAAAACAAATGCTTATTTATTTATTTATCTATCTATCTATTTATTTATTTAAAAACCTTTTTTTATACCGACATTCATTTTCATATCACATCGGTTTACAATTAACAGAGGGAACTTGGAACATGGTTTGGAAAGGGAGAAATTCGAATCACATCGTTCTTTCCCCACTGACTGCCACGGATTCAGCCAAACCACCACCCTCAGGCAAACCATGTTCCCAGCACCTGTGCTGCAGAAACTGAAGTGCCCGCACACGTCTCATTCCTGATTTTCTTCCTCGCTTTCCATTGGTTCCCCTGCCTCTTCTTGACTCTCTAGGCTCGGTGCTTCTCTCCTCTCAGCTGTTGCTCCTGCAGGGAGAAACTCCATCTCCTCCCTCTTCTCCTTTCCTGGTAACCTCCCCTCCTTCTCTCAGGCTGAGCCCTTTCCCTCCAGCCTGACTTCCGTATCTGGGGAGGGCTTATCCACTTCCCTGGCCTCTTTCTGCTGGGACCAGTTGCCTTTTCTTCTACTGTTAGCCCAAAGTGGATTTTCCTTAATTTAATTCCCCGTTGACTCTTCCAGGGTTGGCAACACATTTTCCCCCTTGACTGGCTAATTTTAAAAGGAAGGCGCGTGCACCCCTAGATAGATGCACGCAGAGATATGCTTAATTTTATATTGTGCATGCAAGTGCACGCATATCATTTAAAAGCCTTTACACGACGCGCACAAGTGACCAGATGGGGGAGGGGGGAGAGAGGGAGAAAGGGAGAGAGAGAGATAGAAAGAAAGACAATATGACACACTATATATCTCCCACTGTAAGAGGGGCACTTTCAGCTCAGGGTGGGTTTTTGGGGGATGGTGTTACAAGGGTCTACAGACTCTTGCGCTCTAGGCAGACCAATGTAACTCTGCTCCCCACCCTGAGCTGAAAGTGCCCCTCTTACAGTGAGAGATATACAGCGTGTTATATTGACTCTCTCTCACTGTCTCTTCCCCCTCCCCCCAAGTGTTCAGGACCCCTCTGGCTCAAAATTCCAGACTTGCTCCTTACCAGGACCGGCAGTGAAATTATGCAGGCCACGCGCCAATGCCATGTTCAGCCTTTGCAAAATTTGGGGTTATGCGTGAAGGTCTTGGTCCACCCCAGAACACCCATGCCCCGCCCCTCTCCCGCCTCCTTATTCTTGACGCACGCACAGGTATGTACGAGTGCACTTCCCAGCTTCTTAAAATTTTGGGTTGCTCGCGCGTGGCCCCCCCCCCCCCCGTACGCACATACGAGGCCATTTTTTGCGCGAGCAACGCTTTTAAAATCTACCTGTAAGGGAGCGACCACTACTCCATCATACTCTTCAAACATCAGAGAAGGCCAGTTCAAACAACCACGTTATTAACGTGTTTTCGAGATATGAAATATTTCAGCCCTGGCAGTATCTCCGTGGGGTGTTCCATAACCAGACACCAGCCCAAGAGAAAGCCCTTTATTTACGCTCGTAAAGAAACGACGGAGCCATGCAACAAACATTTCCACCGCACCACGACCACAAACATTTCCAATTAAACAGAAAAAGAAGGACAAACGTACAGAGCCAAATTATGTGGAAAAGAAATAGATATCAGGGGGAAAAAAAATTCATGATTCCCATTAGCCCTCAATGACAAGAGGGGAGGTAAGAAGGGAAAATTCAGGGCGAGCACATCAACAAAATCTGAAAAGAGGAAGACAAGGCCTAACGTGCGGGGTCTGGATATACATTCAATATATATATATGTTCACTGTTAAACCCCAGCTGAAGTCTCTGGAAGAGCACTGCTAATTTTTTTCTGATCTAAGACAAATTGTAACTGATCAGGAGAAAATAATTGGTATCTGACACCAGCCTACTCTACGGATACATTTCCAGGGCCAGCAAAGCAGAAAAGCAGCTCCAAGTGCTATTACTTCTTGGCGCATTGCAAGGAATATTTTTCTCCTATCTTGTATCATTTTAGTTTCATCTGGGTAGACCCAAATTCTTTTCCCATACAACAAGGCCTGTGTTTTATGAAAATACATTTTCAGAATTATATTCAAGTCCTGTTCAAAAAACAAAATTAGCCAGCAAAGTCCCCCTGTAAGAACAACCTTTAAAAAGCCTCCACATCCCTAACCTTTTTTTTTTTTTAAAGGAGAAACAGACAATAGCCCTACTTGTGATGAGCATAGAGCTCCTGTTGGGGTATAAGGCACCAAGTGTTCAAACAGATTCTGGATTCCTCTTCTCCAATGCACTAAAAATCCACGAAAGGGTTAAAAAATCCGGAACAAAATTCATTAGGCAGCCAAAGAAAAATCATTCAAAACTGGTGAAATATCATCACTTAGGCCTAGATTCAATAACAGAGAGGCTGCCGAATTCTGTGCTGCTTTGCAATAGTCGCAGCCCTCAAAGCCTTAAGCAAATCCGTGGGCTGTCATCTCCTAATTAAATTTAAAAAAAAACAGGGATGGGATCCATCAGGTCTAGAGGACGCATATAAAGAGCAGGTAGTAAAACACTGCACGGAGCGGCAGTAGCCACAGAGGCATTCACGGAGCGGGATGCCAGTGGCCAGTGGTAGGTGTCCACGGAGCGGGATGCCAGTGGTAGGTGTCCACGGAGCGGGATGCCAGTGGCCAGTGGTAGGTGTCCACCTTCACGGAGCGGAAGGATGAAGGGCAGCCATCTCCTAATTAAAAAAAAAAACAAAAAAAGAAAAAAACAGGGATGGGTTCATGGGCTATAGGTATTACCAATTATTAGGCTTTTCAATATTTGATGATAGTTAATGTGACTTTCAAGGCATGCTTCACTTTCGGTGCATGTCCGGCATGACTCCCTGCTTCAATGACAGGGGAAAAGAAAAACTGATACTTCACACATTTCCAGCATTGCCCTCTGCTTCATGGCAGAGAGCTATGCTGCCGCTTACCCAACTAATCAAACTTAATATTTCACTTGGAAGCAGCTCCATCACTGCTCTCTACATTAATAGTGGGGGTGAAAGGGAAATAGAACCAAAAGGTTACTAAGAGCCAAGAGAAACAGTTAAGTATGAGAAAAAAGAAGTGTAAGGCTTGCTGGGCAGACTGGATGGACCAATTGGTCTTCTTCTGCCGTCATTTCTGTTTCTATGTTTCTATGTTTCGGAATGCCCTTTCGGAAGATGATTTCCTGTCGTACAGAGAGGAATTTTTGGAACGGCCTGCTTAGCACCAGTGCCTACATGAACATTGTACATGCAGACTTTATAGGGGATTTTCAGCGTGAACGTCTGTGCATACGTTTGCTTTGAACATTCGTAGGGCTTCACAGAGATTCACTTGCTTACGGTTCAACCTCCACATAAGAAGGTGCAATTTGGGTGCTTGTACTTACACGCTACTTTTTAAAATCCGGAATTGCTCATGGAAGTGCCAATTTTGCTTCCACTCCATCCCATGGAAAGCCTCAAGTCAGATTGCATGAAAGTGCACGTGACACCAGGCTACTGGCGACATTTACATTGCATACAGGTCCAGCCGACTTTGTTAACCAGCATTTATGCACATAAAACCGTGTGATAATCGCCCCCTTACAGCCAGATTCAAAGATTTTTGACCAGTGCGTCCCAACAAGTCTCACGTAACGAGTTTTACAATCTTTAAAAAGCAAAAGTCATTACACAAACCTCGCTCTGTCATACTCTGAGCCCAAAAAAATGCTTACATTGACTGCTTGGAAGTCTTCCTGCCAGTAGAAGAAAACTCTTAAATTTGCAATAAGTCTCTTCGTGAAAAGTAGACTTCTGGGACCCTGCTCTAAAACGTTCACATTCCATCAGCTCACTTTAATGGCAAAAAAAACAAACAAACCACTTTTTGTGCCAGGGAAGCCAACTGCAGTCCTCAAAAGTCACAAACAGGTCTGATTTTCAGCATATCCACAATGAATATGCAGGAGATGTATTTGCATTCAATGGAGACAGAGCATGGAAATCTGTCTCCTGCATATTCATTGTGGATATCCTGAAAATCAGACCTGTTTGTGGCTCTTAAGGATTGGAGTTAGCCAGCCCTGTTTTATGAGTTCTCTTATTGCACAGTGAAGTGTATTAGAACATTCAGGATGGTCGTGTGAGGAGCAAACTTGATTAGTCTCTTCCTTCCCATTGTCTCACGCTGGTTCCCGAAAGACTCGCAAGTTTTGTATTGTTGGATTGACTCATTCAGCCACTGAAAGCATTTACGATTTTTAAGTGTTCGCTCACTGAACACGAGATAATTTCCGAGTGTTAGATACTCGTGCCCTCCGCACGGGCATCTAGGGCGGTGTTTCCTAACCAGTGTGCCGTTTGTGTCTTTTGGACCTGATCAGGTGTGGCGTGGAAAAGTCACCCCTGCCTGATGCTCAGATCCAGACCAGCACCTGGGCTCTGCTCTCAGCACCTCACAGCAACAGGAGACACCAGCACTGGCTCTTAAATGCACATAAGAACATAAGAACATGTCATGCTGGGTGAGTCCAAGATCCATCAAGCCCAACATCCTTCTCCAGCAGTGGCCAGTCTGGGTCACAAGTACTCCCAGTGATGATAAGCGATAGCTTTCACAAGTCTCCCTGGCTAATAAATGTTTATGGACTTTTCCTTCAGGAACTTGTCTCACCCTCTTTTGAACCCCACTAGGTTAGTTGCCTTCTGGCAACAGATCTTCATGGCTTGACTGTGCGCCGAGTGAAAAAATACCTCCTATGATTTATTGTAAATCTGCTGGTTGCTGCTTTCATGGCGTGTCACCTAATTCCAGTGATATTTGAAAGAGTAAATAATTGTTCCACTCCACTCATAATTTTATAAATCAGCCCTATCCCCTCTCAGTCATCTTTTCTCCAAAGTAAAGATCCTATTCTGTTTAACCTTTCTCCACAGAAGACATTTTCCATCCCCCTTTAGCATTTTCGTCAGCCCTGTCTGTACCTCTTCTGTGTCTGCTATGTGGTTTTTGAGATGCTGCAAACAGAACTGCACAAAATACTCCAGGTGCGGTCGCGGCAGGGATCTATACACAGGCATTATGACGTTCTCGTTTTTGGTCTCCATTCCTTTCCAAGCCGAGGATTTCAAGGTATCGTCCTGTCCACAAGGAATCCGAGGCCTTTTTCCTGGAAGCTGACTCCTACTACTGAGCCCAGCATCATGCAGCTGACGTTGGGATTATTTTTCTCTGTGCTTATTATTTTGCCCTCGTCCACATTAAACTGCATCTGCTATTTCGATGCCCAATCTCCTAGTCTCATGAGGCCTTTCTTCGGTTCATTCATTCCCTGCTGTTTTAATGACTTAAAACAATTTTGTGTCGTCTCAGATTTGGTTGCCTCACTCTCTCTTCCTTTCTCCAAATCATTTATGAAATGTGCTTATTGGCACAGGTCCCAGTACAGACCCCCTGGGAGCCTCCACTAATGACCATTTGAAAAACTGACCATTTAGTGCTCCCCCTCTGTTTTCTGTCCTTTATCCAGCTACCAATCCACAATAAGACACTGCCCCCCGTCCCGAGAGCTCCCAATTTCCTGAAGAGTCTTTCATGAGGGACTTCTGAAAAATCCAAATACATTATATCAACCCGCTCACCTTTATCTGCATGTTTACTTACACCTTCCAACGTAGTGTAGGAACTCCTTTCTGAGGACATGCTTCCTCTTCCTAGCAACCTCTGAGCCCTGGGCAGCATGCAGGGCATGAAAATAGCTGGGCCCGGCTTTATGCAGCACAAACGCTGCAGACAGCACCTCCTTATCCTCTCTGTCATGTCCGGCCTCTGCCTTATTTATTCCCAGGCAGTGTGAGATGGAGCGAGAGCTTTCACTGAGCACCAGGTGTGGCTCATTCTGAGTGATGGAAACGGCATCAGTGGAGGAGCGCTGGTAGCCCCGGGTGGCAGCCAAGGTAACTAACTAACTAAACAGGCTGCCTTCCCCACACCAACGTCTCGCTTACCCTGCACTTGTAGAAGGAGCTGGTCTGTCCATCTCTCTCTCTCTCTTTATCTTAAAATATGGAAGAGACCCTGGTGAGACTTTCACTGCTTCTCCAGCTCTTCGTTTGCCCTTATGAGTCCTCTCCATGTAGGCACTGCCTGCTCCACGGAGATCGATATGCCACACAATATTTTCATTAATGTAGGTGTGCCCAGGGTTTGAAAAGGTTAGGAAACATTGATCTAGTGAGAGACAAGGGCAACAGTATCAAGGATTCGCCCTCTACTAAAGGCCCTATTGTTATGAGAAGACAGCAATTTGGTTCTGGTTCTCACCTCTGTGACCCCTGCAGGCCAGACTGGGAGTTCAGTCTCCAGTGGGCTTCTTCCATCAGTCAAACCTACTGGAGACCGAATCTGACACATAATGCACGAACAGGCCCAGTGGAGTAATCAACAATCAGAGCCTGGTCAAGGTATGAACTTCCATCAGCACAAAGTTAATTTTTCCCATATGTGATCTGCAAACATTGGGATTGCTTTTGTAATGTCAGGTTAATATTAGTGGATTGCAAAACCTTTTCATAGGACCAACACAAACGATGCGGTAAGATCTGAGTTTTTGTGACCACAGAGATCCCTTTCTTCAGAGCCGTTCATTCTTTCCAGTACCGTAGAAATGAAAAAAAAGATTCCAGAGTTCCTGTTCCTCTAAGACCATAGACCAGCGCTATCTCTTTAGGTAACGCAGAGGTTATTCATATCTGGAACCAAGTGATAAGGAGGCAAGGACTTACAGTAATTCTTGGCACTGACTCTTCGCCCTTCCTCTACTACACTATCTAGATCCTGACTATGAACACTGAGAAATAATTGAACTCAGATCCAAGTGCATGACGTTAGTGAAAGGAAGGACAGGAGCCAAGCCGGAGATATGAATGAGGAGAGCCCACAGAAGGTACAGCGAGGATGGGTTCTGATTGGAGGTCCTCAGGCTTCAAGGTGCACAGCTGACGCATTTCCCCAGCGGAATTTCGGTGTAGGGGGAAATAAATCAGCTGAGTACACAAACACAGAAGGTGAGATAACGAGCACATTTATTTTGTGAGGGTCAAAGTAAGACGCTGAGGCTCCCTTAAGATAAGTTGTACTCTAGCCAGTCTACCTTCCCCTGCCCCCACAATGGGACTGTGAAACAGCTGAAAATAGTGGAAGGAGTTAAAGGTAAAATGCAGAGGAAGAGTGAACCTGTCGGGGTGGTACAGCATATTTCAGCCACTCCCCTATAAAGGTCTGATTAGCACAGCAGGAACTTAACTCTGGAGCCTCAGCGGGAGGGAAAGATTTAGGGAGAGGTGGGGAGACTGAATGATTTCTGGGAGGGAGAGGGCTAGCAGTAAATCCCAAATGCCTAATTCTATGCACCTTATTTTCTTCAAAAACGTTTCTCCCAAGCTGTGTTTGGGGGATTTCACCCCTTCTCCTCCCGGCCTTTCACTCTGTGTGTATGAAACCATAGAAACACAAGCTGGGTGTTTCCTTAAGCAAGCATTCAACATTTACATAGAAAATTCAGGGCAGAAAAAGACCACACAGCCCACCTTGTCTGCCCATCCACAAAATTGCTCAACTCCGCAATCACTAGCACTCCCTCAGAGTGGATAGCACACCCAAAGGCTCACCTCTCGTTTTGCACAGTTCTCTCCAAAATAGCATAGTTCTTTCAGAGTGCAGGATCCCCTTTTGGAGGCCTTTTGCATTGTACATGCCCCAGTCACTTATTTCCCCTTTGCTTTCAGTCTCTTGTAAACAGCACAGATGATCTCCCACCTAACTGCAGCAAAAACTATGTGGGTTCCAACTCAATTTTACAGATACGTTGCCACAGGGAATCGATATAATTTGTTCACAAACTTAAAAGTGAAAAAAAAATCCAATAAGTCTTCATAAATGAAACATAATGAATTTGTGATTTGACTCTTTACTTATCCTCACATTGAACTCCACTCTTTACTTTAATACCATGATCTTTCTATGGGAATAGGAAAAATGTAACCCCATGCACTCTCAACACCAGAGTTCTCCCTAATCTTCTTCACGCTCCTCTTTGTGGCATCTGAAGGGCACCTTTAAGAAACCGCTCTTCCCGGGTGCTTCTCCCTGAGTTTACACTGCATTCTTACACCATACCTCAGCTTCTTCTCCCGGAAAACGGACAGGAGTCCATTCTTTCTTGAGGACACCTCTTCTTCTCCTCCAGTCCTTTCAAGGGGAAAGGCAAGGTATACTCAAACCAGCAGCAGTAGCTGAGCCCCTGAGCCCTAGGGTGCTAAGTAATATAAACGACAAAAAAAAAGAAAAAGGAAAGAGGAATGTTAGGAAATTAGGAATTATTAGGAAGGGAATGGAAAATAAAACAGTGGATATCATAATGCCTCTGTATCACTCCATGGTGAGACCACACCTTGAATACTGTGTGCGATTCTGGTCACTGCATCTCAAAAAGGATATAGTGGCGATGGAGAAGGTACAGAGAAGGACAACCAAAATGATAAGGGGAATGGAACGGCTCCCCTATGAGGAAAGACTAAAGAGGTTAGGGCTGTTCAGCATGGAGAAGAGACGGCTGAGGGGGGATATGATAGAAATCTACAAAATCATGAAAGGACTTGAACAGTTTAATATATATAAATATAAACTGATAATAGAAGAACCAGGGGGCACTCCATGAAGTTAACAGGTAGCTCATTTAAAACAATACAAAGAAAATTATTTTTCACTTAGCACATAGTTAAGCTCTGGAATTCATTGCCAGAGGATGTGGTTAGTGCAGTTGGTGTCACTGGGTTTAAAAAAGGTTTGGATAAGTCCTAAGGAAAAATCCATAAACTGCTATTATTTATTTATTTATTTACCATTTTTCTATACCGAACTTCATGACAAGCTTCATATCAGGCCGCTTTACATCAAACTTGGGGTTAACTGAACAAAAACCATATAACAGGAAGGCCGAGGCGCAGATACAAATAACAGGGAGAATGAACTTGGGGGCTAGAGTAGCCAGGAAATAAAGGACAGAAAAAACTGGAGAATGAGAACATATGAGTATACATTAATTGGGTACTTGCCAGATATTTGTGACTTGGATTGGCCACTGTTGGAAACAGGATGCTGGACTTGATAGACCCTTGGTCTGACCCAGTATGGCATATCTTATGTTTTTAGGTAGGAAGGGTTGAAAAAAAATCTTCCTTTTTTTCCCAACTAAAAACAGCTACCAAAACATGGACAAAACGCTACAGGGATAAAGAACTCTGTCTCCTTTCTTGCCCAAGTCCCCAGAGGCTTAAGCCAAGAAATTAATGAAAGTGCTACAGCATGGGAATCTGCTGCCCTTAAAAGGTTAACTCAGCAAATATAACTCGAAAATCCATAAAAGAAATCCAAAGCAAAATCCACACCCTAAGATGGTGGCAAAGGTTTATAAAGGCTCTGAGCACACCAACTGCTTCTCCCACATGGAGAAGCAACACCCAAACCTCTGCTTCACTATTTTCTCTGTGCCTCCCCTTCTGGTAAGGAAACCAAAGGTTCCTTATATTTGCATGTGCAATACACAATCATATTAGTGTAGTTCAGTCAGTGCTTTATACATATCTCTGTATATCCTTTACATAGGTTCGTGTATCGCGATGTCTCAGGCATGCTAAGAATTCATCGTGTATAGTCGCAGGAGAAGATGAGAGCTGACATCACAGTGGGGCGGATTTTAAAAGGAGCGTGAATAGCCTACTTTTGTTTGCGCTCCAGGCGCAAACAAAAGTACGCTGGATTTTAGTAGATACGCGCGGAGCCACGCGTATCTGCTAAAAACCTGGATCGGCGCGTGCAAGGCTATGGATTTTGTATAGCCGGCGCGCGCCGAGCCGCGCAGCCTACCCCCATTCCCTCCAAGGAATGAGGGTAGGCCGCTCCGAGGCCTCCGAGGCCGCTCCGATTTTGGAGCGGCCTCGGAGGGAATCCTCTAACGCCCTCCCCTCACCTTCCCCTCCCTTCCTCTACCTACACCCCCCCCCCTTACCTTTGTTGGGGGATTTACGCCTCCCTCTGGGAGGCGTAAATCCCCGCGCGCCAGCGGGCCTCCTGCGCGCCGGGCCGCGACCTGGGGGCGGGTACGGAGGGCGCGGCCACGCCCCCGGTCCGCCCCGGGCCGTAGCCACGCCCCCGTACCCGCCCCGAAAACGCTGCCGACACGCCCCGAAAACGCCGCGACGACCGGGACCGCCCCCGACACGCCCCCCTCGGAGGACCCCGGGACTTACGCGAGTCCCGGGGCTCTGCGCGCGCCGGGAGGCCTATGTAAAATAGGCTTCCCGGCGCGTAGGGCCCTGCTCGCCTAAATCCGCCCGGTTTTGGGCGGATTTAGTCGAGCAGGGCTCTTAAAATCCACCCCAGTGCTTTTAGGGCTCGTTTGTTGTCTGGGTAGCAGAGGTTTCAAGAGAATGTGAGAGGGAACATGTCTCTCATCCAGGTGAATATTAAATGGATGGTGCAAGTAAAGCTAATGTAGGGTTGCCACCTGGCTCCTGCCCCGGTTTTACCCTATTGCATGCAGGGATTTGTAGTTTCTTAGGTAACTCAATGGGAAAATTATAACTACAGGGTAAGACCAGGACTGGATTACCCTCTTCCTTATGACAGGGAGCCAGGTGGAAACCCTGCATTAACTTCACTTTAACCAGCTGTTCAATATTCGCTTGGGTAAATGACACGCTAATGAGAATAGTGTTTGCAGGAATATTGGAATAAAAAGTGTGCCCAGATGTAAAATGTGTGCCCAGAATATGTTGTGTAACCAATAATCAAATCATTGTAAAAGGAGGAATTTAGCAGAGTCCCTCTCCCCAAAAAAATTTATTCCGAGGAGTGGTCTTACAGGTTTGTGGTGGATGCACTACCTAAGCGCCCTTTTATCTTATATTTGAAACATGTCTACAAACTGTGTACACCTAGGGCAGGCAGATGTGTATTCTTGGTTTTTAATTAACGGCACAGTTATAAGAACATCAGAAATGTCATCCTGGGTCATACCAAAGGTCCATCAAGGACAGCATCCTATCTCTGACAATGGCCAGTCCAAGTCACAAGTGCCCGGTAGGATCTCAAGGAACAGATCCGATCCTTCTTGCTCATAGCCAGGGATAAGCTGACTGTGTCTTTCCCGAATCCACATGGATAATAGTGGTTTATGGACTTTTCCTATAGGAACTTGTCTAAACCCTTTATAAAACCTAACTGCAAACACTGACAAATAATTATTTAAGTTAGTTAGAAGCGGATGACATCTGTGAAAAGAGGACGGGAGTCAAACCAGAGAGAAATGAGGACAGCCCACAAAAAGTATGGTTCGGGGGTTTTTTTGCTGGTTTGAGGTGGGGGGTTTTTTTTTCATTCTTAATTTTTTTGGGGGGGGTTGACAAACAAACAAAACTGAAAAAAATTAAATCAAGAAAAAACAAAAAAATAAAATTGGGTATTGTACATCCCTGTTGTGTTTGATGCATTGTGGACCCTTGGTCGCAATGGAGTTGACTCCGCCCACAGGGAGGAGCCCCAAGGGGAACCACTGCGATAGGCTGACACAGATAGCAGACACAGTATGGATAGAGTCTTTATTGTACTGCTGTAGATAGATGGTGAAGCAGGAAGGTAGACACTGATCCATGAGGTGCCAATATGCCCAACAGGCTCAGAAGTATAGTCTCACCCAGATGTTCACTATAGGCAGGAGCCCGCAGTGTGGGTAACGCCACGGCTGGTGGGTGGAGTTGGAGCGCCGGATCGTAGAGGTACTCACAGAGTGAAGGCGTCTTCCTGATGGTAGAATGATGGGACTGAAGGTCCGTGGTGCAGGATGTGAAGAAGATAGGCCCTCGAGGAGCGAGTACCCAATGGTCCAATATCCTGGAAATGAATAAGAGAAAAGACCCCTGAGGAGCGGTTGTCTAGGTTAGTGAGGACCCCGAAGGGAAATTGGAAGCGAGAGACCCCCAAGGAGCAGGTTAGAGCTTCTGCTGGAGCAAGGCCCTTAGCGAAAGGAGGTATCTAAGCGTGCAGCTTAGAGCAAGCAGAGTAGCGAAGCCAAGTCTTTGCTAACTCAAATTGGTAGCGGAAGCGGAGGCTAGTTATACCCGGAGGTACTGACGTCATGCGGTGGGGCCGACCCCGAGGTTACCACCATGACGTGTATTTGAGCATCAGAGATGTGTGCACTCGCACCCTAGGAGGCCACGGGAGTGAGCATGGTGATGGGGACGCCCATGCTGGTCTGAAAACGCCGAGGCCCGCAGCACTCGGCATCGGAGACAGCCATCTTGCCCAAAGAGAGGGAAAGGGGAGAAAAAGAGGTAAGGCAGAGCGGTCGCAGCCGTCTGCGACTGACGGACACAACATTCTCTAAGCAACATTTTGCCCATGGGTGATCTATCATTGTCCATATTGTCAGTAATGCAACACTAGCAATAACAAATTTTGAAGCCTACGCCCAAGGAGTGACACGATTTTCATCAGCACTTCCTATGGGCAACAATCAAAGCCCTTTCCATGAGTATAATGCTGGCTTACCCTCGTAAATGGGCTTTTTGATTATTGCCCAGCCTATACATGAGCACAATACATGCATGTCAGCAACATGGGTCCCTTCAGAGGCATTCCTGGGGTGGGGTTTGGTCAGGGGAGGCATTAATGTGGGGAGTTTTGCATTATAAAACCACCCATGTCAGTTTACCTTAAAAAGTGCCCGGAAAGAAAGCAGGCACATCCCATTCCGTAACCATTAATCAAACCAGAACTACCTGCACAGTTTTGCTTTGGTTATTCCGGCAAACCCCCCTGGGTAAAATCTCTCCACGGGGTTTGCTAAAATGAGAGCGGTTGGATTATTTACTCCACAGTTCTCTGATTTTGTCTACTGTCCTCCATCACACTTCACTGACTTTCTAAAGGACCATCATGAGCTCTTACTCCGAATACGTAAACCACAGCTGGAACAACCCAGAGCAGATGCACTGTGTACTGCGCAAAAGGAGAATCACAAGCATTCAAAAGGACTACAGAGTAAACCTTGCACTTTCTTTACATTGTTTGCAGTAAAGGGGCTTCCAGAACTCTCTAGCACAGCAAGTAAGGTCAGACGTTTCCCAAGAAGTGCTATGGTGGGAGTTTCCTCCTGCACATTGCTTAGATCTGCACAATAAAGGTTTCAACTTTTTATCTTTCATGCAAAGTGTCCATTTTGTCCCTACAAATGATGTGCGATCTGTGGGAATTGGATTACTGTGCACTGTCACTAGGGCCCTTCGCTTTCAGTTGTTGTTTTATTTTGCCTTGGAATTTCACTGTTACAACAAAAAAAGAAATGTGTGGAAAAATGACTTCTCTGCTGATTTTTTTTTCCGGTGTGTTATATCAAAGTCCTCAGACTTACTTTGTTATAACAGTGAAATTACCAAAAACTCAAAACAAAGGTCTCTGTCTATAACACACACATTTCCTTCCTAGAGATCCAGTTTATTCTGTTTAAAGCATAATCTCACCAGCTTAATCCCGTCCTTCCCCCAATGGCAAAACTGCAGTGCCCCTGTGAACCATCAAGCAAGATCCACAAGTTGATCTTCTAATTGCCTATAATTATGTAGCGGGGGCCCCATTTGGCTTGCTGCCTGAGACCAGGGGGCTACAATGCCAGGGTCCACCTGGCAGGAGGGGAGGATAACCTCCTGGGTGCAGTCAGGGATACAGTTGTCCGGGTTAGGTCTCACTTCAACCATTCTAGGCACTGGGCAGGGGCATCCTCCAGGGGGATAAAAAAAACAAACAAAAAGTTAAATCTTACACTCCTCACACAATGTCTTAATGTCCAATGAGAAGCAAAAACCAGAGTCTAGTAATGGTGCTCAACAGAAACGTCTACTTGAGTTTGAAAATCAAAATCCAAGTCAATACAGAAAAATGAGAAACAGCATCAGAAAAATCAAAGTTAGAAAACCCATTATCCCTTTCTCCATGACACCCTTCTAGATGTTCTTCTCCCCCCTGCACCATATTCACTTCCACGATCCCTTCCCCTAGTCTCTTTGTAATTCCAACATATACAAAGGCTGGAAAAAGTGACAGAACCCCCTTGCTCCGCACCAGCCTTCCTAAACCTGTCTCAGCAATGTCCAAGATCTCAGAGCTCTTCACTCTCTTCACCCTGCTACGATTTCACCGTACCCTGACTAGGTCACCTCACTACCAGCCCCGCTAGAGCTGTTCTCGCCATCTATTCCCTGGTCTCGTGACTCAGCCTGTCTTGCAGCCTCCCCTGCATTAGGTACCTCAATGAGAATACTCTCCAGCTGGCCAAGCTCCTCCTTCCTGCCTGCACCACACCCAGACTCCAGCCCAACATAACTCTGCCTTGCCAAACCCAAGATGCTTCTGCATCGAGTTTCCCTGGGCTCCTTGCCCTAGCCACTCTTGCTTTGCTGTCTCCCCAGGTCTATCCTTGTTTTGCCTTGTAGTTGCAAGGCCTTCTCACTCCTTGTCTTGCTTGTGGCCATCTGGCCTTCTTGCTCTTTGCCTTGTGGCCTATCTAGGCCTTTCTCTGACCTCTGGTCTGTCTAGGCCTTACCTTGCTCTGTGATCTATCTGAGCTTCTCCTTGTCTTGTCCCTTGGGGCCTTTCTGCCTAATGCTGCCTTCAGACTTTTATGTTCCATGTTCTGTGTTGTTCTTGTCTCGCCTTGTCCTGTCCTATCTTAATCCAAACCACAGTTCCAGTTTTACCTGCATGCGGTTTCTGTCCAAGCCTCAGTTCCAGCCTTACCTTCACGCCGTTCCTGTCTAAGCCTCAGTTCCAGCCTTACCTGCACGCCGTTCCTATCTAAGCCTCAGTCCCAGTCTTACCTGCACGCCGTTCCTGTCTAAGCCTCAGTCCCAGTCATACCTGCATACTGTTCCTGTCTAAGCCTCAGTCCCAGTCTTACCTGCATGTCGTTCCTGTCTAAGCCTCAGTCCCAGTCTTACCTGCATGCTGTTCCTGTCTAACTCTTAGTCCCAGTCTTACCTGCACGCTGTTCCTGTCTAGGTCTCAGTCCCAGCCTTATCTGCACGCTGTTCCTGTCTAAGCCTCAGTCCCAGTCTTACCTGCACGCCGTTCCTGTCTAAGTCTCAGTCCCAGTCTTACCTGCACGCCGTTCCTGTCTAAGCCTCAGTCCCAGTCTTACCTGCACGCTGTTCCTGTCTAAGTCTCAGTCCCAGTCTGACCTGCACGCCGTTCCTGTCTAAGTCTCAGTCCCAGTCTTACCTGCACGCTGTTCCTGTCTAAGTCTCAGTCCCAGTCTTACCTGCACGCTGTTCCTGTCTAAGTCTCAGTCCCAGTCTTACCTGCACGCTGTTCCTGTCTAAGCCTCAGTCCCAGTCTTACCTGCACGCTGTTCCTGTCTAAGTCTCAGTCCCAGTCTTACCTGCACGCTGTTCCTGTCTAACTCTCAGTCCCAGTCTTACCTGCACGCTGTTCCTGTCTAGGTCTCAGTCCCAGCCTTACCTGCACGCTGTTCCTGTCTAAGCCTCAGTCCCAGTCTTACCTGCACGCTGTTCCTGTCTAAGTCTCAGTCCCAGTCTTACCTGCACGCTGTTCCTGTCTAAGTCTCAGTCCCAGTCTTACCTGCACGCTGTTCCTGTCTAAGTCTCAGTCCCAGTCTTACCTGCACGCTGTTCCTGTCTAAGCCTCAGTCCCAGTCTTACCTGCACGCTGTTCCTGTCTAAGTCTCAGTCCCAGTCTTACCTGCACGCTGTTCCTGTCTAACTCTCAGTCCCAGTCTTACCTGCACGCTGTTCCTGTCTAGGTCTCAGTCCCAGCCTTACCTGCACGCTGTTCCTGTCTAAGCCTCAGTCCCAGTCTTACCTGCACGCTGTTCCTGTCTAAGCCTCAGTCCCAGTCTTACCTGCACGCTGTTCCTGTCTAAGTCTCAGTCCCAGTCTTACCTGCACGCTGTTCCTGTCTAAGTCTCAGTCCCAGTCTGACCTGCACGCTGTTCCTGTCTAAGCCTCAGTCCCAGTCTTATCTGCATACTGTTCCTGTCTAGGTCTCAGTCCCAGTCTTACCTGCACGCCGTTCCTGTCTAAGCCTCAGTTCCAGCCTTACCTGCACGCTGTTCCTGTCTAGGTCTCAGTCCCAGTCTTACCTGCACGCCGTTCCTGTCTAAGCCTCAGTCCCAGTCTTACCTGCACACCGTTCCTGTCTAAGCCTCAGTCCCAGTCTGACCTGCACGCTGTTCCTGTCTAAGCCTCAGCCCCAGTCTTATCTGCATACTGTTCCTGTCTAAGTCTCAGTCCCAGTCTTACCTGCACGCCGTTCCTGTCTAAGCCTCAGTTCCAGCCTTACCTGCACGCCGTTCCTGTCTAAGCCTCAGTCCCAGCCTTACCTGCACGCTGTTCCTGTCTAAGTCTCAGTCCCAGTCTGACCTGCATACTGTTCCTGTCTAAGCCTCAGCCCCAGTCTTATCTGCATACTAGGAGTGGAAAGATGCTGAAATTTTAAATTGTGCTCGCATTTAAAGTGTGTAGCATTTAAAGTACCCCTCCCACACATATTTTGGCTAGGGCTTTATCGGCTTTTATGCGCATATGCAGGCAGATTTTAAAACATGTTTGCATGAGGGAAAAAAACAGTTTTTCCCAGTAGTCCACTTGCCCAGTTCGAGGTCTTCAAGACCCCCTGGTTCTTTGTCCTGCATGCCCCTCCCCCCTTAACCCCAAAACCTCTCGCTGTGCTAAGCACCCTAAAACCTAAGATCTCCATACTTGCTCATCAGGAGCAGCAGTAAAAGTTAAGCTGAGAAGAAGGCAACGCACGCCGTGATCACCTTTATTAAAATGTGGATTTACGCGCATAAATCTTGTCCCCGCCCCGGAACGCCCAATCCCCGCCCCCTTTTCCTGCCCCCTTTCTCGTTACGCACGCTCCAGTATGCGGCCATTTTTTGCACAAGCAATGCTTTTAAAAATCGACCCGGTTAATCTCCTAGTGAAAGATTTTGGAATAAGGGATTTTTCAGGAAGGCGACAATGGGAGACGGAAACTTGCTTAGGCCAAAAAAAATGGAGGCAATGAGATCCCATGGTTCTTTCCTTTCCTCAGTGCCGTAGAGGTGAAGGACAGCCCGGGCGCTCAGAGGACTATGGGTCTCCTCAGCCCTTTACTAAAAGTAGAAAGACAGCGTACAAGGAGTCACATTGCTGAATAATTAAATGCAGATCAAATGAAGGTCTGAGCAGCTGCCCTCGGCTTCAATGATTTTAATTTAGCTTCCCCTTTTAGATTTCGGCGGGATCAGATGTTCGCTTGGGCTAATTCTGTGATTTGGCTGTGCCTCCCACAAATCAATATCAGATGCACACAGAAGCAAAACCTTCTAACGTTTTCTTCTTCAGACCAAAATAGCTCGGAGAATAATCAGTGCTCTCGTTTCAGGAAACGGGGGGGGGGAGCCTTCCTACGGGCAGGATGGACAGTGGAGACAGCAGGGCCGACAGCGGTCAGCGGGCCAAAAAAAAAAAAAAAGAGGGGACTGAAAAGGTTGTACTTACAGGCGACCGGCAGGAAACCTCAGAAAATAAGTGGCCAATCTGCAGAGCAATTTACTGTGTCATCTGTTTCCTGCCTGCAGATATTTGGAAATATCTTCTACCTATTTTAATGTGGTTAACGACCAAAACAAAGGCATCCTCTTTTCTTTCTAAGCAAAGACATCTAAATTAGACACTTTTTTCCACTCTGGGCCTGGAAGCGCTATTATTAATTTTAGGTGGAGTTTTTGTTTTGTTTTTTTTCACAGTTTAGCGTTAGGTCTTATTCAGAGCTGTGACAGACCAGCAGCATCTGTTCTGATGGGGCCCAGGTGTAGCTGGATGTCTGCCCTGGAGCTTTGGTGGGGGGAGGGGAGGGGGGGGGCATTAAAAAAAAATCTATTACCCCACCCTGTCAGGGAGGAAGGGGAGGCAAGCGGGCTCCGGTCATTTCTCTGCCTCGTAAACAGAGCCTGGGTGATGAATCAGGGGGGGCTGAGAAATGTTAAGAGCAGGAGGTTGTGATACTTTAATTCTTCTGATCAAGCAGAAAAGAAACATCTTTGCTTTGTTATCTTATTCACTTCTATTTTAACAATTGTAGCAGAGACAAACAAAAGGTCAGGAGACTCGGGGGCGTTCTGGAAAGGAATGCGGCGTTCAGGATGATTTTTTTTCTCCGGCAGGCACGGACAGACGAGCCGGCATCACCACCCCCCCATCTCTGGATCAGCGGCTGAAAAAAAGTCATCCTAACACCTAAGGCACGTTTACTGTGTAGTAAGTGTTGTTAAAAAGAAAGGAGGCCTTTTTAATCAATGAGCTGGGCTAAAACAAACTCCCCTCAGCAAGCCAAGGCTCTTTATTTTCCCAAATTGCACTTTATAGGTGGAATCCTACTATGTTTTCGTGAATGTTTGTATCTTCATCGAATCAACTAAATTGAATTATTCTTTCACCAAAATGTGGCAATGAGTGACTCAGGAAACAGTCCAGTGCAGTTACCAGCCTTCGTGTCAGTTCATGAACAGACCCTACACTGATTCAAAACGTAGGAGTTCGTATACTAAGCTGCAGTGAAGCTTTAGCATGTGGTAAGTACTATAGCAACCACCGCGCAGTAAATGCACTGCCACAAGGATAACGCGTGGAAATTAGGGGGGGGGGAAGAAGTAAAACTTTTGTTTCATTTTTTCGTTTCATTTTTTTGGGGGAGTTCCCCACTAATTCCATTTTGTTTAATGTTCCTTTTGTTTATTTCATTTAAAAAAAAAAAAAAAAATTTTTTAAAAACTGAAAAACCCCCCCCAAAAACAGGGCTTCCTGAAGCCTCCTGTCCTGACCACCCAACCCACCCACCCAGAAAAATACCAGAGCCAGGATCCTCCCCAGCCCCCACATTACCTGATCTGGTGACGAGGCCTAGGCCCAGGCCAGAGCCTCGGTCTTGCTCAGGCCTATGCCGCAGTAGTCGTCGCAACCTCAGCCTAGGCCCTATGCAAAGCCCGGGTTGTGAGGCCTTGTCACGACTCCTCAGCCTAGGCCCTATGCAGAGCCCAGCTTGTGAGGTCTTGTCACGACACCTCAGCCTAGGCCCTATGCAAAGCCCGGGTTTTGAGGTCTTGTCACGACACCTCAGCCTAGGCCCTATGCAAAGCCCAGCTTGTGAGGTCTTGTCACGACTCCTCAGCCTAGGCCCTATGCAGAGCCCAGGTTGTGAGGTCTTGTCACGACACCTCAGCCTAGGCCCTATGCAAAGCCCGGGTTTTGAGGTCTTGTCACGACACCTCAGCCTAGGCCCGACAACAGAACCTAGACTAGATGCTGGGGCCCTGGACTCGGCCTAGGCTAAGACCAAAGTTCTGTGCCAGAGGTCGAGTCCTGATGCCTGGACCTTGACCTAGGACAAAGCCTTGGCCTAGGCCCGAAACCCGGGCCTGCTCCAGATGCAAAGTCCCGATGCCAGGGCCTCAGCCTGGACCCAGGCCCATTGCCGTATGTGTACATCGCTTTGGAAATATTATTATAAAATCGGAAAGCGCTTAATAAATTTTATAAATAAAAGCCCTGCGCCTGGGCCTAGGGCCGAGGCCTGACGCTGGGGCCAAGCTCAGAGGCTCAGTCCTGACTCTTGCACCTAGGCCCAGGCCCAGGCCCAACAGTGGGGCCTGACCTGGATACCAGGTCCCGACAGTGGGGCCTCGGCCTGGATTCAGGTCCTATGCCGGGGCCTGACCTGGAGACCGGGTCCTGACACCTGGGCCTTGCCCTAGGCCAAGCTCCAGGGCCATGTCCAGAGGCTGGGCCCCATTGCCGGGTGCTCAGCCTAGATCAAGGCCCTGTGGATTTTGCTGAAGGGAATTACAATACCCGAATGTAAAGGGGAAGGTTTCACTGTCGCCCATCACTTAAACCAAGTGCAGAATCATTAACTTCACAGAAAAATGAAGCTTCTTAGTGACCCCATCAGATGTTGTGAAGCAGAGTTGCAATGTTAAATAATGGAAACACTTAACACTTGAAGACATTGTACAATTTGGGTTACCAACTGGCTCCATTATTTTTTTTTTCAGGAAAAAAAATTGGGGAGGGTGGTATATCAGGAAGGCCCTGATATACCACCCTCCCCAATCTCTGTTCCCTCCCTCCCCATCCTCCAACCCCCATCCCTACGTCCTTCCCCATATACACACCCCACCATCACCATTGAATGCAGGAGTTCGTAATTTGATTTCCCTAAGACAAACAGGACTGTAACTCCATACATGTAGTGGAGGGGTTGGGAGATCAAAACAGAATTATATCAGACTGTCCTGAATAAATGAATCCAGTTAATAACAACACTGTAGGTAAGGAAAAGTGTAGTGTGTTAGTAGCTTTGGTGTGAGCATGTAGTTGCGAACATGAGTACAATAAACTGAAAGATTTGTTCAACAGAAAAGTTATTTCCTCTTAGCCATCAAGCAATGTGATTAGAAAGCACATTGGGTGGGTGCAGTGTACTTTTGTGTTTGAAGATCAAATGTGGGGCGGACTTACAATAGATGAAGAAGGAACTGAAAGGTGGCGTGATTCAGACAACGCCATAAATTACCTTTTCACCTTTTGTAGTCAGACACACCCACCATTATTGAGTTCTGAGTAATAGCCAGCAACAGACCCATCCTGCCATAAAGCCAGTAAAAGGGAAAAAAAAAAAGTAACATGCAGGGATGATAACTTTCAAAGAACTGTGTGTGGCCCCATGTATGTACGTACATGGATCCATCTAGATCTGTGCCCCCATTAGCCTTTGCTGCACCACCACTCTGGATGGTGCCTTGCCATGCCAGCATTCCACCTATCCCATTGCCAGTTGTCCCTCTTGCTCCACCCCCACTCATGAGGGTTCCACCTATCCCATTGCCAGTTCTCCCTCTCTTGCTCCACCCCCACTCATGAGGGTTCCGCCTATCCCATTGCCAGTTCTCCCTCTCTTGCTCCACCCCCACTCATGAGGGTTCCGCCTATCCCATTGCCAGTTCTCCCTCTCTTGCTCCACCCCCACTCATGAGGGTTCCGCCTATCCCATTGCCAGTTCTCCCTCTCTTGCTCCACCCCCACTCATGAGGGTTCCGCCTATCCCATTGCCAGTTCTCCCTCTCTTGCTCCACCCCCACTCCTGAGGGTTCCGCCTATCCCATTGCCAGTTCTCCCTCTCTTGCTCCACCCCCACTCATGAGGGTTTCACCTATCCCATTGCCAGTTCTCCCTCTCTTGCTCCACCCCCACTCATGAGGCTTCCGCCTATCCCATTGCCAGTTCTCCCTCTCTTGCTCCACCCCCACTCATGAGGGTTCCGCCTATCCCATTGCCAGTTCTCCCTCTCTTGCTCCACCCCCACTCATGAGGGTTCCGCCTATCCCATTGCCAGTTCTCCCTCTCTTGCTCCACCCCCACTCATGAGGCTTCCACCTCCTCATGAGCAAACATCACCAGCGCCAACGTTGCTTCCAGCAACACTGACATCACCACAGAGAGAGGCCTCCACCCCCCCCCCCCAATCCCCCATCAAGGGCACAGGTGGAATCCTTAGCCTCTCCTGTGACGGGAATGGCCTCACCCCCTAGTGCGGTAAGCAAAGAGGAGAGGCCCCAGTACTGCTACCAATTTCCTCTGCAGCCTCGCATCCCCTACATGGAGCAACACAGCCCTCCGGGCACCTCCAGTAGCTTTCAACCTCTGCTACTGGCCCCCAGTTTCCATGCCCACCGAGGGCACGGTCAGATGTGACATTAGGGAAAAAAAACCATCTCAATTGTCTCTTCCTAATAAATCTCTGAATATCAGTCCTGCAATAAAACAAATCCTGGACTGCTGTGTGAGCAAATGATAGACTTTTATTTAAAACTTGCTCTTGTGGTTTAGCTGGTGAATTAACTGTTCCTGCTGGCGGGCTGTACGTGAGCGTGTTACCGGTCTGTTCCGATCTTCTTCTTTGTAAAATTACCCGCGATACTTTGACCTTTAAGGGCGACGTTGCCGGTTGTCCCTCATCGTAGACCGAATATGCAGAGTATGCTGAATTATAAAGAACAGCAATGGATATTTTAATTGAAGCCAATTGGAGCCTTTGGTATGACTTGAAAGCTCGAAGGGAATTCCTTGATTTAATCACTTGCATCATTAATCACTTGCAGCATGGAGGAGCCTTTATAAACCACTGAGTTGTTTCCTTTCAGACAAGAGCTTGGAGGAATAGTAATAACATTTGTCTTGTCGATTGTATTCCTGAAGCGATGATACAAAATATGGAGCTGTGTCTGGTGCTGTCTACCAGAACAGGGAAGTGGATAACTTTAAAAGTGCACTTTAGAGACCTTATACCAGCTTTGTTAATTCACAGTAACATAAAACAAGTGCAAATGAGACTAAACTACAAACACAGAGTGGTTTCCTCTGAAAGAAATGTTTCAGAGGAAGTGACGTCATCTGAACAAGATGGCCGCTTAAATCTTTCCTCCGCTACTCCCCAACGAAATCACAGCAGATTTCTCCAGTTTCAATGGGGCAATCGTCTTGCGATTGATACCAATACATAGCTGAAATCCTAATAAAATGGCTAGTCGCAAAAAAGCCGTAGATCTACAACAATTTTCCTTCGATGCCGGAGGATCGCGGTTCGCGGCGCTGAGCGAGGCCCCCGGAGCCGCGGCATCGCGTGGCGCAGAAGGTAACTCAGAACCAGACATCGCAGCGCTGAATAGCGGGGAAGAGTCCTTTAGTAAAAGGGATCTCCAGAATTGGTTTCTAGACCTGAAAAAGGATATAAGAAATCTGTCTGCCGAATTTTGGGATGCGATCGATGGCCTTCGCACCGACATTAAAGACTTAGGACATAGAGTGGATGACAGCGAAGCCATGCTGGATGATCACGCCACACGTCTAAATCATGCAACGACTGAGATGGCTGGCCTACGTACCCTTCAGGAAGAGTTGGAGCTGAAACTTGAAAGACCTGGAAAATCGTTCCAGGCGAAATAATCTGCGCATTCGAGGTCTGCCAGAGGATGCAGCATATATGGATAGTATGGAGACTGCACGGCTCATCTGTGACGCACTTCTGAAGGCAGCGGCAGCTAACGCTGGAACTGCGGAGGTAAACCCATCCGTTATTGTAGAACGTGCACACCGCGCCCTTGGAGCGGCGCCCAAGAATGCCCCTAGGGATATTGTTCTCTGTCTACTCCATTTTCCAGTTAAAGAAGCGGTGCTGAAGGCCACAAGAAAGGTGGAAGCTTTTGAATGGGATGGCCACGCTATATCTCTTTATAATGACTTAGCACCAGCCACATTGAAACGCCGCCGAGAGTATCAACTGGTCACTGCGGCTTTGCGGCGAGGACACCATAGATACCGGTGGCTCTATCCTTGTGGAATTGCGTTCACTATTAAGGGCATAACATTCAAAGTTAAATCGGTTCAGGAAGCGGTGACCACGCTGAAAGATCAGGGAGTGGACATATCATACACGGCACCAACTAAAGCTTTGCCTGTATCCGCTACGGAGCCCGTCAAATGGCAGAGAGCAGGGAAAGGTGATCGCCGCTTGAAGCGGACATCGGGAGCCCACATGAAGGGACAGACGGCTATCGAGGCCCGGAACCAAAATTTACCACCAACTTGATGGAGCGTACGGACTCAGGTCCTTTATCTCTAAGTGGAGTTCCTATGGCCCTTTGCCTATGGCGGGGGAACTTGCAAATATTTGGCATTGTGTTAATACTGTGCTAGAGCTGACATTGGGGAAGCTGCTCTTTTCTAGATATTTTAAGAGGGGGAGTAGGGGAGGTACAGATGTGCCTTCCTCCGTTTAGGGGTCGACCTCATGGGAGGTGACATTGCTGTTATATGGGGTAGGGGGGGTGGGAGTTTGGGGATAGGGGTGATGATGCAGTTTGGTTGCAGTACAATTTGTATTAAATATATGTTCTTTAACAGAGAAGTGGGTATAAGTGGACTGATGGGGGTGGTTTCATGATGTGTCCCTAAATGTGAAAGGTTTAAACTCTCCAATGAAGCAGAGACAACTCTGCAATGAATTAGCCAGGCAGCAAGCACAGGTAGTTTTCATCCAGGAAACACATCTTAGGCGACGACATGAGCATTTATTGCGTCCTCGTTCCTATGATCAAAGATACTACGCTGCCAGTACCCCCAATTGCAAATATAGTGGAGTGGGTATTTTACTGGCTACTTCATTGGGGGCAAAAGTTACAGACATAATTACTGGCCCTAATGGTTGCTATTTAATTCTGGCTGTAGAGATTCATAATTGTAAGTATATCTTAGTTAATGTATACTGCCCGAACTCAGATCAGAGGTTAATTCTGGACGAAATTAATCAGAAACTACATCAAATGGAGGGGGGATATTTGGTAATTGGGGGAGACTTTAATATGGCACACATGGTGGGTACCGATACGTCCTCTGGAAAGGGGGGAGCAACTCAAAGGGATAGGAGATTTCTCAATAAACTCCTTAAGGATTGGCAATTGGTTGATGTTTGGAGGCTGTTATATCCCCATAGTAGGAATTATACATTTTATTCCAGATCACATGACACGTATTCACGGATAGATTATTTTCTCATAGATAAATCGCTTATCGATCACACTATTAATGCAGATATAGAATGTATCACATGGTCCGACCATTCTCCCATATGGTGGGAGGTAAATCCCCCTAATGTTGAACAGAGCCGCCGCTACTGGAAGTTAAACGATAGCTTAATGAAAATTAAGGATTATCTTCCTAAGATAAAAACGCAAATAGAGGAATATATACGGATTAATGCCACTGGCGACACCTCTCCAGTGTCTATCTGTTAATCAGTGGACCCTTGACCCGGCACAGAAGAACACCCACCTGAGGAACCGGGATGTCCTTCGTCACCGGAGGGTGGATATCCGGAGCAAGACCCCTCAGTACCTAGCAAGAGAAGGCAGACAGGTACAGGCCAGCGAGCCCAAGCCGGGTTCCACGCGAGGCAGGGGTCTGTGAAGATCAACTCCAATCCGGGTCCGGACAGATAGCAGGTGGCGCAAAGTAAAGTCCAATCCGGGTCGAGGCAGGCAGCGGACAAACAGAGAAAAGTCCAATCCGGGTCGAGGCAGGCAGCAGGCAAACAGAGTCAAGTCCAATCCGGGTCGAGGCAGGCAGCGGGCAACAGAGCAAAGTCCAATCCGGGTCGAGGCAGGCAGGCAGACAAACAGAGCAAAGTCCAATCCGGGTCGAGGCAGGCAGGCAGACAAACAGAGCAAAGTCCAATCCGGGTCGAGGCAAGCAGCAGGCAAACAGAGTCAAGTCCGGTCCGGGTCTTGGCAGGCAGGTAGCAAGGCAAGGCAGCGTCAGGCACGGTCCGGGTCTCAGCAGGCAGGTAGCAAGGCAAGGCAGCGTCAGGCACGGTCCGGGTCTCGGCAGGCAGGTAGCAAGGCAAGGCAGCGTCAGGCACGGTCCGGGTCGGTAGGCAGGTAGCAAGGCAAGGCAGAGTCAGGCACAGCAAAGTCACACCAGGGCACAGCAAAGCACGGGACCTATTGTGAAGGCGTCTGATGCCTGCACTGCACCGCTTAAATCTCCCTCCCTGCTGACGTCAATTTCCGGGGCCGGCCTCGTCCTCGCGATCCTGCCCCTTTAAGGGGCGGAGCTAGCCGCGTCGCACCCGATGCCGTCCCGCGACGGCAGGACGTCTGCACGCTGCGAGCCGTGCTCTGGGGGGCCGGGAAGATGGCGTGCCGACTCGCCGGCGGAAAAGAGGTAGGGAGGCCCGATCGCATGCGATCGCGATCGGGCCTCACAACAGTACCCCCCCTCTTACGCCCCCTCCTGGACGGGCCTGGTTTCTCCGGATGCTGCAGATGGAACTGGCGAAGGAGAGACTTATCCAAGATGTTGACCATCGGTTCCCATGAATTTTCCTCCGGACCGAACCCATCCCAAGCGATCAAATACTCCCACCTCCGATGAAGGCGACGGATGTCCAGAACTTCCCGAACTTGGTAAATGGAGTCATCCGCAGAGGCCACAGGGGAAGGCGGGCACGGAGTAGCGTGAAAGGAGGACGAGATCAGAGGCTTGAGGAGCGACACGTGGAAGGAATTGTGGATCCGGAGAGTGGATGGGAGACGTAGCCGATAGGTGACAGGACCCAGACGTCTGCAGATAAAGAAGGGCCCTATGTAACGAGGGGCAAGTCGCATAGAGGGAACCCGGAGACGTAAATGACGGGTAGATAGCCAGACCCGATCCCCCGGGTTAAACTGAGGAGCAGGCCTGCGATGACGGTCCGCAGTACGTTTAGCGGTGGCAGCTGCGCGGTGAAGGCGAGCATTGGTAGTCATCCAAAGTTCATGGAGCTGCTGGGCGGACAACTGAGCAGCCGGGGAAGCCACGGACAGGGGAAGAGGCAGAGGAGGGCGAGGCTGCTTACCAAAAACAATCTGGAATGGGGACTGACCGGTGGCAGAGTGGACGTGGGAATTATGAGCAAACTCCGCCCACGGAAGGAGGAGAGCCCAGTCATCATGACGGTGATTCACAAAGAGGCGGAGAAACAACTTCAGACCCCGGTTGACCCGCTCCGCCTGTCCATTACCTTGCGGGTGAAAAGCAGTCGTGAAATCCAATTGGACCCCAAACTTTTTGCACAGCCCACTCCAATACTTGGCCGTGAATTGAGGACCCCTGTCCGAGGTAATATGGAGTGGGAGGCCATGTAGACGAAAAATGTGAGAGGAAAAAAGATCCGCCAGTTCAGGGGCAGAAGGCAGCTTGGCCAGGGGCACAAAATGGGCCATCTTGGAGAACCTATCGACCACCACCCAGACCACTCGGAACCCCGCGGAGAGAGGAAGGTCCACAATGAAGTCCGTAGAAATATGGGTCCACGGCTCCCGGGGGGGAGGAAGGGGCTGGAGGAGGCCCCAAGGTCGGCCAGGCAATGGCTTCTGCTGGGCGCATTTCGGGCAGGAAGTGACATAGGCGAGCACATCTTTCCTCATCTGCGGCCACCAGTAATAACGCTCAAGAAGGGCCCAAGTACCCGCTCGACCTGGATGTCCCGCGGACAGTGAATCATGCGCCCAAGCAAGCACTTTAGGACGCAGCCTGAGGGGTACAACCGTCTTGCCGGAGGGTATCGGCTCGGTGACTGCGAGCATCAACTTAGCAGGATCAATAATGTGAGTCAACGTGTCAGGTACATCTTCAACCTCAAAAGCCCGAGAGAGGGCGTCAGCCCGTCTATTTTTCGTTGCAGGCCGATACCGAAGAATAAAATCGAATCGAGAAAAAAACAGAGACCAGCGGGCCTGTCGGGGATTAAGGCGTTGCGCTCGGTTGATATATTCTAAATTTTTATGGTCCGTGTAGACCGTGATGGTATGTTGCGCCCCTTCCAACCACTGCCTCCACTCCTCAAATGCTAGTTTTATGGCCAAAAGTTCCTTATCCCCAATCCCATAGTTTTTTTCTGCAGGTGAGAATTTCCGGGAAAAGTAAGAACAAGGAAACAGTACTCCCCGGGCAGAATGTTGGCTGAGAACCGCACCAACTGCGATTTCCGACGCGTCCACTTCTACCACAAACGGGCGGTTAGGGTCTGGATGATGAAGACAGGGTTCCTGTAGGAAGGCTTCTTTAATCTCCTGGAATGCTCGTATGGCCTCTTGGGACCATACTTTGGTGTCAGCCCCTTTCCTGGTAAGGGCGGTGATAGGTGCTATAATGTGGGAATAATGTGGAATGAAATTCCGATAAAAATTGGAGAAACCAAGAAATCGTTGTATGGCTCGTAATCCTTTGGGTTGTGGCCAATCTTGAATACAGGCCACTTTTCCCGGATCCATCTGGAACCCGGTAGTGGATACGATGAATCCCAAAAAAGGTATTGACTGTCTTTCGAATAGGCATTTTTCCAATTTTACAAACAGTCCATTTTCTCTTAGTCGTTGGAGGACTTGACGAACATCCTTACGGTGGATCTCAAGATCTTTGGAGTAAATGAGGATATCATCCAGATAAACAATCACTTGCTTATATAGCATGTCCCGAAACACCTCGTTCATCAGGTTTTGAAAAACCGCAGGTGCATTGCACAGGCCAAAAGGCATTACCAGGTATTCATAGTGACCGCTACGAGTATTAAAAGCGGTTTTCCACTCATCTCCGGGTTTGATTCGTACCAGATTATAGGCACCTCGTAAATCCAGCTTGGAAAAGATCTTGGCGCCATGTAATTGGTCAAGCAGTTCAGGTATTAACGGCAAGGGGTAACGGTCCTTGCAAGTAATCGCGTTAAGTCCCCGGTAGTCAATGCAGGGTCTCAACCCTCCGTCTTTCTTTGGAACAAAGAAGAAACCAGCCCCGGCTGGGGATGTGGAAGGTCTAATAAATCCTCGTGCGAGGTTCTCCTTGATGTAATCGGCCATAGCCTGAGATTCAGGTCCAGACAATGGATAAATCCTGCCTCTAGGTGGAATAGCGTTAGGAAGTAGGTTGATTGCACAATCGAATCTTCGATGGCAGGGTAAGATCTCCGCTTTCTCTTTAGAGAAGACGTCTGCAAAGTCGACGTATTGCTGTGGTAACTCCATCCTGGCAGTGGCTAACGATAACGCGGGTTGGTGAGTCCAGTGAATACAAGTCTTTTGACATTCGGGTCCCCAAGCTGAAATTTGTAGGGTCTTCCAGTCAATGTGTGGAGAATGTCTTTGTAACCACGGTAGACCCAGTACCACTGGGTGGACAGTCTTTTCCAGAACAAAAAACGAAATCTCTTCCTTGTGAAGAATTCCGGTAATAAGAGATATGGGAGTAGTATTACATGTGACTTGTCCAGGTAGATTCTCACCTTGAATCGAAGAAATAAACAGTGGTGTTTTGCAGACCTGTGTAGGAATCTGAAGCTGACGGACGAGTTCGGCCAGAATAAAATTCCCCCCAGCTCCGGAGTCGATCAAGGCTTGGGTGGTGAAAGATCCATATCTTCCTTGTAGTGTCACAGGAACTATGAATTGAGGAGCTGGGTTGCCCCCTAGAGTCTGCTCCTCCGAGATCCCTAGGACCGGTAGTTTCCCGGACGCTCAGGACACTGCGCGAGAAGGTGTCCCTTGCTGCCACAGTATAGACATAGGCCCATCCTCCTTCGGCGTTGCTTTTCCTCCGGTGTAAGTCGGCTCCTACCAAGCTGCATGGGTTCTTCCTTCTGTTCCTTGGGAACCTCTGGAGTATCAGGAGTTAGGAGCGGTCGAGAGAAGTGAGGGGCCAATGGCGCAAAGCGACGAGGCGGTCTGGATTCCTTGGCCCGTTGTTGAATCCGTCTGTCAATGCGACCAGCCAAATCAATGAGTGCGTCGAGGTCCTCCGGAAGGTCTCGTCCAGCTAGTTCGTCTTTAATACGAGGGGACAACCCCTCCAGAAAGATGCCTCGAAGGCAATCCGAATGCCATCCTAATTCGGAGGCCAATGTGCGAAATTCGATGGCGAAGTCAGCTAGGGTATGAGAACCCTGGCGTAGATTAAGGAGTTCTGACGTAGCTGTAGCAAGTCTCCCAGGCTCATCAAATACCTTACGAAAGGTGGAAACGAATCTGGATAAATCGTTCAATATTGGATCACCTTTTTCCCAAAGGGGAGAAGCCCATGCCATGGCCTTCCCGTCAAGTAAGGAGATGATGAAAGAGGTTTTAGTCCGGTCGTTAGGAAATTGTTGTTCTTGTAATGAGAATCGAATGTAACATTGGTTGATGAATCCTCTAACTCCCTTAGCTTCTCCAGAGAACCGAGGTGGTGCCGGTAAATGTGATACCGATACTGAGGCGCTAGGCGGAGGTGGTACCAGAGCTGCTGCTGCGGCCCCGCGTGAGGCATCTAATTGCCGTACAAGTCTATCCACGGTAGCATTTAAAGCCTCCAGACTTAGTTGTTGCTGCTGCTGCTGTTGTCGCTGCTGCATTAGCTGTTGGGCAAGCCCGGGAATAGCCTGAAGACCAGATAGATCCACCGGGTCCATGGCCTTCACAATCTGTTAATCAGTGGACCCTTGACCCGGCACAGAAGAACACCCACCTGAGGAACCGGGATGTCCTTCGTCACCGGAGGGTGGATATCCGGAGCAAGACCCCTCAGTACCTAGCAAGAGAAGGCAGACAGGTACAGGCCAGCGAGCCCAAGCCGGGTTCCACGCGAGGCAGGGGTCTGTGAAGATCAACTCCAATCCGGGTCCGGACAGATAGCAGGTGGCGCAAAGTAAAGTCCAATCCGGGTCGAGGCAGGCAGCGGACAAACAGAGAAAAGTCCAATCCGGGTCGAGGCAGGCAGCAGGCAAACAGAGTCAAGTCCAATCCGGGTCGAGGCAGGCAGCGGGCAACAGAGCAAAGTCCAATCCGGGTCGAGGCAGGCAGGCAGACAAACAGAGCAAAGTCCAATCCGGGTCGAGGCAGGCAGGCAGACAAACAGAGCAAAGTCCAATCCGGGTCGAGGCAAGCAGCAGGCAAACAGAGTCAAGTCCGGTCCGGGTCTTGGCAGGCAGGTAGCAAGGCAAGGCAGCGTCAGGCACGGTCCGGGTCTCAGCAGGCAGGTAGCAAGGCAAGGCAGCGTCAGGCACGGTCCGGGTCTCGGCAGGCAGGTAGCAAGGCAAGGCAGCGTCAGGCACGGTCCGGGTCGGTAGGCAGGTAGCAAGGCAAGGCAGAGTCAGGCACAGCAAAGTCACACCAGGGCACAGCAAAGCACGGGACCTATTGTGAAGGCGTCTGATGCCTGCACTGCACCGCTTAAATCTCCCTCCCTGCTGACGTCAATTTCCGGGGCCGGCCTCGTCCTCGCGATCCTGCCCCTTTAAGGGGCGGAGCTAGCCGCGTCGCACCCGATGCCGTCCCGCGACGGCAGGACGTCTGCACGCTGCGAGCCGTGCTCTGGGGGGCCGGGAAGATGGCGTGCCGACTCGCCGGCGGAAAAGAGGTAGGGAGGCCCGATCGCATGCGATCGCGATCGGGCCTCACAACACTATCTGGGAAGGTTTAAAAGCTACTATGAGGGGCAATTTCATCAGTTTGGGAACCTATCACAAGAAGCAGAAAGGGCTACAGCGTCTGCAGTTGCTACAGCGGATTGCAGAATTAGAAAAGGCCCATAAACTAGATCGGCGGTCAGTTAAGATCTCTGAATTAGACAATACTCGAAGATTATTAAAGGATTTAGACGCTGAACACATAGCATACCAGTTAGATATGGTTAAACAGGAGTATTACGAACAGGGTGATAAACCTAGTAAACTTTTAGCCCATAAGCTGAAGGGGCAGCAAACACAATACTACATACACAAAATTAAAGATCACCTCTGGCAAATCCATATTAAATCATCCATGATAAAGAAGAGTTTTGCACAGTTTTATGAGACTTTATACACGACTGATCATGAGGTGGGACCCACTGATATCTCTAACTTTCTTAGCTCCGTGGATCTACCTTCTCTCTCAAAAGAATCGGAGGCGGCACTGGGAACACCTATTACTACAAGGGAAGTACAGGAAGCTATTAGATCACTGAAAACAGGAAAGGCACCAGGATTAGATGGGTATACACCCCTCTTTTATAAAAAAAAATTCCAGCATGTCCTTATTCAACCACTACGAGATACGTTTTATGCTCTACGGGAGGGGCAACAGCTACTTCCTCATGGTAACACTGCAGGGATAACAGTCATTCCGAAACCTGGGAAAGATTAATCTCTATGTGGGTCCTACAGCCCTATCTCCCTGATTAACATTGATCTTAAATTACTAGCTAAGATCTTTGCCAATCGTTTAAGGTCTGTAATTCTGGAATTGGTTAAGGAAGATCAGGCTGGTTTTATGTCAGGGAGGTCCAGGTCCGATAACGTTCGAAAGATTTTGGATCTGATATCAGTGGTGCAGAGAAATGAGATCCCTTCAGTGCTCCTCACTATAGATGCTGAAAAGGCATTTGACAGAGTGCGCTGGCCTTTCCTGTTCGCAGTGATGGAAAAGATGGGTGTAGGTGGACATTTTCTGGGTTGGGTTAAGGAACTTTACCGAGATCCCCGGGCCTACATTAAGATTAACGGGAGTTACACTGACACTTTTTCAATCCACCGTGGTACCAGGCAGGGTTGTCCGCTCTCGCCCCTGCTTTTTCTGCGTTGAGTGTGGAACCGTTGGCGGAAATGGTCCGCTGTACACAAGAAATCTCTGGCATTCCGGTGGCTAAGGACCAATGCAAAATATCTCTGTACACAGATGATAATAATTTTTGAGTTATGAGCCCGGAGATATCCCTGCCTGCGTTGACGAAGGTCCTACAAAGATTTGGGGGGGGGTGTCGGGGTTCCGAGTGAATATGGACAAGTCGGAGGTACTACCCCTTAATCTTTCTCATAGGCACAGATCCAAATTAGCACAGCTTTTCCCTTATAGATGGACCACGGGGCCGATTAGATATTTGGGAGTTAATCTAACAGTGGATCCGAAAGATCTCGTTAAGGCAAATTATGACTCTTTAATTAGAACATTGACTGCTGACATGCAAAAAATGGGATCGCTATAGTATAATACTGGCTAGGTAGGATTTCGGTTGTAAAAATGAACCTGTTCCCCCGATTGAGTTATCTATTTCAAGTTCTCCTTTGCTTGGTCCCAGATGAGTGGTTTCAAACAATGGAGCGGAGATTCTTTTCGTATATCTGGAAGAGACGACCTCCCAGGGTACATCGTCAAGTGTTATACCGCACTCGGAACAAAGGGGGGTTAGGAGTCCCAAATCTTAAAAAATTTTATATCGCTGCTCAACTACAGGCAGTGGTGGACAGCCGAATCTCCAGTAGTGCAAAACAGTGGATGTCCATCGAACAGAGTTGTTTGGGGAGGGGGACTCTCGATGCCCTGTTTTGGGAAAGGAAACGGCCAGATCTCAGAGGACTAAATTTACTACCCTCTCTGAGATGTAGGGTAACACTATGGTATAAATGGAGGGAGAGTCTGACTGGGAAACAGGGATACTTTTTCCCAGCATGGCTTCGAGCCCTATCAGATTTTAACATAGGAAATGAATCACTGATTTTTTCGTAGGTGGGCAGAAAAAAGGAATTAAGCAGATCCATCATGTACTTAATCTCTCTTCGTATCATCACATCTAGCTCAGTCATCCTAGTTCCAGGAATGTATAATCATCCCTACTGACGTTATGCTTTCCTCTCATTTCTCTCTTCGCCCAGTTCAATATGCCTTGTTATTTGTAACTGTTTTTTCTCTGCACTTTAGTTAAAGTTTGAAGTTATTATGCACCCCTGTTCACATGTAAACCAGCATGATGTGATTGTATCGCGAATGCCGGTATATAAAAAACCTAAATAAATAAATAAATGTATGGACGATGGGTGCTCTGAAATCCTTTACAGTTATGGAAAGGGAGTACGCTATTTCCCAAAAAGATTTTTTAGCTTACGCTCAGGTACGTGTCATACCTGAGCGTAAGCTAAAAAATCCTTTTGGGAAATAGCTCCGACCAGAGGTTCAAAGGGACCTCACGAAGGGTGTTTCTTTGTTGGAAAGTTTTTGTCTGATGCCCAAACGACCCCCTAAATTGATGTCGAAGTTATATAAACTCTTAGACGGAGGGGAAAATTCTCAGCAACGCATCTAACAGCCTGGGAAAAAGATTTTGGGGGGGGGACACTGGGATGAGGAGAGATGGGAAGATTGCTTTCTGGGTCTGGGAAGAAACTCGATGTCTGCAGCCATGATTGAGAATGAATATAAACTGTTGTACCGGTGGTACATCAGCCCTGATAAAATGGCACGGTGGTATCCACAATTGTCAGACCATGCTGGCGCTGTAACTTCCCGGGGGGGGGTTCCTTTTTTCATATGTGGTGGTCCTGCCCAAGAGTATGTGTCTTCTGGGAACAAACCTTCAATCTAGCTAGAGAGTGGCTAGGCAAGGAACCCCCTCAGTCCCCAGAGTTTTGGTTATTAGGCCTGGGGAATGTTGATTTCAATATCCCTACAAGGCGTTTATTACGTTACTTAAGCTATTGCAGCGAGACTGGCAGTGGCACAGTGGTGGGAAAAAAACAGCTATACCCCCTGTGAGTTTAGTGCTGACAAAATTATTAAATGTCCAATCGATGGAAAAAATTTCTGCTTATCGCAGGGATAAGTTCATTGCGTATGAGAAGGTGTGGGAACCTCTGGAACGCTGGCTTCAAGACCACCCACTTACTAGTTAGAGTCTTCAGCTGTTCATTGCGCTCCTGGATCCTGATGGGCATACGGGGATGGTAGTAATAAGCAAGAGGCCATGGTTTAAAGTATACAGGCCGGTGTACTGTATTTTCCATCTGCTTGATCTTATACTTATACTTGATGTACTGTGCCCTGAAGATATTAAACTCTATAGTGTGCTTCATATACAATATAATAGTGGAGTTTTACCTTCGGTTCTGTTATATACTATCAACTGTACTGCCTTTGTAATGTTCTGTAAAGTTAATAAATGTGGAGGGGGGGCGGGGGGGGAAGGGGAGTTTTCAGGGTAAAAGGGATATTGTGATAGTCTCATGGGAGACACAGCTGTATGTTATTTTGAATGGCTTGTTTTGTTGTACAATATCCAATAAAAATGTTCATTACAAAAAACGTTCATTACAGAAATGTTTCAGAGTTTGTTCCTCACATGACTGTTCCTTTTTCCAAAATTAAAATGAGGGAACTTTTTTTTCTCAGCTGGTGTTAATGTATGTGTAATATTGGAGATGTTACATCAAGTCTATCTAGAAACTGGGAGGTCGATATTCCAAAGCCATTTAGACAGACAACTGAAAAATTATTTGTCTAAATACCAAAATGGAGATATTCATCACCGTGTGCAGCTACATTCTGGTTGCAAAACTCGTCATGCAGTTAGAATGTAGCCATAGAAAACAGGAGTGGGCTGGAGGCGTTTTCTGTAGGAGCAAAGTTAGCCACCTACGTTATGCGGCAAACTCTGGTCGCCCCATAGGGCTGCCCTAAAGTTAGCCGGGTATATTCAGCAGCTGAATATCCCAGTTGTTATAAACTCTACCCGTGGGTCTCCCCGCGAGCAGGCTCACTTACCCACGCTGTGTTTTCTTCGCCGACGCGGCAGGACGCCGCCGTCGGCTTGCCCACGCGGCCCGGAGGCCGCCCTGCATCGTCCTGCCTTCCGCGGCCGGAGCCGCGGTCTTCCTCGGGGCTGGGACCGCCCCCCGGCGCTGATCCCATCTTCGCGGCTGGAGGCCGCAAAAGCCCCGGGCTGGAGTGGCGGCTGGAGCTGCTCCTGGGGCCTCCTGCAGCGGCTGGAGCTGCTGCCGACGTCGGGCCTGCGTCCCAGGCCAGCCCTGCCTCTTCTGACGTCATGCGTCGATGCAGGCCGCTGTCCGCAGTCCTGCACAGCTTCCTGCTCTGTCCTAGGCACGCGGCCGTATCTTCCTTCAACATTTAAAGGGCCAGACACAGGAAGTGTCTTGGCCCCACCTTGGTGACTGTTTCCTGTACCAGCCCTATAAAGGGCTGCTCCGTCAGTTGTCCAGTGCCTTGCATCGTGGTGTCTTCACTCTGGAGGCTCCTGCCTGCCAGAGCCTTTGTAAGGTCTTCTTGTCTTGTGGAGCTCCTCATCTTGTGATGTCTTCTCGTCATGCCATGTCATGTCTTCGTGCCTGAGGTCCTTGTTCTGGTGTCTTGATCTTCTACGTCCTGGTGTTCCTGCCTTCCTTGATGTTCATTCCTACGTCTCGTCTTCGCTCTCGAGCCTTCTGGTCCGGTAGGCCAGGGGTCCCTCAGATGAAGTACTCCTGAGTGGACTAGCCTGCTGGTGGACGGTTGCCCTGTGCTCCTGAGCCGTCCTGTCCTGGTTGTTTGTCTTGCACTGTCCCGTTCTCCTCGTGGTCCATGACCAGTCTGCAAGGGCTGTGTAGGGCGCGCAGTGGGACAGGGTGGTCCGCGACTCAGTCCCGCGGGTGGCCTGAGTAGGGCGCCCTGAGAGACAGTGCCAATGTCCGCCTTCCTTGCTTCTCGTCTCGTCTGGATCCCAAGTTCCTTGTTGTGTCTGCACTTCAGCGTCATGTTTCTGATGTCGTTGCATCGACCCTGGTCTGGGATGCCGTCGCATTGACCACTGGTCCGTGATGTCTTCGCATCAGCCTTGGTGTCAAGTCTTGTCTGCAATGCCGTTGCATCGATCCTGGTGTCACGTCTCCATAGTCCTGGTGTCATGTCTTCAACCCAAGTCTTCGTGCCATGTGATGCCGTTGCATCAATCTTCTTGTCTTCGTGTCAAGGTCCATCTGCCCTCAACCTCAGGCCAGGCCTGCTGCTCCATGCTGCTCGCAGCAGGTCCGAAAGGGCTTGGAATGGTCGGAGGACCATTCAACTTCCAACATCCTCGGATGTTGGCCTTGGGAGCTTGCTGGCCTGGCAGAGGGTAGACCGTCAGCCATGCGGAGCCACCATCAACCCTTGGCTCGGCCTAGAAGGTCTGGGTCGGGCTGAGGCCCATGGGCACACTAAAACACCGTTCACAACAGAATGCAAGGCCTTTTGAGTCCCTTCTCAACAGAATGCAAGGCCTTCGAGGCCATTTTCAACAGAAGTAAAGTAGCCAAATAGGTGTACCCGGCTAACTAAACTAGCCACTCCAGGACTGAATATTCTCTTTCAGCCATTGCATAATGGTGACAGCTAGAACTCAGGATACATGCACACTGGGTCATAGAAGGTCCTGTAACCTGTGTTATTCAGGAGAGTCAGGAGAGGGATACAAATGGGCAAAAAACGGGGGTACTTGTGAAAGAGGGCTCCTGTTGCCATAGCCCCCTAGGGAATGGCTCTGAACCAGAAGCCCAAAGGAGCAGATCAAAGGGGCACTAAGCGGTCTCCGGTCCATGTGGCTAATTTGAACCCATGGAGCTTGGCAGCAATAATGAAATGTAACTTCACTTTCACTATTGCCTAACAAAAAAATCACCTGCCGAGATCCATTATAGCATATATATATATGTATATATATGTATATATATATATATACATATATATATATAGACACAGATCCATTATAGCATACTATGTAAATATTAACTGTAAATGCGTTTTTACTATGTAAATATTCCTGTCCCTCTCTCTTTTTCCTCCTATCCCAGTTGTGAACTTCCCCGTTCATTGTAACTATTATTTTCCGCACTAGTTCAATACCTCTAGTTCTATGTTCAATGCACAACTTGTTAAATGTAAACCGACTTGATGCAACCTCTGGTCGTGAAAGCCGGTATAGAAAATAATAAAATAAATAAATAAAATAAATAACTTACTGTGTGGGTAATATTTTGGGGCAAAACAACGTGTATAGTTTTGAATAAACAAAACTATTTGCGTTCTTCCTATCTCCACCTTATGCGCATAAAACTGAGTTTAACCTCTACCTAAAAACGGAGTTCTATGCGCATAAATAACTTTGCAAATTACCCCTTTAAGCCTTGAGGATGTGACCAATAAAGAGTGAGGCTTGCAGTGAGGGCCAGGCCACAGAGACAATTTCTCTTTTTGCTGTGTCTGTCTCTTAAAAATAAAGCTCTTTGCTTTGTTGTCATTGGGGGCCAATGCAATATCGGGCGCTGACCTCAGTGCACCGCTAAATGCCAGGTTGGACATACGCCCAATGCAATATCGGGTACAAAACGCGTAAACATACCGGCGCGTAGTTAATGACACTTCATCACGTGCAAATGCCATGTTGACGAGGCCATTAGCTAGTATCCCCGATTTAAAAAAAAATGTGTGGCCGAAGCGCACATTTTAATGCTCAATAATTAAGGCCAGCCCAGAGCTGGCGTTAAGTTTTGAGGCCCCCCCTCAAGCCATGCTCAAAAGAGCAAAAAAAGACATTTTTTTTTGGTGGTTCCTCCGACTTAATATTGTTGCGTTACTAAGCAGGAGGAGCTACAGAAAGCTGCAATAACAACAAAAAAAAACAAATTTGACAGCAGTCAGGAAAGGAAAAGGGAAGCTCAATTTATGAGCGTCCGTTTTCCCAACCCGTGGCTGAACGCAGGTTAGGGACAGGGATGCTCAGAGAATCGAGTGTCCGTACCTGCGCACAGCCACTTCTCCTGGGCGCTCGGTGGCATGGACGTGCCAGGGATGTAGAAATTATCCTTTGCGCGTCCCTTTTAGGCGCGCCAGCTCGTTAGACTATTGGATCGAGCGCCCAAGAGAGGGGACGTGCGGGCGTTCAGAAAACGTGTGCGTCCACGTTGGACGCATGCAGGATATTTCATCATCCCCCATTCTGTGGGGGTCTACAGGCGCAGAAACCAGAGGAAGCAAACCTTTTTTTTTTTTTTTTTTTTTAATCTGTCTAGAAAAGAGTAAATCATTTGCTCTCCTCCTAGCCTTCTGTTTGGAAGAGGCCCTGGACAGCATTATGGAGATAAAATAAGAAGGAACGGGCTGCCTCGTGGAAGTCTCATCCTTTATCTCAGCTGAAAGAAGTGAGTGAATGATTTGTGCCGTTAGGGATATTCTGCGCTAGATTTCGCCAGGGACACGTTCTTCGTGCTGAGGAATTGGTTGTGCTGCTATAACTCTCTGCTGCTGCCTGTTCACACTTTTTACTCTGGAAGCCTGTGGATTTTGGAATTGTTCAAGACGCCCTCCCTGACTGCTATTGAATACGTTTTTGGTTAATATTGGAGCCACCGGTCTTAGGAATGGACTGCACTCACTTCCAGGGCTTGGGTTCTCCCGAGCTGGAAGTTGCCAGCTGTTTGTTACTGATCAGAAGAAGCCTCTCACCTAGAGGGGGGAAAAGTTATCCCTGTCCGGTAAAGAAAAGTAAGCCTGGGATGCCCTGACCCAAGCCCACTACACCAAGAAACCCCCGGAACCAGTGACAGATTTGGACTCCAAGCCACTTTATGTACCCTAAGGTGGGGTTAGACATATAGAAATGTGGCCCCCATCTCACAAACGTCTCTAGAGGTTAACACAGTGCTGACTGGATTTATGGTGAGATAAAGGTTTACCTGATGGGAGCCCTGAATGGAAATATCCGCTGGAAGTGTACAGGATGCTGAGGGGGACAGAGGTTATCCTGGAGCCAGTGCAGGAATATTCCAGAGCTCTGGGTCACCTGTGTCAGACGCTGTTAGACAAGGGGGGGGGGTGCATCCCCTGAGGGATGCACACACAAACCCCCCCCCCCCCCCCCCCCCGGTCATGGAGGAGAAACGATAAAAGCCCTGAATCTACTGAGTCTGGGGCTGCTGCAGACAGCAAGCAGAAGAGACTGGATGGAGCTGTGATCCTCTCCCAGACTTACAGGCGGGAGCGTGGGCAGGGAGGAGGGTGCGATACAGCCTGGTGGAAGCTAAATGATAAATGATAAAGCCTGTGCTTAAATGAGGCAAGACCGTATCTGGACCAGGAAGCCAAACTGTGCCAGAGAGGTTCCTGTTTGAGGCTCCCGATGCTGCACCAGGCTGGTTGGTGTAAAAGACTGAAGAGAGAGAGAAAAGCAACAGACCCTCCCTGTGTTGCTGGAAGAAGAAACTGTTACTGAAGGAGAGGAGCTGTAACTGTACTTCTGTTTGATTTCTGCATCTGCCTGAGCTGTCGTTATGTTTGATCCTGGAGATTCTGCTGCAGTAAACTATTGATTTTTTTTTGGAGCACAGCTCGAGCCTGGAGAGTGGTTTGTGCGTGTGGAGTGTCCTCAGCCTGCGGGTTATCCTGCCCCCAGCTCCCGGCTCTGAGATGTAATTCCCCCCACCTTGGGATATTGAATACAATGCTCCCCGAGGCTGGGAAGGTGACCCCAGGTGTACAGGGGGGGGTTACAGAAATGTTCAGGGCTACGTATGCAGCATGGAATGTGTGGATTCTGTGCTAAGCCACTCTCTTGATTCTTGTTCCTATCTTTTATCTTTTTCTGGCTCTGCAGCCCCCACCTAGGTGCATGCTGGTGTACAAAATCAAAGTTGGTTAATATTTGCTGGCTCTGCCTAATACTCAACTATAAGGCGCAGCCCAGGCCTGCTAGGTATACAGGGCATGTCAGAACCTCATGGCTGCGCCAGCAGCATAACCAGAAATATCAGGTTAACAGTGAATGATCTTGCAAGCTGCAGCAGACCGATGGTGCGTGGGTGATGCATGGGCCACAGCGCACCAACTGCTGAATCAGGACATCCCGGAGCTGAAACAGGGCCAGCGAAGCAATCATAACAGAACAGCGGCTTAATTCTTTGCCGCCACAGTGACAGCAGAATTAGCTTTTGTCTTTTTTTTTTTCCCCTCTAGTGATTATCAGCGAGCTGAAGATGAAATGGTCAAGACTTTATCCCAGTGTATTTGGGTGGAAGAAAATTGTTTCTTGCTTTTTAATCAAAGCTCCCACTAAAGCTTTTATTCCTCGCCAACCAGCATCCTCCAACCCTATTGACTTATTAGGCCCCAGGGAACACTTCCCTGCTTCTTTTTCTTTAAAAAATAAAGAATATTTTATTTGTAGTATTGTTGCCAGAACTCAAGCCAACAGAGAAATAGCCCGTAATGCAATGGAGGGCTCAAATCAGAGCCTCAGAGGAAGATTGCAGACAAGCCTGGGAGCTCGTAGGAGCACTGTGATAGCGTTTATAATAAAACACACTTTTTGTCCAAGAAAAAATGAAGCTTCCCCAGGGATCTCCTTTCTCTTATCTTTGAAAGGCCAAGAGAGTGGAGCCTTTGTGAGAGAGATGTCTTAAAAGCATTCAAATGTTGGCATATGTTCTAATACAATTAAAATTAGCATCTAGTTGTAGGATGCTCTTGAAAGTGTTTGTAATTCCTCTTCTATTTACCCTCATCATAGTAATAATGGAATTTTCTGAAATGCACAAAGTAGCTCGTCTCGGGGGAAACAAAAGCTGACCCAATCCGCAGCCTCAGGGGTCTTGTCAGCTTGAGAAAAAGCGATGTGGTCATCTTTCCATCACCCTTTCTTGTTTGCTGGTTGGGGTCATGATCACACTATGCACATGGCAGGACATGGCATCTGAACTCCATCTCTTTTTCCCTCTTCCTGCCTCTGTTCCCTCTCTAGCTGCTCTCTCCATGCCCTCTGACTCACTAGCAACCATGTAACTTGCTGAGGAGCTTTTCGTAAAGGCGTGACATCCTTGCTATCTGCTTCCCTTTCTATGACATCCTTCTGGGATGCAAGACTCTGGTGATTGCCAAGTTATCTGTTGTTCCCTGTGATTTGCTGTCAAAATTGTGTGACCTCGCAAGATAACCAAGAGAACTGTTAGTTACAATAGGCACCATATCCCTATATTCTGGAAAGGACATTTAGTCTATTATTAGTGAGATCTGAGAAAAGCAACTCATTACTTACATCTTTTTAACGGGAAAACATTATGACAACTGTTCTTTAGAAAGTATAGCCAGAGATTATATTTCAACAAATATCTAATGCAGTTGATGAACTCTTGGGACTGCTTCTCTTATGATACAAAGCCAGAGGTATTTCATCACACTATTTCTGTACCCACCACCCAGATGAGAATTGTCCTAGCTCACTGAGCTTACATGTGCATAGTGTGATCATGCTTGTCTCAGATCTCACTAATAGACCAAATGTCCTTTCTAGAGTATAGGGATATGGTGCCTATCGTAGCTGACAGTTCTCTTGGTTATCTTGCGAGGTCACACAGTTTTGACAGCAAATCACAGGGAACAACAGATAACTTGGCAATCACCAGAGTCTTGCATCCCAGAAGGATGTCATAGAAAGGGAAGCAGATAGCAAGGATGTCACGCCTTTACGAAAAGCTCCTCAGCAAGTTACATGGTTGCTAGTGAGTCAGAGGGCATAGAAAGAGCAGCTAGAGAGGGAACAGAGGCAGGAAGAGGCAAAAAGAGATGGAGTTCAGATGCCATGTCCTGCCATGTGCATAGTGTGATCATGACCCCAACCAGCAAACAAGAAAGGGTAATGGGAAGATGACCACGTCGTTTTTTCTCAAGCTGACAAGACGTCTTTGTCAAGTACAACACAAAGACATCACTTCATTGTATGGATCACAGCTCCACAGTGTCACAGACTTACAAATCTAGCACGGGTTGATTTAATGTGTCCCCAATGTAGTTTATGACCAAGGAACTGGCTTGAACAAAATTCATATCTTCACATTTATTTAATTTATTTATTTGTTTTTTTGTATACCAACATTCGATCGAGATATCACATCGGTTCACATGTAACTGAACAGAAATAAGACATTTAGGAACAGATGTACTAAAGAGTGTTCCCCATTCTATGTCTTATGGAAAAAATGCCTCATACATCTAGCCCTCGGGTAGAAACTGTGTGGTCCTTTTTCAGATATGTGTTGTGTGGTGTTCCTGAGGCCCACTCAAAGTGTCAGTGAACGTGTGTTAAGAAATGATACCCAGACAGCACCATGATTCTGATAAGACACTGCATGTGCGGTAGGTGTGCTAACCTCGGTCACGCTAGCTATGCCTGCGCTATAAGAGACAATTCACAAAAGAACTCAGGGACAGTAGGATGCTTTTTAAGTTGGGGGCCAAGCTCCGACCCAGGTGTGCCTCACTCCTGCCAGTTCCTTACTTTACATTTACGGTTGATGTCATTCTTTCTTGCAAATAGTCCTCAAGTAAATCATATAGAGTATTCATTCACATGGGACTTTCTCAGGCCAACCACTAAAAAGCTTGATGCTAGAAAACCAAACATTATGGAAAAGGAGAAAAATCACAAAAACAGCATTACCAATAGTCAGTATTATGCGACTAGTTTGTATTATGTAAAGAGAGAGATAGAAAGATCATCAAGGACCCAGTGATGCAATCAGAGACCAAGAAAATGTGGCCTAGATATACGGAAATAGTCGTAATCATTTGGGCACTACTGGTCTGATGAAAAAGAACTTCCAAGCTCACCGCGATATGTTGCCTGTGGATATCACATCATTCAAGTTCCAGAAGAAAACTGTTCAGCACAAAACAAATATTAAGAAGAGCATTGTCAGTAAATTTGAGAGACCAAGGTAATATCCATCATACTTGAGCTTACAAGTGAGGTTCATTCCTGTCAAGGTATTTGCAAGACAAAACCAGTATAAATCCTGCACCTCCAGTTCTGTAAAAACGTGCTCTGCATTCACAAAACTCTCCTTCCCAAAACGGGCCAAATAGAACTAGAATAGCTACCTGTACACCTCACCATGCAAAAATAATATTCAAATTCTGGTGTCATCTCAGTTACAGTAACACAAACTCCCTCCAGTACCAGGCATTAGGGCTGGATTTTGGGATGGGTGAGCTGGGCAGTCACTTGGGGCACCATGAGCTGGGGGGCACTCTGGGCACCGTCAATATCATCCATCCCACGACAGTGTAGCTGCTGTGGATCCCAAACTGTTGCAGCCAAAGGGAGGTCCAGTGGCCACGATGGGGCCTGACCTACCGCGATTTAACAGAGGTCCTATGGCCGCCTCAGATCCTGTCCCACTGCGGCTGAAGAGAGGCCCGGTGGCCACGGTGGATCCCATCCTAATGCAGCCAAAGAGAGATCCAGGGAGTCATCATCAAGTAAGGGAGGGCATTTTTCATCTAGTTTGCCAGTTGCCCAAAATCCAGTCCTGCCAAGCATATTATGAAAAAAAACCCTACTCAGCATTTATATAATCCAAACCTGCCAGACCACAGAGCACTAACTCACAGGACTCCAACAGCAACTACCCTACCTCTGGGAAGGACTGTAGAACATCAATCCACCTGTTGTTGGAAAAACGCAATTTACAAAACTGCTACAACTTCCTCCATGCTAGCAGACTACCTCAGGTCGGTCACACTTGCAGAACAAAGACAGACCTTCACTAATTGCAGAATAGTTGATCACAAAAATAACAAATGTGGAGACAAAAACTGAAATGGAAACCCTAAGAAGCCAGACTCTGTACGCACGCAAAACTGGAAAACTATAAACAGAAATGCATTTCCTTCTATGCTTAAGTCAAGTCTCCATTGTAATTTATTTATTTATTTCTAATGCTTATTTAATAAATTATTTTTTAAATATTTATAACCCACTCTCATTCGGTAATGTTAGCAGTGGGGAACAGAGAAAGCATGCATAATTATGAAGGCAATTAAAAACATACGTTAGCAAAGGCACGTAACCTGCACAGAATAATCTCAGTTAAGAATGTCACAATGTAACTTGAGTGCTAATTGCTGAAGAAAACCGACTTCATTCTTACTAGGCCAGCTCAAACGTCTGCTTGAACATAGGGAGGATAACTTTAAAAGAATTGTGTGCGGCAGCCTATATGCGTGTATGAGGCCCTGTAAAGATTTGCCTTAGTATTTAACACGTGCATATCTCATATGCACATATTATAAAATAGGCGCATGTTTACCTCACAGAGAAGAAAATGGGGAAAAAATAAATCGGAGAAAAAAATTCACACTCAATGTATAATTGCAAAATAAATTGAGTGCAGGAAAAGTAATCAAGTCCTTACAGTTTATTTAATCCTTATATCTTTATTTAGAAAAAGCTCCTTAGTTAAAATCAATAAGTTGATTTGTTGCACTTAACGGTTCCCTGACACGGAAACTGTATTTCGCCCCACAGGCTGCGTAGGGAGGGACAAGAAACAGAGTTCATATGCTAAAAAACAAATAAAACCATCAAAAGGTAAGGACAAAATAAGAAAATAGTATCGTACATATAGCACAAACTGACAATGGCATACCTCTCATGAGTCCATTCAACTATGTGCAGAAGTCTTTCTAAAGCACCCGATCGACATTGTCATTTAAAGATGCCACAAACTGGCGCCAGAAATGTAACCAATCACGTATGATTCAAAAATGCGGGAGACAGCCAATCGGAGCAGACGTGTGATGTAATATCTCGTGACGCAGAGCATAAAGAACAACTGAGATGGAACGTCATAAAGAAATGTCATAGAAACACTATCAAAACTAGTAACTAATAGCGACACGACTTTAAGGATAAGGTTTAGAAAAATATGGATGTGGGAAACAGTCTGATTACATGAAATAATACCCATTCGTAAGCAAAAGGATATCACCCAAATTAGATGTAGAGACTGATTGGGGTAGATTTTCTAAAAGTGCACCCGCGCGTACTTTTGTTCACGCACCAGGCGCGTGAACAAAAGTACGCCGGATTTTATAAAATCCGGGATCGGCGTGCGTAAGGGGGTGCACATTTGTGCAACTTGCGCGCGTTGAGCCCTGCGCGCACAGCCAGAGGCAGGCGTAACTCGTGAGCGCCAGCGGGCTGCTGGCGCGCCATCACTTGACCCGGGGGCTGTTCCGGAGGCCTCGGCTGCACCCCTGGAATGCCACTGGGCCAGCACCACACCCCCCGGAACGCCCCGAACATCGCGCCGCCCCCCGATACGCCCCCGACACACCCCCTAGCGAAGCCCCGGGACTTACGTGCATCCCGGGGCTTGCGCGCGCCACCGAGCCTATGCAAAATAGGCTCGGCGTGCACAGGGGGGTTTTAAAAGGGTTACGCGCATAACTTATACGCGTAACCCTTTTAAAATCTACTCCATTGTGAACACCTCATAAAGACATCATATGAATATCTGATCTTAAATCAAAAACTTTATCTCACTTGCACAGCCTAAGAACATAAGAACATGCCATGCTGGGTCAGACCAAGGGTCCATCAAGCCCAGCATCCTGTTTCCAATAGAGGCCAATCCAGGCCATAAGAGCCTGGCAAGTACCCAAAAAACTAAGGGGCAGATTTTCAAAGGGTTACGAGCGTAAGATTTGCACGTAACCCCCGAAAAGCTGCCCTTCCACCTCCTGTGCGCGCCGAGCCTATCTTGCATTTAATGTATCTTGCATAGGCTCGGCAGCACGCGCAAGCCCCGGGACGCGCATAAGTCCCAGAGCTTTCCTGGGGGGCATGTCGGTGGCGTGTCATGGGCGTGTCGCGGCCGGCGCATCATCGGGGGCATTCCGGGGGCGGGGCTGTGGGCTTGGTTCCGGCCCAGGGGCATTCTGGGGGGGCGTGGCCGCGGCCTCCAGACTAGCTCCCAGACCAGAACATGGCGTGCCGTCAGCTGGCCGGAAAGTTCCCTCCGAGGCCGCTCCGATTTCGAGAGCGGCCTCGCAGGGACCAGAGGATGGCTGCGCGGCTCGGCGCGCGCAGGCTGCAGATTTTGCGCAGCCTTGCGCGCACCAACCCTGTATTTTATAACATGTGCGCGGCATCACACGCATGTTATAAAATCAGGAGTTGATTTGTTCGCGCCGGGTTGCGCGAACAAATCTACTCCCGCACGCACCTTTTAAAATCTACCCCTAAGTCTATTCCATGTTACTGTTGCTAGTAATAGCAGTGGCTATTTTCTAAGTCAACTTAATTAATAGCAGGTAACATTCAAGAACACCAAATGGTAAATGCAGCACATAAATTAATTGTCATAAAGGATACAAGAAAAATCCCACTTGCTGAAGAAGTGAAGCATACTCATAAGAAATGTACCCATTCTGTTTCAGAGTTGAGGTCATATGGGGATAATGTCTGAAGAGAAATAATCCATTTCTTCTCCCAGTGATACATAAATCTTAATGGACTATTGAATACTTCATGCTGAGATAGCATTGGCCAGTGATGTCCGATAATAGAGCTAATCTCTCTTGCATGCATTGAAAATGGTAATATGCTATTTATATTCACCCCCAATGATCGTGGTTGAGTTTGAAACAAGAGGTCCCGATTAATATACAAAGCCCGTTTAAATGCATGTTTCAATACATAGTAGGGGTACCCCCTACTCAAAAACCAGGACATCATGTCCTTAGCTTATATTATTTATTCCTCCCTCGTAGTACTTAACCACCACAGGCGGAAAAATTCGCTAACCAGAATATTGGTTCTGAGTGAGTATGGATGGTGACTTCTAAAAAATAGCGTATTACGATAGGTACTTTTGTGGAAAATTGTAGTAAAAAAATTATCACAGTCATATGTAATCTTGATATCCAAATAGGAAATCTTCAAAAAATGTAAAGAGTAATTAAACTGTAAGTTATGGTTGCAGCTGTTTCACCGATCAAAAAAGGCAAAAAAATGAATCTCAGGTCCTGTCCAAACTAACAAGATGTCATCTATGTATCTCAGCCAAATTGGTATAAAATTGAAGAACTTTGAAGGATATACAAATTCCTCCTCAAAATGGTTAACAAAGAGGCAGGCTAGACCTGGGGCCATGGTAGCACCCATAGGCGTCCCTTTGATCTGTTGGTAAAACTGAGCTTCAAACTGAAACAAAAATTCTAGTTAATGTCAAACGGGTAAAATACATCAGAAAACTACCAGGATTTCTAGATGGATTAGAACAGCCTGTTAAGACCTATTGAATGATGGATAAGGGTCTCTCCTGGGGTATGTTCGAGTATAATTAGACAATATCTAAAGTGGCTAAAAAAAACCGGAACATCTCGTATCTTTGACTTTTGCAGTTTAGTAATTAAGGGGTAGATTTTAAAAGGTTGCACATGGGCGTACATGTGTGCACACTACCCGGCGCACACAAGTGTATACCTGATTTTATAACTTTTTTATAAAGGCACAGCCCTTAGTTGGTTCCATTCCTTCTTAAGCAACAGATTCTACAAAGTAAGGATAAACAACAAAGAATCGCATCCAATCCTGACAGAGCAAGGAGTCCCACAAGGATCATCACTTTCACCCACCCTCTTCAATATTTACCTCCTCCCTCTCTGCCATCTACTCTCAAACCTTAAGCTCACCCATTACCTCTATGCAGACGACATACAAATCCTCCTTCCGATCACAGAATCCCTTCAAAAAACCATCACGTACTGGAACGAATGCCTACAGCCCATCAAAAACCTACTCTCAAGCCTCAACTTAGTAGTGAATGCTAATAAAACCGAAATGCTCATTGTCTCCCAGGATCCACGCACAATCTCTTCCAGCCTTTCTCTACCAAACACAAACAACTCATTCTCATCTGACGTCAGAGACCTTGGAGCATGGCTTGATAATCATCTAAACCTAAAAAAGTTCGTAAACAATACCACAAAGGACTGCTTTTACAAACTGCAAGTCCTCAAAAAACTTAAACCCCTCCTTCACTTCTCCGACTTCAGGCTAGTACTACAATCCATCATTCTTTCTAAGCTAGACTATTGCAATTCCCTGCTACTTGGTATACCCGCCAACACCATCAAACCATTACAGATGGTTCAGAATTCAGCGGCTAGAATTCTAACTAGCACCAACAAAAAAGATCATATCACCCCAATCCTCCGGAACTTACATTGGCTACCCATTAAACAAAGGATACTCTATAAGGTACTCACTATCATCCATAAAGCGACAAACAAACTAGCTCCCATCACATTAAGCTCGCAACTACAACTACACACTTCCTCCAGACCAATCAGAAGCGCATACAGAGGAACACTGCAGGCTCCACAAATAAAATCATCATTGAGCAAACGAGTGCTATCTTCAGCAGGCCCTCACCAGTGGAATACGCTTCCCCCAGATCTTAGACTAGAACCCAGTTATCAAGAATTCAAAAAAAGATTGAAGACATTTCTCTTCCAACAAGCTTTCCCAGACGCTTAAGTGACAGACAGACTCCCTAATTACTAAGTATCCTAATTACCCTAATTATGGTCACTGTATCCAGTACTAATTTTAAAATATCTACAACTGGACAATTATCTTTGAGATCAAAAATTTACTTTATTTCTTATATATATTTGGCATTGCTTATATTTATATTTATTGCTACGTTAAATAGTTATACTGCTTATATAATATATTATATTTCTTTACTTATTACTATTTATTACCAGTTAAACTATTATTTCTTTATTTAGCTCTATGTTAAATTGTCAACCAGTTATACTGTTCCATATGTTCTACTGTTCCATGTAAAGCTCAGCTCTCTGTTGAGCAGTTCTTCGTTTTATGTAAACCGGAGTGATTTGTAGTCCCTACAAGAACTTCGGTATATAAAAATTAAAAATAAATAAATAAATAAATAAATAAATAAATAAATAACTTGCGCCCGCACGCAAGTTATAAAATCAGAGGTCGGCGCGCGCAAGGGGGTGCACAATTGTGCACCCCCTTGCGCGCGCCAAGCCACACAGCCTTCCCCCGTTCCCTTCCCCCTAACTTGACCTTCCCACCCCTTCCCCTAACCTTCCCCTGCCCTAGCTCTACTCTAACCCCCCTCAAAAATGTTGTTTTTACCTTTTACGCCTACCTCTGGGCAGGCGCAAGTTGCACGTGCCAGCCAACTGCCGGCACATGATCCCCAGCACAGCGGCAAATATGGCCTGACTGCCCAGGCCCTGTTCCTTTTTGTGAGCCCCAGGACTTACACGCATCCTGGGGCTTTACGCACGTCACTGGGCCTTTTTAAAATAGGCCCGCGTGAAACCTTTTTAAAATCCGGACCTAAGTATCCAGAAGCCCGGACATATGATCGACTCAAAGGTACAAATGGTTGTAAAAAATAGTCCACAAACTTAAATTTGGCTTAGATGAGGCTTATTGTTTTTAACTTGCAGGGTTTTTTCTTTTTTTATTAATTATATGTTGATTTATTAATGTTTTCATGTTGTATTATATATGTTTTAATTTTACATGTTGTTTTTTTTATAATTTTTATGATTATTTTGTAATCCGCACCAAACTTTGTGTGGAGGCAGCGGAATAGAAGAATTTTAAAATAAATGAATAAATAAAGGTTCCAGGAGAGAGCCTATCCCTGACATGAGAGACGACCTGAAGGATTCACCAAAGACTTATGAATTTTAGGTAACACATAGAAGGTTGGGGTGAATAGAAACTCAACCTGGAGAAATTGAGCCTCATGGGTAGGGATATAATTTTCTCCTAACCTCTTTGAACTAAATCATTAATTATTTTCTGTAGTTCAACGGTTGGATCGGAGGAGAGGGGAAGATAAAATTCAGAATCTTGTAGCTCATGTTTCACTTCAGATATGTAATCTAAGCAATTAAGGATAACAACCCCTCCCTCCCCCCCCCCCCCCCCCCCTTATCCACTGGTTTAATAATGATACTGGGCTTGGAGGCCAAGGTTTTTATGGCTAATCTCTCATCCCTAGAAATATTATGAAATTGGTGTCGGGATCGGGTTTCCATTAATTTAATACCGTGACATACCACCCTTTCAAATGCTAACAACACAGGGTCAATAGATCCAGGAGGGCTCCCTGTGTATTTTTTTATATAATATAGAATCAACTCGTGTCAATGGTTTATTTGAAAAAAGACCATTTGAGCCTAAGTGATCGAAAAAATCAATGTAAATGTATCTGCACATCAAAGGGGTCATATATGATGGAAAGGACAAAGGAGAGACATTTAATTCAGATCTAGACACTGGACGTGATGACAGATTGAAAGCAAGGTAAGTCTTATCCGGATTCAAAGCCACTGATCATTGCTCTGCTCTTGCGATCATCTTGTGGACCTTGAGGCTGGGATCGGCCCCGTGAGCGAGGGTTCCATGTTGGCTTGTAATCCTGGTGTGGCTCCAGAAAAGACATGGTGGAGCATGGCCAGCTGCTGCAAAGAAATTGTGTAGCATGGCCATCTGTAAGTGGTGGTAATGTTGTAGCACCACAAGGTTCATCTCTCAATGAGTCGTCTGAGGGAGACTGTGCAAAGGTGACCTTCTTTCGGATTACTCGTGTTGTGGACACCCACAGAGACACAAAAACCTTTTGGTAATCCAGTGCATCATGTTGGAATTTTTTTAACTTAGATGCTTCTAAGTCTCCTCTAAATTTTTCCAAATTTTCTTTAAAGTCAGACAATTGGCTTTCAAAGGACTCTAAAGTAGTATTAGATTTGACAACTTCAATTTGAACTGTAAGTTCATCACGAAGAGTGGAAGCTAGCTGTTTGGTAGTCTCAATAATGAGTAGCATCAAATCAAAGGAACATTTGTTCAGGATTTGGTTCCACCGGGTAAGAAATTCCTTCTTATCTGTATGAAGGCGAGGTTCTTTTAGAATATGTAAACCCCGAGGAATCCTTCTTACTCGTTAGTACACAATCAGGGTTGAGGCAGGCAATTCTGCGCGAGTTGCGCATTTCTGCAGAATGATAATGTCCGCCCAGGAGGTATTTATTGGTCTGGAGGTCGCATCAGAAAATAGTGGCACTTCAGAGAGCACAGCTCGAAATGCATCTTCAGAGTAACTAAATGTTGAGTCATCAGCTGTAGTAACCATTCACAAATTCCGAGTACAGGAGGCAAGCCAGAGAAGAAAACGGAAAAAAAATCCACATTCAATGTATAATTGCAAAATAAATTGAGTGTAGGAAAAGTAATAAAGTCCTTACAGTTTATTTAATCCTTATATCTTTATTCAGAAAGGCTTCTTAGTTTGAAATCAATAAGTTGATATGTTGCACGGAAACCGTGTAGGCCAACTTGCAATTACATTCAATGCATTGAAATCACGCATTTCAATGCATTGAACATGCATGCTTTACCCAACTATTATTCAAATATATGAGCATATATTTTATATGTGAAAATAAAGTACAACTTACTCACATGTCGGGATTAACATGTGTAAATCGGTGTATTTTAAAACACATGCATGTGAGCGAAATTAGCAGGTTAACTAATTAGTCCACCAGTTTGCCCAGTCCTTCTCCAGGTCATTGAGACCCTCCTGGTTCTTCAGCCTGAACGTCCCCCAGTTCCCCCACACCTCCCATCCAGTCATTATGTAATAAACACGCCAGATAATGAGCAGGAATAAAAATATGTAAGATGGAAAATGTATGTGGGTGTCTTTTAAAATAGCAACTTTCACACTTAACTAGGCCCCTAGGCTGCCCTTTCTTTTCATGCGGTTATGTCTGCACAAAAGTGAAAATATATGTGTATTTTGGACATTTGTAAAATACGGAATATGTGAGCAGCAGCTACTTACACGTCTATATGCTCATTTGTAGGCACACAATGTATTGAAAATGCATCTTATTGGTTTAAAGCACATTTTTTTAAAGAACTTTGTTGAAGTTATAGACTGTATATGCCCGGGCAGGGTATTCCTACCACAGGAAGACCCGCTCTTGCGTTTCGTGGGCCAATAGGGGAGGTAAGAAACTTCTATTAAACCTTCCTGAGCAGACCTCAGAGAACGTTGCGGATTGTAAATAGTAGTATTGAATGAATCCATGGAAAACAGACACTGTTTATTAAGAGCTTATGAATAAGCATCGCCAGTTTAGCTAATTCTCCATTGGATGGGGAGCCATTGGAAAGACCTAAGTGCCGGCATAATGTAGTCATGCATTCTAGCCCCAATTAGCATCCAAGCCACCACATTCTGTATCATCTGCAGAGCTCTCAGTGAAATTGCTGTCGGACTGATGTATAGTGCATTACAGTAATCAATGCCTGAGAGTTCAAGGGCCTGAGGAACAGTGCAAAACTCCTGAGGATTTAATAGGGGTTTCAGACTTCAAAGCATATGCATTTAAAAGAAACAAGACCTCCTTAAGGAAAGATTTTATCTGAGTGCACACTGACAAACTGCGGTCCAGGATGGCCCCAAGTTGCCACCCCTGAGTCAGTACCTGAAATTCAAAGCCCTCGAGCTTAAAGACCAAAGGGGCATCAGGCAGCGGGAACCAACTTAAAATTATCACGTTGGTCTTATCTACCTTAAGTGAGAGTTTGTTCTGCAGTAACAAACATTAACTTTCAAGCAGGTAGATAGCATTCAAATGTTTCAGACCATGTAGTCCGAATGAGTAGAAAAAAACTGAACGTCATCAACATATATTTTAAAGTTAAAGCCTAGGCTAGCAAGAATTTTATAGAGCAGAGATAGATAGGTAGATGTCAAAAAGGATAGCTGATAGGATCAAGCCTTGCGATACACCTGAGGCAATGGCGTGCCAGCTAGATACTGTAGAAGCTATTATCACGTGCTAGGTTCAGTCCATCAGGTATGAGGAAAACCAACTCAGCACGGTTCCAGAAACTCCAACGTTATGGAGCCGAGAAACAAGGCTTGAGTGGTTTAAAGTATCGAATGGAGCAGATGTATCTAAAGAGCACCAGCACATACGTCGTTCCTCTCTCAGATCGCCACCTGATGGCATCAAAACTGGAAAGCAGGAGTTCTTGTACCGAAAAATGTTCTGAGCCTTAACTGATATTGCTCGCTCAATAATGGGATTTCGATCCCAAAACAAACTAGCTGGTTTAATATTACTGTTTCAACCTTTGAGAGAAGAGGCAAAGATGAAATTGGATGATAATTACCAAGATTAGAGGGGTCTAACAAAGTGTGTGCAGATGCATTGCAGGCAAAATGCCTTCTAATAATGAACGCTTAGTGATTTGGGTTATTGGGGAACAATGTCTTCCTGAATACCTTTCAATAAGGGATTAAGCAGGCAAGAGGAAATATATATTTTAGTGACAATTTGAACAACCTTAAGAACATGAGAAATTGCCTTTCTGGATCAGACTGAGAGTCCATCAAGCCCAGCATCCTGTTTCCAACAGTGGCCCAGTCCAGTTTAAAAGCACCGGGCAAGTACCCAAACATGAAATAGATCCCATGCTACTGATGCCAGTAAAAACAAAGCAGTGGCTATCCACCAAGTCACCATGACTAATGGCAGTCTATGGCATTTTCCTCCAAAAAACCTATCCAAACGTTTTGTAAACCCAGCTATGCTAAGCACCTTATCCACATCCTCTGGCAGTGAATTCCAGAGCTTAAATGCACCTTGAGGGAAAAAGATTTTTCTCCGATTTGTTTTAAATGTACTACTTGGTAACTTCATGGAGTGCCCCCCGTAGTTATTGTATTATCTGAAAGAGTAACCAAGTCACATTAACCCATTCAAGTCCTTTTATGATTTTTATAGATCTCTATCATATCCCTCCTCAGCCTTATTTTTCGTTGTTCCAGCAAAACAGTCCCATATTGGTCCATCAGTCTCAGATTCACTAGGGAGTCCACTGACATCATTTGTGAACTTCTTGCAAACGTCAGTCACTTTGTTCGAAAAGAACTCGGGAAAATCCTCATGCTGCCTAGGCAGGAAAGCAGTTTTTTCCCTCATCGGATCCTCTGGAGTCACTAGCCAGTTTGAAACAGCTCAAATGCGTTAATCACAGAGGTTTGAGAAAAAGGGTGGGATACACAGCACAAAACCCTTCTAGAATGGTTGAGTTGAGAAAGAAACTAAGGTGCAGATCAAGGGCGCTGCTGTCAAAATGGCTGTAATGGCGGCAGTTGATACTGTTAGGTTCACATCAGACAGTCATGAAGGCAATGCAGCTATAAACTGATTGAAGCTAACATGCCCCCGTCTAAGTGTAGAAGAGAGATCAACCAAGCCTGGGTAATTCTTTAGACCAGATTCTCATGGGGAGTGGGCGGGGGGGGGGGGGTGTTATGTTGGGGCTGCTGAGCTCCCATCATTGTTTTTTGTCGAGAACCAGGTTACATAAGCCACACCCCCACCACCCATCAGAACAATGACGGGGCTCCATGGCTCCACCTCCTGCCCCACCTCTTGTGGTACTAAGCACCCCCTACCCTTTTTGCCTCAATGCCCAGCATCTTTCTCCTCTCCTTCGCATACCCCCCCCCCACCACTCTCTCATTTCTCTTTTCACCCTTTCCCTACCAGAGGACCAGTCATGGGTGAAAGGAGAGGAATGGGGATGGGGGGAGAGAAGAGAGGAAGAGAGAGGAAGAGAAGAAATGGGAAAGGAGGAGAGGAGGAGGGAGAAGAGAGAAAGAGGGCCAGGGATGTAGAAGGGAGAGAAGAGTAGAGAGAGAGGGTAGATAAGAGAAGAGGAAGAATCTGGGATGAGGAAGAAGAAGGGAGAGAGGTTTCTGGGATCAAGAAGATATTTGGACTGGGGGAAGGGAGATAGGTGGTCCGCTCCCTCACGTCCTTACCCCTTCTCTAACCTCTCTCACCCCCTTTTCTGCAGGCCTTATTTCTTTCTCTCTCTCTCTCATGCACACACACAGCTTACTCCTTTCCCTGTACCCAATTTGCAGTCATTACCCCCAACTAACTAGCCTTGCCCCAGCCAGTCAGCCTCTCCCCGAACAGCCATTTTCTCTCCATCAGTCGGCTCGCAAACCAGCTTGCAAGTTAGCTCCCCAGTTACCAGACTCCCAGCTCTTGCTTGCCTGCCAGCCTCCAGTCTCTACCCCATGCCACAGCCAGCGAACCCTGCCCCTCCCCCGCCAGTCAGCCACCCTCCCCCAGTCCAGCAAGCCAGTTCCTTATCTTGCTGTCTGTCCGGCACCATCCTAGAAGTGCTGCTGCCAGCACCAGAAATCTCTCGGTAAGTTTGAGCTGCGCAGGTACCCGTAGACTGCGGCTACAGATCAGCACAAGAACGCCGAGAGCCAGCTAGTGCCAGCAGCAGTACTTTCAGGATGGGTGACCAAAAAGCTGGTGATGTTAGACCCACCTGCTCTGATGCCTATGAAAATACTTAATTATTACAAAACAAACTATATAAATCAGGCCCCCTATGGTTTGACTTAATTTCTCCAACCTCATGTTGCCTACGGCATTTTGCAGTGGCTCTCAAACCTGTTCTAGGGGATCCCCAGCCTGACAGTCCCTCGCTGCATGCAACTCCACCTCATGCATATTCATTGTCGATATCCTGAAAACCCGACTGGCTGGGAGCTCAGATTTGGAAATCAAACTCCTCACTATGGAACTTCGAAAACACATCTGCACTAGAAATTGAAACTACTCTCAAAAAAATCAAACCTGCCTATCACCCCTCAGACAACCTGCCTACCAAAATACTACTCACAAGCCCATCTACTACAGCCAAACACATCGCAAACATACTGAACAAATCCATTACTCTAGGCCAAGTCCCAAAGCAACTCAAGCATGCCATTATCAAACCCACTCTCAAAAAACCTAATTTGGACCCTAATGAACTAGCCAACTATCGCCCAGTATCAAACCTCCCCTTCCTCTCCAAAATACTGGAAAAGATTATCAACAAACAACTCACGGAATACATTGATGAACACAACATACTCTCCACATCCCAATATGGTTTTCGCAAACACCATAGTACGGAAACACTTCTCATCACACTCTCAGAATCTATACTTAAAGCCATGGACAACGGACAATCCCACATACTTGCACTATTAGATATCTCTGCGGCATTTGACACTGTCAACCACCTCACACTCATCAAACGCCTCATGGAAATTGGCATTGCTGGCACAGCCCTACTATGGTTCCAATCATACCTTAGTGACAGAAGCTACAGTGTAAAAAAAATTGGTTGTAACAAATCCAACCCTGTCAAACTATCTCAAGGAGTACCACAGGGTTCATCCCTCTCCTCTACACTCTTTAATATATACCTCCTCCCCCTCTGCCATCTCCTCTCTAAACTGGGTATCCAGCACTTTATATATGCTGACGATGTGCAGATACTCATCCCTATTAATGATTCCATGGCTAATGCAATGAAGATCTGGAACTCTGCGCTATCTGAGATAAATAAATTGCTCTCCGATAATTTCCTAGCACTCAATATGTTGCGGTCCCGGTCGCCAGGCTAGCGACCGGGTCCTTACCTTTCTGCCGGCTCCCCCGGGGCTGCCGCGATCCGCCGTGTCTGGGGCCTGTAGGGCCGCATGGCAGCGTCTCCCTCCACGTGGAGACGCCGCCGAAGGCCGAGCCTGACTCCTCCCACTGCCTGGGCACGCGCGCGCGCGAGGAGGGGGCTCTTAAAGGTCCAGCACCCGGAAGTGCTGAAACGCCCCGTTCCTGACGTCAGACGCTGGCTGGCTATTTAAACCAGCGTCTGACTGCCTTACCTTGCCTTTGCAACGTGGTCGCTCCTTGAGTGGTTAGTTGCCTTGTTCCTGCTTGTTCCAGCCGTGCCGTGCTTCCAGCTCTGGGTCCTGCTTGTTCCAGCCGTGCCTTGCTTCCAGCTCTGGTTCCTGCTTGTTCCAGCCGTGCCTTGCTTCCAGCTCTGGTTCCTGCTTGTTCCAGCCGTGCCTTGCTTCCAGCTCTGGTTCCTGCTTGTTCCAGCCGTGCCTTGCTTCCAGCTCAGGTTCCAGCTCGTTCCTGCTGCGCCTTGACTCCAGCTCCGACTTCACGATTCTCCTTGCCTTCAGCCAGCCACGACCCTCGGACTTCTTCACGATTCTCCTTGCCTTCAGCCAGCCACGACCCTCGGACTTCTTCACGATTCTCCTTGTCTTCAGCCAGCCACGACCCTCGGACTTCTTCACGATTCTCCTTGCCTTCAGCCAGCCACGATCCTCGGATTTCTTCACGATTCTCCTAAGTCCCAGCGACTCGGACCCCTACGGGCCCCTCCTGGGGGGGTCTCGGGTTTCCAGGGTGAAGACGTCATCCTTCAGCTCCAGCTAAGCTCCGCCTCCCGGCTCATTACCAACTGTGGACGTCGTCCATATCAGCCGGCCCAAGGGTCCACTATTGACTTTCTTCACAACATAACAGTTTGCAAAGGCCATGGACTCGGCGGACTCCTCTCCTGTGCAGGCCATCCCTGGCATGGCTCAAAGAATCCAGCAGCAACAGCAATGCCTAGAAGTCTTGGCTGCTACAGTGGATCGTTTAGCCAGCCGCTTGGACGCCAATCCTCCATCGGTGGCACAACCTCTGCCTCCACCGGCAGTTCAGATTCCCGCTCAGACTCAGCTTCCAGCGCCTACACGTTATTCCGGGGATGCCAGATCGTGCAGGGCGTTTTTGAACCAATGCTTCATCCGTTTCACCTTATTACCGGGGCAGTTCCCGTCCGATGCCGTCAAGGTAGCTTACATTTTGTCTTTACTCGATGGGAGGGCCATGCTGTGGGCCTCTCCCATGTGGGAGAAACAAGACGCCATGCTGCACAACTTACAGGATTTCGTGACTCATTTCAAACAGACTTTTGACGAGCCAGCTCGTGCAGCTACCGCTACCACTGAAATCCTGCAGCTAAGACAAGGGTCCCGCTCACTAGCAGAATATGCTATTGAATTCCGTACTCTGGCAATGGAACTCGGTTGGCAGGATGACTGCTTACGGGGTATTTTCCTGGAAGGACTCGCAGGTCGTATCAAGGACGAGTTGATGGCTCGCGACCTGCCCCTCACCCTGAATGGGGTAATAGACTTAGCAGGGAGGATAGACCGACGATTGCAACAACGAACCAAGGAGGCTCGAGTGCTTCGTCGTCCCGTTTCCTTGGCACCTTCCTTCTCCAGGTCTATGGTAGTACCTCACAAAACATCATCGGCCACCGGCAGTTCCTCGGAGGAACCTATGCAACTTGGAAGGGCGCCTCTAACCGAGGAAGAGAAGAAACAACGCCGCATCCAGGGTCTTTGCCTATATTGCGGTACTAAGGGTCATTTCCTTGCTCAATGTCCTGCAAGACCGGGAAATGGTCGAGTCTAGGGAGAAATGAGGAGATTCCCCTAGGCTGTGTTAATCCTGCTCCTCAATGTACAGTTCCTATAACCTTGGAGTATCCTGGAGGTTCCTTCCAGACGCTAGCTTTGATTGATTCCGGTGCCGGAGGGAATTTTATCTGGAAAGAACTGGTACACCAGCTCGGACTACCTACTAAGCACCGGAGACCCCCATTACGGGTTACCTCTATCCGGGGAACCCCGTTACCGGGATACATTTCTGAAATCACGATGCCTCTCACCTTACGAACTGGTGTGCTTCACACAGAGACAATCTCTTTTTTACTACTTGAGAAATCTGTGCACCCTGTGGTCTTGGGACTTCCCTGGTTGCAACAACATGCTCCTGTGATCCATTGGGACTCCCTCCAGATTGTGCAATGGAGTTCTCACTGTTTCCAGAATTGCCTGGATCCTCTTCCAAGTTCAGAGATAGTACTCTCTCACTCAGTCCTAGAACTTCCTCAGCCTTACCAAGAATACTCTGACGTGTTCTCTAAACAAAAGGCCGAACTCCTCCCATGCCATCGGCCTTTTGACTGTGCCATCGATCTCTTACCAGGCTCCACCCCACCACGGGGTAGGGTGTACCCTCTGTCACTGCCAGAGACTCGTGCAATGTCGGATTACATCACGGAAAACCTTGCTAAGGGCTTCATTCGCCCTTCACATTCCCCTGCAGGAGCTGGGTTCTTTTTTGTATCCAAGAAAGACGGCTCCCTCAGGCCATGCATAGACTATCGAGGCCTGAATTCCATCACAAAGAAGGATCACTATCCTTTGCCGCTAATCCCGGAGTTACTCGATAGACTTCAAGGGGCTAAGATTTTTACAAAGCTGGACTTGCGTGGGGCCTATAACCTTGTTCGTATTCGTCCGGGTGACGAATGGAAGACAGCGTTCAACACTCGAGATGGACATTATGAATATCTAGTAATGCCTTTCGGCTTATGTAATGCCCCAGCTGTCTTCCAGAATCTTATGAACGAGTTCTCCGGGAGATGCTTCATTCCTTTGTCATTGTTTACCTCGATGATGTCTTGATCTATTCCCAAGATCTCTCCTCCCATCGCCAACACGTCAAACGGGTTTTGCAGGCGTTAAGAGACAATCATCTATACGCTAAATTTGAAAAATGCCAGTTTGAGTGTGAGTCCCTTCCGTTCTTGGGTTACATAGTTTCCTCGTCCGGTTTCCAGATGGATCCAGAAAAGGTGGCAGCCATTACCAATTGGCCTCGCCCGTCTGGCCTGAAGGCTCTACAAAGATTTCTTGGCTTTGCCAACTTTTACAGACATTTCATACCGCATTATTCCCAGAAGGTAGCTCCCCTCACTGCGCTTACACGCAAAGGAGTTAACGCTCATGACTGGTCCACTACCGCCTCGGAGGCCTTTGAAGTGTTAAAGCAAGCTTTCTTAACAGCCTCGTGCCTACGACACCCAGATCCACAACGTCCCTTTATTGTGGAGGTCGATGCCTCGAATCTGGCTGTCGGCGCCGTTCTCAGTCAACACGATGCTTCCGGCAAATTGATGCCATGTTCCTACTTTTCTAAAAAGTTTTCACCTGCCGAATGTAACTACGGCATTGGGGACAAAGAACTCCTAGCCATCAAGTTAGCCTTCGAGGAGTGGAGGCAATGGCTAGAGGGGGCTAATCATCCGGTAACCGTGTACACGGACCACAAAAATTTATTGTATTTAGCCCAAGCTCAACGGCTAAACCCGCGGCAAGCAAGATGGTCACTTTTCTTCAGTCGTTTTAATTTCCTCCTCAAGTTTCGACCAGCAGAGAAGAATGTGCGGGCCGATGCCCTCTCTCGCACTTCTCAGCCGGAGGAGGAGGAGGACTCACCACAGACCATCCTGGACCCTGCTTGTATTCAACTAAGTATCACCTCCATTGCCCCCGCAAATAAAATTACTGTTCCTAAAAGACTACGGAAGAAAGTTTTGTCTTGGGGACATGACTCGCTGACCGGGGGGCATGCTGGTAGGCTACGAACTCTGGACCTTATAAATCGCTACTATTGGTGGCCCGGCCTTCGCCGTGACGTTTCCACCTACATCAACTCTTGTCCTACTTGCGCCCTGCAAAAACCACTAAACGGCTCTCCGAGAGGTTTTTTGCAACCATTACCCATACCCACAGAACCATGGACCCATATTGCCACGGACTTTATGGTGGAACTTCCGCCTTCGCAAGGCAAAACCGTGGTATGGGTCACAGTGGACCGCTTCTCTAAAATGGCTCACTTTGTGCCTTTGCCCACATTACCTTCCGCCACTGAATTGGCCTCTCTATTCACACATCATGTATTTCGTATACATGGTCTGCCTCAGGACATTGTGTCTGACAGGGGTCCTCAGTTCACAGCCAGGTACTGGAAAGCCTTATGCAAAAAGTTCAAGATCCAGTTGAGTTTCTCTACCGCTTTCCACCCACAAAGTAACGGGCAAACAGAACGCATGAATCGTTCATTGAAGTTGTTCCTACGAGCGTTCATTAATCACAAGCAAGACAATTGGGTAGAACTTTTGCCCTGGGCGGAATTCGCATATAACAATCAAATACATACGGCGACAGGGAAGTCGCCTTTTCAAATCGTGTATGGTAAACAACTCAAACCACCATTACCTCTACCAGTACCAACCTCCTCACCTGCCGCTCAGGTTACCGCAGACCAGTTGAGTACACTTTGGTCCTCTGTTCAACATCGACTCCATAAAGTCGCACGCACTGCTAAACACCACTACGATCGTCATCGAAACCTGCATTCACTTTCCTTCCAGGCGATCGAGTGTGGCTCAGTACAAAGAACATTCACTTGAGACAACCGTCCAAAAAACTCTCACCCAAGTTCTGTGGGCCTTTCCGCGTAGCAGAGAGGGTAGGTTTAGTCTCGTATCGCCTTCGACTCCCTACCACTCTACGCATTCATGATGTCTTTCATGTTTCTCTTTTGAAACCAGTAATTCTTTCCAGATTTCACCCCAGACCGCTCGATGATGGTTCCACCACTACGGTTGAGGATCCTACATTCCAGGTACGAGAGGTCCTTGATGCGCGCTTCGCCAACAGACGTTGGGAATATCTGTTGGCTTGGGAAGGTTGTGGGAATGAAGACAATACGTGGGAACCTGCCCGCAACATTTTGGACAAGACTCTTCTGCAACAATACCATCAAGACCATCCTGACAGGCCAAGCCCTTTGAAGAGGGGGCGTAAAGGAGGGGGTACTGTTGCGGTCCCGGTCGCCAGGCTAGCGACCGGGTCCTTACCTTTCTGCCGGCTCCCCCGGGGCTGCCGCGATCCGCCGCGTCTGGGGCCTGTAGGGCCGCATGGCAGCGTCTCCCTCCACGTGGAGACGCCGCCGAAGGCCGAGCCTGACTCCTCCCACTGCCTGGGCACGCGCGCGCGCGCGAGGAGGGGGCTCTTAAAGGTCCAGCACCCGGAAGTGCTGAAACGCCCCGTTCCTGACGTCAGACGCTGGCTGGCTATTTAAACCAGCGTCTGACTGCCTTACCTTGCCTTTGCAACGTGGTCGCTCCTTGAGTGGTTAGTTGCCTTGTTCCTGCTTGTTCCAGCCGGCCGTGCTTCCAGCTCTGGGTCCTGCTTGTTCCAACCGTGCCTTGCTTCCAGCTCTGGTTCCTGCTTGTTCCAGCCGTGCCTTGCTTCCAGCTCTGGTTCCTGCTTGTTCCAGCCGTGCCTTGCTTCCAGCTCAGGTTCCAGCTCGTTCCTGCTGCGCCTTGACTCCAGCTCCGACTTCACGATTCTCCTTGCCTTCAGCCAGCCACGACCCTCGGACTTCTTCACGATTCTCCTTGCCTTCAGCCAGCCACGACCCTCGGACTTCTTCACGATTCTCCTTGCCTTCAGCCAGCCACGATCCTCGGACTTCTTCACGATTCTCCTTGCCTTCAGCCAGCCACGATCCTCGGATTTCTTCACGATTCTCCTAAGTCCCAGCGACTCGGACCCCTACGGGCCCCTCCTGGGGGGGTCTCGGGTTTCCAGGGTGAAGACGTCATCCTTCAGCTCCAGCTAAGCTCCGCCTCCCGGCTCATTACCAACTGTGGACGTCGTCCATATCAGCCGGCCCAAGGGTCCACTATTGACTTTCTTCACAACATAACACAATACTAACAAAACAGAGCTACTCATTCTCTCCCCTCCTAACAACCCTTCACTCTATCTCTCCCCCACACCCCCACGACCAAGTTGCTCTCCTACACTACTAGTCCGCAACCTTGGCATTATAATAGATGACCAATTTAACCTCAAATAATTCATTTCAGCCACTATAAAAAGCGGATTCTTCAAACTCCACACCTTGAAGAGAATCAAACCTCTTCTTCATACCTCCGACTTCCGCACAGTTCTGCAAGCTATGATCCTGTCCAAACTTGATTATTGCAACGCTATCCTCCTAGGCTTACCAAAAAGTACCCTACAACCTCTACAGTTATTACAAAATGCTGTGGCACGCATCCTTACCAACACTCACCGTCATGACCACATCACTCCAGTCCTTCAATCATTACATTGGCTCCCTGTAACCTCCAGGATAGTATATAAAGTACTCACGCTCATACACAAAGCCATTCATAACCAGGACATGCAATGGTTCCCAGAACATCTCCTGCTTCACACTCCGACAAGACCCACAAGAACGCATCACCTAGCCAAACTCCAAATACCCTCTCCTAAGTACATGAAGCATACCACCTTTAGAGAGCGATCTTTCATCATTTCAGGAACCTCCCACTGGAATAAAATGCCTTCCCAACTACGCCAGGAACCTTGCCACAAAAAATTCAAGCACAATCTTAAAACATGGCTGTTCAAACTAGCGTACCCTGACTAACGAACTGACTCCCCCCATAGATGCGACATGACCGCCCTTTCTGACTGCCAACTGACCGCCCATCTGACCCTCGCACCTTCTATTTTTCTCTCCCCACCCCATCTGAACCTCGCCCATTCTATTCTCTCTCCCTACCCCCCACCCACTTTAGGTTTGCTCCTCTTCTTCCCCCTCCATCTATTACATTCCCCTGCTAATTATCCTTATTGCTTTATTTAACCCTCTTGTTAAAATCAACTTGTACATTTGTATATATTTATCGTATTATCATCTCCTGCCCTTGTTAACCCCCACCTGTTAATGTTATTATTGTAAAGCTTGTTGCTAAGTTATGTTACATTGTGAACCGAGGTGATGTTTTGCAAACGTGCCTCGGTATATAAGAAACCCTTAAATAAAATAAATAAATAAATAAAATCACCAGTCTATTGTCAGTGCCACCACTATTGCTACCACTGGTTTACTTCTCCCACTATTCCTCCTTTCCTCTGTTAGTGTACCCCCAACACTAAGGCTACTGTGTGGTAGTGGGATGACATTTCAAAAGAAGGGGATAAGTATGCTGCCTGCATGAATGTCATTGCATTAGACCTCATTATATTTCGGTGAAGGAAATGGAATAAGCCCATGTCCCTTGTTATTTTGCAGTGTTTAAATACCATGTACATGGAGAACACAGACTAGATCCTAGGTAGGAAGGTGTAATTGATTGTTTCCACTTTTAAGAGTGTCCTAGTCAGTAGAGAAATGGTCTAGAACAGGGGTGACCGACTCCAGTCTGCAAGAGCCAGAAACAGGCCTGGTTTTCAGATATTCGTGATTAATATGCATGAGATACATCTGCATGCACTGCCTCCATTGTCTGCAGATCTATCTCATGCATGTTCATTGTGTATATCCTGACAACCTGACTGGGTGGGTGGGCCACCCTGAGAACTTGGTTCAGAACCCCTGCAACAAAGGTAGGTGAAGTCAATTCATCTTTTGCCCCATTGCAGGGGATGAGCTGGCTCAATTTCTCCAACCCAGGCATTAAAACCAGGACTGACTAAGCCTAATGTCCTGGATCTACCCGTGAGTCTTACTGTTAATTCCTTGGGGTGCAAATTCATTGTGCTACCTGCATACAGTGTGCGGTGTAGAGATCTCATTTAGGGCACCACATAAATGTAAGCAGAATTTATTAATCATGAAAATTTGGTGAGAAATATTAACAAGGTCCTAATCAAAGAGGCAAAACTGATCACGTCTGCAGTTTCTGTAAAACTATTTATACAGCCCTAGTTCTGCTTGTCTAAACTTTGTGACCTTCTCACCAGTTTTATTCTGAATGGGCAGATTTTCCATTAGAGAGAAATCAGAATTTATTTTGGCCTGCATATGGCTTTGTCTGCGTTACCTAATCTTAGGTATTTAACATTATGAAACAGAAGTATGTATTCTTGCCTATGACGCTGCCTTGCTTGGTCTCTGCCCTAGCACTATTTGAACTTGTTCCATACTAATCTGTAGCTTGGATGGGATTCAGAATTTTTGCAACCGTAAATTGGGCTCTCGCAGCGTCTCTCTCTTCAGTTCCATGATGGCACAAGGGTGCCCTCTACAGAGAGGAAAGGGGAACTGCATAGAAGCACCAATGCTACCCTTCTATATCAAGGTTTGCAAATGGTAATTATTAATAAGGCTTTCCAAGAGAACCTACTTTGACAGCCTTGTTAAGCATGGGCAAGCAAAAAGTAATTCCCAAGACAAGGGCATGCATCAGCTGAACATACGACGCTGCAATGTTATATGCTCAGGACCATTTTTTTCAAATCTTATTGGGACATGCATCTCTTAATTTTTAAGGTCCTTCTTTCTACTGTTCAGCGTCAAACCGCTTTTATACAGGAACATTAATAGAGACATTGTGATATATGATGTTCATTTAAAATGTTATTTTACTGTTTCATTTTTCTTGACACGCTTGATAGATGGAGGATATTGACAGATGAAAACAGATACCTTGAAGCGGAGAGCGCTGCTCTCGAAATGTTGCAGTGTCATATGTTCATCTGCGTTACACTCCATTCCTCTAATTTACTGAACAGTCAACTTGTGAACATCGATGAGTTGCTCTTAAGATAAGGGTGGCATTTAGTTCTCAACTATTTTTTACTTGCGTATCGAAAAAACAGAAAACCCTATTCAGGCACCAATTTGACCTATTAATATATTGTTGATGCTACATGAGTCATCTAATTAAATTGATGCAGTTCTAAGATGTCACTATGAAGGTCAATGAAACATTATTACAACTTGTTTTCTTGAAATATTGAAGTGTCTCCATAAATTCAGACGTGACTTTTTTTTTTTTTTTTGCTAACTTGATTTTTGTTACATTTCACTTTTTAGGTTCGTTTATTGTGATGTTAAATGTACAAGATTTTAAACCAGCCAGTCTGTAGAAGTTCATTCTAATGTAGTCAACAACCCAATCCAAGAACTCATTCATATAATCAATCTCAGCAAATTCTAGCCAATGAATTATAATTTATCTAGTTTCAAACCAATCCAACAACTTTTTCAAGCCATTAGGTTCAACAGTGTCGAGTGAAAATCCAATATTGATCTTTTATGTTGAGTTTGTGTGTCTAATCACCACCTCTGATATTATGAGGGAAATGATCAATAATCGACCATTGCAATTGCTCAAAACTATGCTGTTTCTGATTGCAATGATGTACCATAGGAGCTTGAATGTTCTATGAGTCTTGTTTTCATAATCCTTTTTGTATGCACAGCAGGATACTCGAAGAGGGGAAGAAACTGATGTAAACATGGGGGTGAAGTCCTTACCAATGCTGTATCCAGGGAAACCAGAATGATAGGATGGTAATGTGGAGATTTTGTACAAAGATCACCATAATCGTTGTGGGGTGTGAACGGTGCCCTGGGAAAAGTGATGGTGTACTGTACTGTCATGGAATTTTGGGGTAGATTTTCAAAGGGGTACGCACGTAAGATACGCGCGTACCCCCCGAAAACCTACCCCAACCCCCCCTGCGCACGCCGAGCCTATTTTGCATAGGCTCGGCGGCGCGCGCAAGCCCCAGGATGAGCGTAAGTCCCGGGGCTTGCATGAAGGGGCGTGTCGCGAGTAACGCGGCGTTTTGGGGGCATGTCGCGATTGACACGGCGTTTCGGGGGTGGCGCCGCGGGCATGGTTTCGGCCCGGGGGCGTTCCGGGGGCATGGCCGCAGCCTCCAAACCAGCCCCCTGACCGGAACATGGAGCGTGGCAGTCGGCCCGGCGCGCACAAAGGTAGGGGGGGTTAGATAGGGCCGGGAGGGTGTGTTAGGTAGGGGAAGGGAACGGAGGCAGGCTGCGCGGCTCAACGCACGCAGGCTGCCGATTTTGGGCAGCTTTGCGCGCGCCGACCCCGCATTTTAATGGATACGCGCGGCTACGCGCGTATCTATTATCTGGATTTTTCCAGATAATAACATTGCAGTTTGAGTTGGAAGGTTGATACCATGTGTCGGTGTTCATCTTGGAGCCAGCCTGGTTTGTGATCATGGAGGGGAATGAGGGCATGTCCTCTCTGTCCTAAAGTTAGGAGATGGAGAGTAGTGTTTAAGGCAGGCTGATGACTCAGATTTTCTCACATCTCCACTCTCTCTTCCTGCTTCACTGAATCTCAAGAGATAGGCAACACCCTAGAAAGGTTCCTGTGAGGCAGTCACCCCATAGAGTGGAATCTGCAGCACTTGTCGGGTTTAGAAATTAGACAGAATGCAGATTTACAGGTTTGTCTAAAGCAGCAACAGGATCTGTTCATCTTTCTAGTGATTTCTCAAGAGAATCAAAAGGTTCAAGATATAGCTGAATTATGTTTTATCCATGAGGGGTATAAGGCTAATGCTACAGCCATGCATCAGATATTGGAGCAATCTTTGACTGCACTTGATAGACGTTTGAGCTACATTTGATAGGCACATGTTCAATGTAGGAGGAGCATCTGACTCTCAGGGAATAGCATAATGCAGCCTTTCTGCACACTATACAGCAATACCTTGCATAGAATTAATGCAAGTCACATAATGACCTGTCATCTCCCCTCTCCCAGGAGGCAGGATAGCTCCAGGTCAAGAGCTGAGCTAGGATAGCTAGAGAGGGAGACTGCAAGTTTTCAATCTCCTCATCAAACGCATAGCATAGGAACACCAGGAAGTGCAGAAAGCTCCTTTCTCAGGGTCCACTGCTGCACTCTAAGTCCGATGTCCCTGGATAGTCTACCCTGACAGACAAGGGCTTCTGTCAGATGGCCATGATATCTATCGATAGGGAGATGCAGGTCTTCTCATCTCCTGCCCATTCCACCCCTCCTGCCCATTCTCCTGCCTCCTGGCCATTCCACCCCTCCAGCACATCATCTTCTGCATTTTGAAAGAGAAGACATATATAATCTTCTAGATTTATTGTAATGCAAGCTGCTTGCATGTTAATGTCACCCCTATGCTGAGGACAAGGTCATTGCTGATTGTCAGGGATGTCTGGCATGGCCCTTTTTATTATCTAAGCTGCGTTGCATGGTAATTATTTCAGATTGGATGCCTGGTGTGCGTTAGGTAACAGGTTGACCCCTTTGTGTGCTTGGTAAACGGGTACTCAGTAAGTGGCAATTGATCCCTGCACTTCACACACATAAAGGTTCTGGTGCAAGGAGGTTGGAAAGCTCAGACACTATGTGTTGTGCTGCTGCCACGAGAAACAAGGAAGTCTCTGGTGAAGTCCAGTCTGGAAGGTATCACAGAAGAGGCCGATGGGCCTAAGTCCATAACTATGAGATGTTGAAGATTTATCCCTTTCCAGAAGTGCAAACCTGGAGAAACCTTTCCTTCCCGTGCTTTTACACAGAACTAACCTAAAGGATTTCTGGTGCTATTTTTGTACCAGCTGCAAATGAATTGTGGATTTTGGAGACCTTTCAAGAGACAAGTGCTGCAATGTGCTGAAGTACTCATGATACTGTCTCCTTCATGGCAGGCGGAAATCTTTTTAACCTCTTGTTAAGATAAACAAACAAACAAAGGATAATTATCCCACATCCCCTAAACACCAGGAAAGGGCTGTTTTTGTTTAAAGCAAGCAGTTAAACCACGTGAGATTCCATTCACCAGAAATGTGATATCCAAGCTAAGAGGGAAATACCACCAAAACCACAATGAACCCGATAATTAGAAAGCCGCCTTGGTATCCCAAAGGACTGAAGGCCTCTTTCCCAAGAGGTGGCTGAGGCCCATTTGTGCAAACTAAAGGTGTTTTAGCTTGACTGAATGCACGGGAGACAACTGTGGAGATAAAGTCTTCAAGGCTATGGTCTGATGTGTTTGGTTTTATGGCGGAGCCTATGCCCTTCAACAGAGCTCAGATGGTAAAGGCATTGGGTCTTCCCTCAGGGTCAGCACCCGCTGATTTGCATTAATGTTCTGCGCGGTCACTATTGCTGGGAAAAAAATTATTTATTTTTTTTGACAAAATCCAATTCCACAGTAACCAAAATGAATTCTTTCCCAGGGGAAAAGCCCTCAGGTACTGCATAGTGCTCCAACAACGTGTTAACACTTGACACGTAAATTTCTAACCATAGGTCAGAAAAACTGCCAAGAACTTTTTTTTTTTTATGAATAACAAAATATATCGTGAATGTGTGGACTTTTTAGTATCTAAACTTCCTTTATTCGCCCACTGATGCTTAAGTATATTTGCTGGGTCAAAAATTCAAAACGTAGTCCTGATTCCACATTCTTTGCAATGCCTCCTCGGTGTTTACAAAAACACCGAGGAGGCATTGCCTCCTCGGTGTTGGTTATTACCAAACAAGTTTAGCCAAAAAGAAATTGTATACTAGGTGATCTCACATCTCCCTCTCTCTCTGCACTGTCTAAAAGATCCCAAAAGAATGTAAAAAAGCACTAAAAATATTAGAACAGCTTTTTCTCCGGAGAGCTGAATTCTACCTACCTCCGACCTCAGTGCCCAGATGCTCTGCATTTCTAAGAGCCACGTTAATGCCTTTTATTAACGATGTATGTGCTACTGGAACCCACCCCGAACGGTGGAGGGTACGAGATATAAATACTTAAATCTCCGTCAGTTCCATCAAGGATTATCAGGTTTGTTCACTGCCTGATCCTGTACTGAAGTTCTGCTCATGTAAATACTCATTTTGTATAAAATCTTTGGTGAAAATCCAGTCTATAGTTGGAATATCCAGGCAACAAAATCAGTACATTTGTTCTTATCTTCAAAAATCAACACGGATGGACTGAAGAAGCCCCTGCACTTGTAATGTGGAGGTTTCGGTAAATTCTCATAGGGAGGGGCCCTTCATTTAAAATGAGGAAGGGAATCTGAACCGACACAGTCCGTTTTTTGCTCGGGTTCTTTTTCTCCAAAACGAATGGGCGTTGCACTCTGAAAAACCCCAAACGATTTTGAGCTGCTCGTTTTGGCACACGGCGCACACTGTTTGCAGGGGTCATTTACAGAGCTGCAGCATTTTTTCCCAGAGGGGATTTGTTAAGCAACAGTGCTCCATCCATATGGCAGCTTTACTGAGCCCCCGGCGGGAAAATATAAACAGGGAAAATACCAGGGCTTAGCTGGCCCCAGGTGGGATTGCGTAATGCTGGCCCCCCACAGCCTGGGGGCCACCTCTTGTTAAAGGGGCCAATCAGCCCTCACAGTAACCTCCCAGGGTGTATAAAAATCCTGGGGGTCTGGTGAGACAATTCCCCCCCCCCCTCCCCTGTCCTGCCCTCTGCCAGCCCCTGAGGCATCCCTAATAGTAAAACCAAAAAAATAAACAGCTACAGAGGTTGTGGGGCAGACCCTTCCCATCCCTTCCAAAAGTCCCCCATTTTTTAATATTCACAGCCACCCCCAAAGCTGGCAATCTCCTTCTCCCACTCTAGCCCATGCCCCTTTTACCGTAACTTCAAAATCCCGAGAGGCCTAACGGGACCAGGAGCCCCCCTAGGATCTGGGCCTGGTGCCGTAAATCTTATTTCGGCACTGGTTGCCCGCGTTTATACTTTAGCCCCTATCGCCAGACCTCCAGGATTTTTTCTACACCAAGAGTATTATCTTACGGGGTGGCTTAAGATAACTCATGACTGGTTTTGGTTTTATTTGCTTAAAAAAGATTCACAATATATTTCTTGCCTAAGGGGGCTGACGGAATAGTCCGGGCGGTCTTAGCACTTTTTTTTTTTTTGTGCGTGCCACGCCATCGCTGACGCCCTACTTTCACTTTGGCACAAGGTTTTTTTTTGTTGACCGGATCACTTTAGAGGTTGGTATTTTGGTCCCATTCTGTTTAGTTCTATAATATTGGGGCTTGTTGGACTCCTTTTTCTGTTTTGAGGAATTTTAAGTGCCAGCTCCTCCTTCCTCTGCGCTCTCCTCCTCAAGCTGCAAGCACGTGCGGCTGTTATAGAAAGCAGAGGCTCGCTCCGTCAAATATCTGGTGACCACCTCCCACCCCTTGGTGACACACCAGTGTCTCCCGACACACTGAGAACCAGAGCTCTAAAGTGCCTCTTATTTTTTTTGTTTCCTTCAGGAAATAATTGTTTTCGGTTACTTTGGGATTGGATTGTATTAAAGAATACTCGTGAAGAATTAAGGATTCAGTCATTCCAAGTTTCTTTTTATGTTCTTCGCTGTCACCTCAGATCCTGCAGGACCCTCTCCCTTAGGTGCCAGCTTCTCAGAATGATTGGGGGATGCTAAACTCAACACAAATTGACGGCCTCTAGACACAGTGGACCCAGGGCTGGTGCAAGAGTATCAGGCACCCTAGGCAAAGCTTCTCACGCTCAGCTCCGGCTCCAATCTCATTCACTCAGATAGGCCTCCTTAGGTTCCTTGTCTCATTCACACATGCACCCTTGCACAGGCTCCCTCCCTCTCTTTCACTCCATGCTCTCTCGTGCACACACAATCTCTCTCATACGCACAGACACACAAAGAGGCGCCGCTCATGGCCTGCTGAGACTCTACTCCTATCGGCCATGAGTGGGATGAACTCCGCTTGCGGCCCCACATGCCTGCTCTTTGTCGCCCCCTAAAGGCTGGCGCCCTACACGACCGCCTAGTTCACCTATCGGGACACGCCAGCCCTGCAGTGAAGGACTTTGCTTGATATTGGGAGTTCACAAGCTCCCACAGCACCCACAGAGCTGATGCCCATGCCCTCCTCTTTTTTAATCCTGCTAACTACCACCTTATAATTTAGTGCTCTCAAAAGTAAATTTTGTCTTCTTTATTATGTTCATTCTTTACCTAAAATGCTACAGTTAACATGCAGAGGGTTTCTAGAGAACTTCTTTGGGAGTTGCTTCAAATTCACCTCTCTGGGTCCCTGTAAAATAGTAAATCAAAAAAATAAAACAAACCCTTTTTGTGTCAAAGGACAAACATAATGCAATCGATGCAAAGGGTAGCTCTTGTGTTTTTCTTTCTGCTCATAAAAAAAAACATAAATAAATAAAAAGAGATAAGGTGTGCCCCAAGGAGTGCATATGCGTGCTTCATAAATGCTGTTGATTCTCCTCATTACTATGAACGATGTTGGCTCATACACTCCTTTTCCGATGTTCCACGTGTAGGGAACACTGCCTGCACCTGCACCTGCACTGCACAGATCTGTGTGATACCTTCAAGACTTTCAAACAATTGTTGGGAACAGAGATGAGCAAATAATTTGAGGATGGAGTTTATCACGGGAGAATTTCGTCTTGACTCAATTTTGATGGAATTTTTGGATCCACCGAGGGAAAAGTGTTACTATAAATCAAATAAATAAACACATGCACTGCCTTTTCCCCAGCCAATCCAGGGAAAATCTAAGCAAGTTCAGCGAATGAGCAAAACGTTTGTGGGTAGCTCAGATTAGACTGCAAACATTTTGAAGTTCTTGTGTCTCTTTTTAGCAGTGGAGAGAATCAGTGCTTTTGAGTGTAGTTTTACTCACTATGAGTTTTGAAGAGCTTGAGAGTGGATAAACAGTGCTCCCGTGCCATCGCCCGAAACGAAAAACATTAGTGGGTGACCATAAGCAGCTCTGCTGATTTCAATTGCATTGTCTGTGTCTAGTCTGTAGTCATAGGACATAGTTCATCCAATAATGCTGAAACTTTCAACTGATCCTAGCCAAGGCATGAGGATGATTAATGATCCCATTCATAAATTAGCCTTGGCCTCTGGAAGCCCAATAGTAGAAAATGCATTTGGAAAGTGCCATATAGCCAATTGCCATAAAAAGAGATAGTCATGAGATAGTCATCGCAACCTGAAAAAAAACAGGTATTCCAAGGACACAGGAAGAACAACTACCATAGATGCTCCAATAAAACCTTCCGTTGCACCACAAAACTGCCCACAATCCTCCATTCAGTCAAACATATACACCCCTATTTTTCATCTCTGGTATCCTTCACATGTAATTACTATAGATTTATTGTATTTAATCTGGCTCAAGGCTGGGATAAATCTAGGCTCGAGAACTTCCACAGTCATGCAGTTCCCATTACTTCCTGTGGGAGCAGTTTTGGTACTTCCAAAAAAAAAAAAAATGGGGAGCAATTAGAAAGCTATCTGCGTAAAAACGTTTTTAACTCTAACATATGCCACCCAAAAATGTTCACATTCTTTTTTATATTTTCAGTGTTGGTTATATTTGTCTAATGCGAAAAAACCCCAAACCCTTAAATAGCTTAAATCTTATCCACAAAAGGCAGGCCATCTCTCTTATCCTCATTGTTATAGTTAGAGTTGTGCACGGGGAGGGGGGGGAGGGGGGTTCAGTTCGGGCTTCATTTTTGGGCCCCCGTGGGAAATTTCGTTTTTCTTGCGGCTTGGGGTTTTTTTTTGTGGGCCCCCGAAAATGTTAACATTTAAAATGTTAGTGCGCGCTGACTGTGGTTAGCACGCATTAACGGGAGTTAATGCGTGCTAATGCGAAATTTCGGAATAATTCTGTTCGGTTTTCATTGCCCCCGAACCATGCGAATTAGACAATTTTGTCATTGAAATTGTCTAATTCAGAAAAAATGAACACACATCTCTAGTTATAGTCAGTCCTGAGAGACCTGTAACCTTTCTCGCTTTAAGTGATTCAGTTACACCTCACATGCTTGCAGTATCCATATTTTCTATATGAATGCACTCTTACACATATTTTATACTTCTCAGCTGTTCAAACACAAAAGACATATCTAAGCATTTATATATTCCCAGGACAATACTAGCACACTGCTCAGCCACATTAGGAAGTAAGACTTAACCTACACTGATGACATCATAATATGTAGCACTATTATAGGCAATAATGCACTCATAATTCATACAAATTCTTCCTTTACATCACATACACAACAGCTGCAACAAGAAATCCACATTCATTTCTTCCAATGCATATACATCACAACACAAAACAGTTCATACATGAACTGACATCACAAGAATATGACTTTATAGAACAGAACATCTAAAGAAATAAAGCTACACCCTTAGGTGCCTTCTCGCAGGCTGACGATGTGATGCGAGGAGTGGCTTATGGCTGGGCCTTTCCTTGCCTTCTTGGCTAATGTTGCTACTGGGGAGCTTCTGGCCTCCCACAGCTGTTCTGAGGTCTACTGATGATCCTTCAGTCGCATTCGCTGAATGCTGTGTGGCTGAAAAAAAATAAACACCACAAGGTATCAATTACTTATACCTATCCAATCAAGGAGAAGGGACATGGTAAACATCAAACCAACAGAGAAGGAAAAAACAAAGCTGCTTGATAATGGGCGTCGCCAAAGCAAGGAATGATATCATAGAAAAGCACAACACAAGGATACCAGAAAATATTTGTAAATGTGTCAAAGTTGTAACCAAACAATTATGACTGTATGGCAAACAAGGAAAGAAATGCTTATAAAATGCTAATGAGCACGTGTGTATGCACAACACCAAATGGCAGATGGAAACCCCCAAACCCTACCACAGTAATACATAGTAAATGACCAAAATATTATACAAAATTATACAAAATATAATATACAAATATTATACAAAATATTATATACAAATATTATACAAAATATTATACAAAATATAATATACAAATATTATACAAAATTATACAAAATATTATACAAAATATTATACACTATTTGCTTACTTCGATTAATTTCTTCAATGTAAAAACTTGTTTACTTCGTTTGTTCAATGTAAAAACTTCGTTTTTTAATTCTGTTCTATGTAAACCACTAAATGTAGCGATAGTTACTGTTCCTTGTAAACCGGGGTGATATGTATATTATACAGGAACCTCCGGTATATAAATTATTTAAATAAATAAAATAAAATCTATTACTCCATTCAAGCAGTTAGGGTAGATTTGTGTGCAGCCAAAAAAAAAGATTTTTTTTTGTTTTGGTTTTTGTGTTCTTTTTTTCATTTTTCATTCCATTTTGATTTATTGTACACACAATTTTTTTTAGTGTGTGCTAAATCCCATGTAGTGTGCACTATTTTGATTTCATACCATACGGAGGTCAACTTTCAAAACTGCCCATGGTACACGATTTGAGTGTGTAAAATAACCCATATTTCTGCTCCAAAAATACATGTGTATGTTGTCGCAAACATGTATACGTCCAATTTATTTATTTATTTATTATTTATTTATTTCTTTTGTATACCGACATTCGATCGAGATATCACATCGGTTTCCAGATAACAGGTTGAATAGGGCGAGAACTGCCCTATTTTTACATTGTAACAAGATAACATACATGTTATCTTGTTACAAGATGAACATACATGTTATCTTGTTACAAGATGAACGTACATGTATATATTTTAGGTGCGAAAAGCTATATAACATGTTTACCTAATAACCCTGATTTTAACACACAGGCAGGTATTTTATAAAGTATGCACATTATTCTGAAAATACCTGCATATACTTGGACTCACAGTTTGTCAATACCTCTACCAATTCAGCCAGTCTTTCTCCAGTTCGCCTAGACCAGGGATGGGCAAGTCCGGTCCTCGAGGGTTGCAAACCAGTCGAGTTTTCAGGATACCCCTAATGAATATGCATGAAATAGATTTGCAAACAACTGAGGCAGTGTGTATGCAGGTCTCTCTCATGCATATTCATTAAGGGGTAGATTTTCAAAAACGGCGCGTTGGCGTACTTTTGTTGGCGCTCCAGGCGCCAACAAAAGTACGCGGGATTTTAGTAGATACGCGCGTATCCGCGCGTAGCCGCTAAAATCCTGGATCGGCGCGCGCAAGGCTACCGATTCCGTGTAGCCGGCGCGCACCGAGCCGCGCAGCCTACCTCCGTTCCCTCCGAGGCTGCTCCAAAATCGGAGCGGCCTCGGAGGGAATTCGCTACCCACCCCCCGGCCCTGTCTAAATCCCCCCCCTACCTTTGTTGGGGGATTTATGCCTCCCAGAGGGAGAAGTAAATCCCCGCGTGCCAGCGGGCCGCTGGCGCGCCTAGACACAACCCGGGGGTGGTTCCGGAGGGCGCGGCCACGCCCCTGGACCGCCCCGGGCCGAAACCACGCTCCTGGGCCCGCCCCCGAAACGCTGCGTCCCGCCCTGAAAATGGCATGCCGCTCGGCCCCGCCCCCGACATGTCCCCCTCGGAAAACCCCGGGACTTACGCAAGTCCCGGGGCTCTGCGCGCGCCGGTAGGCCTATTGAACATAGGCGCACCGGCGCGCAGGGCCCTGCTCGCGTAAATCCGGGCGGATTTACGCGAGCAGGGCTCTTAAAATCCGCCCCTAAGGATATACTGAAAACCCGACTGGTTTGCAGCCCTCAAGGACCGGAATTGCCCACCCCTGGCCTAGACCCTCTAGTACTTCACCCCTGAATCCCCACCACATCACCAGACCTCCCACCCAAAAATGGCAGTCAAAAGGCAAATCCGATTTCAGTTGCACGAGTCCATTAGCAGATGCATTAGTAAACGTTTGCTAATATATGTGTATGTACCTCATAAAATAGCAACTTGTGTATCTACATCTGAATCGCACCCTGGAAAACTCCTAGACTGCCCCTTTCCCCCCCCCCCCCCCAGTAAAATGTACGCACCACACTGCAAGTATGTTCATATTCTCTAGGTTTATAAAGAAGCATAGATACACGTTCGTGCTACTTATGTGCATAGAGGCTATTTTTACATGCGAAACCCCTTTGAAAAATCATTCCTAAACAGCGCTGGCTCTAAACGAACTGGCACTCGGTGCAAAAACGGAAACTGGCGTTTCCCCCCTCCCCTTGATGGCAGCTCTGGCACAGCACTTCCTCCTTCAGCAGTGGTGGCAGCGACTACAGCACGGTAGCACAGTCTATCCATATCTCCTCACCCCCGCCCCCCGCCACACACACTCTTTGCCTGGTACCAGTCTATTCTACCCTGTTCTCTCTATCCCCCTGCCCACAGTGCCCAGAATTCCTATCTTTCTCTCCTCCCCTCCCCTCCCCCCCCCTCACAGCAGGTTGATCCTTCACCTATCACCACAGAGAGAGGCTTAGAAACATAGAACATGATGGCAGAAAAGGACCAACGGGTCCATCCAGTCTGCCCAGCAAGCCTATGCTAGCATCTGCCGTGCCGTACAGGTGACCCCTACTCTTAGTTTCCCAAACCATCAAAATCGGGGCCCTTGTTGGTTGATGTCCGAGTCCAATTCCCCGTTACCTCCTGCCGTTAAAACAGAGAGCAATGTTGTAATTGCATCAAAAGTAGCAGGCTTATTGGTCAAGGGTAGTAACAGCTGCATCAGCAAGTTACTTTTTTTCTCAGACTGTAAAATTCAATGTCCTTGTTGGTTGCTGTCCAAATCTAATTCCCCTTTTTCTCTTTTCCCCTTGCTGTTAAAGCACAGAGCAATAATGGAGTTGTTTATTGGCAGGAAGGCTTATTGGTTTAGGGTAATAACCGCCACTCCAGCACATTTCCCCATGCACTCTTTTCTTTATTTCCATCCTCTAGCCTTTAAGGATCCACAGGGTTTATCCCATGCCCCTTTGAAATCTTTCACTGTTTTTGTCCTCACCACCTCTTCCAGAAGGGCATTCCAGGCATCCACCACCCTCTCTGTGAAGAAAAATGTCCTGACGTTGGTTCTGAGTCGTCCTCCCTGGAGTTTCATTACTTGACCCCTAGTTCTATTGATCTCTTTCCAACAGAAAAAGTTTGTGCATCATTAAAACCTTTCAGGTATCTGAAGGTCTATCACATCTCCCCTGCACCTCCTCTCCTCCAGGGTATACATATTTAGATCCTTCAACCTCTCTACATAAGTCATTTTGTCACCCTTCTCTGGACAACCTCCATCCTATCTCTGTCTCCTTTGAGATAAGGTCTCCAGAACTGAACACAATACTCCAGGTGAGGCCCCACCAAGGACCTGTACAAGGGGATTATCACCTCCTTTTTCTTACTGGTTATTCCTCCTCTCTATGCAGCCCAGCATTCATCTGGCTATAGCTATCGCCTTGTCACATTGCTTCGCCATCTTCAGATCTTTAGCCACTATCAACCCAAGGTTCCCTCTCTTGCTCCATGCACAACAGCCCTCCCCCCCCCCCAATCATAAACTCTTTTGGATTACCACACCCCATATGCTCTTTTGGATTACCACACCCCATATGCATGACTCTGCACTTCTTGGCATTGAATTCCAGGTGCCATATCTTCGACCACTCTTCCAGCTTCCTTAAATCATGTCTCATTCTCTCTACTCCTTCCAGCGTGTCAACTCTGTTGCAGATCTTAATATCATCCACAAATAGACAAACTTTACCTTCTATCCCTTATGCTATGTTGCTCACAAAGATATTGAACAGGACTGGTCCCAACACCGATCCTTGTGGCACTCTGCTTACAACCATACTCTCTTCAGAGTAGGTTCCGTTTACCATTACACACTGTCTTCTATCAGTCAACCAGTTTGTAATCCATGCCACCACCTTGGCAGTCACTCCCAAGCTTCTCATTTTATTCTCAAGCCTCCTATGTGAGACCCTATCAAAAGTTTTGCTGAAATCCAAGTAGTTCACATCAAGTGCTCTTCCTCGATCCAATTCTTTAGTCACCCAATCAAAAAAATCAATTAGATTTATCTGAGAGGACTTTGCCCTGGTGAATCCATGCTGCTGGGATCTAGCAATCCTCCTGACTGTAGATAGTTCACTATCCTTTCCTTCAGCAGAGTCTGCATTAATTTTACCACCACCAAGGTGAGGCTAACAGGCCTGTAGTTTGCATCCTCTTCTCTGCTCCCACTCTTTTGAAGCGGGACCATCACCGCTCTTCTCCAATCACTCGGAACACTCCCTTTTCTAGGGATCTATTGAACAGGTCCTTCAGTGGACCCACCAGCACATCCCTGAGCTCCCTAAGTATTCTGGGATGTGCCTCATCCGGCCCAATGGCCTTGTCCACTTTCAGTTTTCCTAGCTCTTCCCATACATTCTCTTCTGAAAACAGAGTTTTGTTACTCCCCTCCATTTTCTTGTTAACTAGCAATGGTCCTTCTTCAGGATCTTCTTTAGTGAACACCAAACTGAAGTATTCATTTAATATTTCAGCCATTTCTTCGTCTCTCTCCTCATATTGATCAGTCACCTTTCAATTTCACTCTACCACTTCAGACCTTTCTCCTTTCTCTGATGTATCTGAAAATGTTTTGTCATCTCGCTTTCTTTCTTTATTTGCAATCTTTGCGACCTTTCTTCTGCCTGACGTTTTGCTTTCTTGATTTCTTTCTTCATCTCCCTCAGTTTCACCAGATATTCTTCCTTGTACTCCTCTTTTTGGGATCTTTTATATTTCTTGAATGCTGTTCTTTTTGCTTTTATTTTATGTCACCTCCTCTGAGAACTAGATCGGTTTCTTATTTCTCTTGCTTTTGTTTACTTTTCTAACGTATAGATTTGTTGCCTTTGTAATTGCTCCTTTTAGTTTGGCCCACTGTTGTTCCACCTTGCCTATTTTCTCCCAGTCTTTTAGTTCTACCTCCAGGTACATCCCCATTTCAACAAGTCCATATTTTTGAAATTCAAAACTCAGGTCTTCGTGCGACTTCTGCGTATCCGTTTGATGATCACTAGTGCTGAGGTGGGCACCCACCCAGACATTAGAGACATTATCCCCGTTGGTGAGCACTAGGTCGAATATAACTCCCTCCCTTGTGGGTTCCATTACCATTTGTTTGAACAGAGCCCCTTGCTGGGCATCCACTATCTCTCTACTACTGGTAGTTTCCGCAGAAGGAATTTTCCAGTCTACGTCCAGCAGATTAAAATCTCCAATAACCAACACTTCTCCTTTCTTTCCCATCTTTTGGATGTCTTCGACCAAATCCCTGTCTAGTTCTTCCTTTTGAGTGGGAAACCTGTAAACTGCGCCAGTAAAAATGGATGCCCCGTCATTTTTTTTTAGGACGGCCCATAATGCTTCTTCTCTACCCCACCTTCCTTGCAGTTCAGTTGCTTGGATATTGTTTTTGACATAAAGAGCTACTCCTCCCCTTTTCTGTCCTCTCAGTCCTTCCTTAACAAGTTATAGCCCTGTAAGGCCGTATCCCAATCATGGGAATCCGTGAGCCCTGTCCCCATAACAGCAACAATGTCCAAGCCCGCTTCTACCATTAGGGCCTGCAGGTCCGGGATTTTATTGCTCAAGTTATGAGCATTAGTAAAGTTTCCAATTTTTTCCCTTGATTTGTTGCACTTCCTAGACATCTTTTCTGTTTTTTTTTTGAGCAGAAAAGCACTTATGGAGGATTGGTCAGAAGACTATCCTGGATTGGCCACTGTTGGAAACAGGATGCTGGGCTTGATGGATCCTTGCTCTGACCCAGTATGGCATGTTCTTATGTTCTCATGATAAGTCCTGTGGTCCTCACAATAGCACAAGCTGCAGAAATGGGGGAATGGATTTTGTTCCCTCATGATCAGACCTGCAGGCTCTGCAGCTTCCGTCTCTAGAAAACATTCAAGCAACTCGTGAAAACTAAGTTAACAGCATATTATGAAAGCCCAAGGTATGACCAACAGGGCAGTGCTGAAAAGGATTTTAAATGTCCTGTGATCGAGTCACACATTTGCTGAAGATGAGAGCATATAATATTTGTTTAAAGGACTGACAAATAGGTCAGGAGAGTATATGACTTACTTTGTATACCCTTACTCTGTGCATGATGGTTTTGTGTTTCATGGCTTATATGTGTAGTTCAGTGAGCAATTCATTAGTTTTATCACCGCTGTGGGAGGCAGAGGCCTCGGAGCTACAGTTTCCTTGGGTAGAACAGTTTCCGTGGGGGGGGGGGGGGGGCTGTTGACAAGGGAATCTGATCAGAGTTCATTCATTGGTCTAAAGTTATGGAATTCAATTCATAGCCACCAGCGGCAGCAGCACAACTACTTTCTTATTCCCATGCGTTCCATGTGAATGTAGTAACTATTCAGGCAGTAGCCTTTTATATAAATCACTTTGCTGCCGTCTGACTGTTCCAGAAGTGCATTTAATGGGACATTTATAACAGTTCCAACTTAACATCCATAGGTAATAAATCAATAAATGATCTTAGCTGATGATACATTAAACAATATATATTCTCTCTCTCTCTCTCTCTCTGTCTAAATATGAGAGAGATCCAGGAGACAGTAACGATTGTACAAAGAGAAGGTAGACGATCTCTTCCACAAAAGTGCAGTGATTCCAAGATGTTGCATAGCACACGAGTCCTAAAGGGATAATTCTGTAATCCGCCTAGAACAAGTATTTCTGAAAATCAGGCAGAATATAAATTACTGCAATAAAATAAATACATACAACTTTTCTTTAAGGTCCTTGCGATGATAAGAGTGACTACCTTACAGATACTGTGCCTCACCAGTCCTCCTGCCGGTCCAAGGTTGGGATCTGAAGATCAGCTGGGATTGTAAACATCCTGGCTGCCTGCCCAGACCGAGCTAGTGAAGGGAAAAGGTCGCAGTCGCACTGTATTTGTCAGCAGGGTGATTCACTTGGTCAAAGAGCTCACTGTCATCAAATGTACAGTTAATGGCTCCTCTCTATGGTGAGAGTCCGTGCTCTGTGTCTAACTGTAGGTGAGCAGGGAACACATAGGTAACCAGAAAGTTCTAGATATTGTTCTCCTCCTTAAGGGAGGTCATGTGGAGAGGACAGGGGGCCTCTATAAGGTACAAGGTTCCTTCCTGTGAAAGATGGATTTATGGGGCGTTGACGTGAGGTGTGTTTTTAGTGCTGAGAGATGGGGAGGTATCGTTCCCACCAAAGGGGATGAGGTGGGCTTTGCTATAAAAGTGCTTTCCACGAAGCACAGGAGATAAGGAGAGATGTAAATGGAGGAAGAAGGGAGGTATGTGGGGCCTCCTAACTCAGGACCCCTGGATGAGAGGAGGAGGGTGTTTTAAAGTGATCAAGACCGCTGGTGTGTGTCATCCAGAAGTTCAGATTTTCCCCAAGGGAAGGAGGGATTGTTCTAACTGTGGTTGGAGAAGGTACCTCATCTAATGCAGGGTTCCTAGGCCTTTGGGGTCCTTGTAAAAGAGAGCTTTAAAATCTGACAAGCAATTACTTAGAGTGAGGGAGTCGTTATTCAAAGAGACTGCAAGTGACAGTAATCCAAATTCTGATTGCTTTCTCTGATTTCTTTTTTGTTGCTATGAGTCAAGTTTGAGGAGCAGATTTCCTACCATTTGGGCCGATACAGTACAGTGGAGCACACTGTTAGCCCGCGTTTGGACGCGCGTTTGACAAGCTAGCTTTACCCCTTAAACAGTAAGAGGTAATAGCGCATGGAAAACGCACGTCCAACCCCCCCCCCCCCCCCCCCGAAACTAATACTGCCCTCAACATGCATGTTGATGGCCCTATTCGTTATTCCCGCACGATACAGAAAGTAAAATGTGCAGCCAAGCCGCACATTTTACTTTCAGAAATTAACGCCTGCCCAAAGGCTGGAATTAATTTCTGCCGGCACCGGGGAAGTGTACAGAAAAGCAGAAAAAACTGCTTTTCTGTTCACCCTCATAGCGATATTAAGTCGGAGGCCCCAAAAGTAAAAAAAATAAAAAATTTAAAAATTTAAAATCGGCCCGCGGCTTGAAAACCGGACGCTCAATTTTGCCGTCTTCCGTTTTCCGAACCCGTGGCTGTCAGCGGGTTTGAGAACTGACGCCGGCAAAATTGAGCGTCGGCCGTCAAACCCGCTGACAGCCGCCGATCCCTTCAAAAAGGAGGCGCTAGGGACGCGCTAGTGTCCCTAGCGCCTCTTTTTACCACGGGCCCTAATTTGCATAGGCCACCCTCCTGAATCGCGCGCCCAGGAAAGTGGCCTGTGCGGGCGCTGGGAGAGTGGGCGCTCGCCTGCTCTCCCGTGCGTTTTTGTGTATCGGCCTGAATTGTTATTTTTGGGACTTTACAATAAATTCTATCCTTTTGGGACTAATTAAGAGATCTGTGCATTGTGTTTGTGGAAGTCTCCCCTCTCATCTGGCCCCCAGTTGGGGTACCGTGGTGGACTGAACCCCATTCCAAGGCTTCAGTAGCACTAGTCCCCATTTCTGCAGTCTCCAGCGATGGCCCCCCCCACCAAAAGGTGGGGTCACACATAGAAATGCTGCCTTTTTAACATTCCACTACCGCTACGACCTCTTCTCATTTCCCAAGTGCCATGAGACATACGTAAAGGTCAATTTTAAAACAAGCGTGCGGGTGCACGTGTACGTGCCTACGCTGGCTCGCACCGAGGGACGCAGCCATTTTATAACATTCGAGCGTGTACGCACACACGATATAAAACGGGCTTCCCGCACGTGCGCCAAAGTTTATAATGGATGCACGCGTGCAGATGCTGCCCCTACCATGTAAGTAGGGGGATTTTAGTAGACGCGCGCCGAGGCAATTACCAGTTTTCCCAGTTCATTCCCAGTTTGCCTGTGTAAAGGATAGGACTTCCTAACCCCTCTAGTTAATTAGCTTCCCTTTTACCCGGTTAAGCCCCTACCTTCAAACCCTGATGACTAAGCCTCGTTTGTTTTTTGTTTTTTTTTATTACTCACACACCATCCATAGCGGAATCAACGTTATGCGGTAAGGGACCCCCGGCGCGCACTCGCGCACGTGAATACTTACACGCTGGTTTCATTTCCAAATCTAGGAACGCCCGTGCCCCACCCAGGCCCTGCCCATTGCTCTCCCCTTTTCCGGATTTGGTGGGCGTAGCTGGGGGATACGCGTGCACTCGGGCGCCTTTCAAAATCCGCTCGACGCACGCCGGCCCGACTTGGGCGCGGTTTCGGTGCGGGCGGGACTTTTAAAATTGACCTGTAAGGTTTTGGAGTAGATTTGAATGTGGCCAGAACTTTCTCTGACTTCTGTAAAACAGACTCTGTCACACCAATCTAAACATAAGAGTGCATTTTCCAATAACATTGTTAAGATTTCAGATTTTTTTTTCCTCATATTTCCTTTTCCCCCATTCAGCCCTCTGGTGTTTGACTTCTGAGCATATTTCGGTGACGCAGTGCGATGAATTCTTGGCCTTAGTTTACATGGACATTACTGAGCATCCCATGTATTTCCAAATATTTCAACCACCCAGGTCTGCACTGCGGCATCAGCAGAGCCACTTCTCATATACAAAAAGGGATAATGAGTTTTGTGCATATTACAATGAAGCTGGATAATGTATTTCACAACTTTCAGCTGGAGCCTATCCAAAATGTGAAATAGTGAGGGTATATGATGTTTTATACAAGGCCTCTGAGATGCATGGTTTTTAATTTGGGATGCAATTATTTTGATCCCCAAACTGGTCACGTGTCTTTCTTCTGAAAATTTTTCTTAGTCACAATATTGGATGATTTGAGCCCTTGTGGATGAATTGTGAACATCATTGCTTATTAAGTGGAAAGATTCAGTGATTATTCCAGCCATCGTATGATACCCAGTTTCTCAGCACTTTTTATAGTGCATTGATCTACCGCTGATTACAAAATATAAGAAGTTTAATCTATTCTGGGTTACGGAATTAAAATCTCCAGAGCTGATTTTCACTCTGTGTCATGCAAACAATAGAATATCAATCGCAAAAAAAATCCCAGTAAAGGCTTCGGCCTGGTAGCAAACTCCAAGTTAAAAGAAGAATCACAGAGACAGGTAGATTGTGATTATCTTCTGAATTGTCAAGATTCAACTGCATTTAGAAAAGCTTATTATTTTTTCATTAAAGACACATCGCTTAGGTCATGAAAAGTCTTCTATTCAGATTTTAGCTGGAAAAAAAAAAAAAACCACTTGATAAATATTAGTGCCCAAGTTCCTTCTCCCTCTTTCTACGTCAACCTTGCTGAAAAACCTTAACCCATCTCCCCGGATTCAGCCTGAAAACGCCGGGCCCAGCAGCTCATTTTACAGCACTGTAAGCAACGTTGCATGCTCTAAATGCACAAGTAAGACAGCGTAAATATTTTGCTTGTTCTGGCGTGAATCATCATCAGGCTCTTATGGCAACAGTAAGCGGAAGACAGTAACCAGACAATTTGCTAGGCTTTCTCACACAACAGTGGATTTTACGGGGCTGCTGAAAAGAACAGAATGTCCGCTGTCCTCGCTTTCACTCAAATTAACGCCGCCTATAAAGGCCAGAAGCGCCGTTTTGAAATCTGGTATGCGCCGGAGCAAGTATGATTACCCTTGGCTCAAAGCGTCTTGTCTTGTAGTTATAGCACAATGTGTCTCTAGGAAAAAAAAAAAAAAAAAGCAAGATTTTGAAATCTGACGGATGGCATGCCATGTGCCAACAGACTCGTTTAGCAAGAAATGTGGACATCTGGAAAACAAACACAGCCCTCCCCTTGTACTGTGTACTTTAAGTAAGACATTAATTACCGACAGAAGCGCGTTATTTGCCTCGCCGCCCTCAGGCAGTTACCTTCCACGGCAGGTTCTACGCCTGAGTCACTGCCGTGCGGGTAAACGTATCTGACTCTGAACTCCTGAGCTGTTCAGGAATATCAATCACCGCACCAGAGGTGCATCTCGTGGGGACGAGCAAGGGCCTCATAAAACATAGCCCCGAATAGAAAAAAGCGAGGAAAAAAAAGAATAGGAGGCACCAGACGCAGAGCTCGGAAAACAGAATATTCAGGTGGCTGGGAAGCTCCGTGGATGACGCCATCTTTTTCTTTTTAGATAATTCATTTCTCAGCAGTAAGGAGAGCAAGCGAAAGAAAAAGTTAAGGAACTCCATTTTCTTTATGGTTTCTATTTCACCAGTGAGGGAAAGTAATTATTTGGGGATTTCTTTAGCTCTTACACTGCTTAGCCAGTCTCAATAGCGGGTCAGCTGCAGAGGTCTACAATTCACCGTGCGTTTCATTCCCGGTAGCCCGCGCCAGCACCACCTGAATATATAAACAATTGTAAGTTTACCAAGGCTGAGCCAAGTCCCTGGATCTTGCCACGTCTGTCTATGGATTTTCAGTTGCACTCTCCTCTTCCCCCTATATATATATATATCTATATCTATAAAACCAGAACATCAAATTCACAGATGTAATAGAGGCAAACCAGGCCTAATGACCAAAAGCTGCCTGGAGGTAACCCTAGTAAAGTGCTGCTTTCAATGTGATGGCAGATTGTAGCAAAGTAAGGACATTTTGCTGCAATATAAATTGTGATAAACCAAAGTTTATGGCTTTATGATAGACACACAGCAAGGCAAAAAAATGTTAAATAACAAAAAGCCAGAAACCATTTTGACACAACTGCTCTTCCACGCTACTGTTGGGTCTGTTTTATCAAATGGATAGATGTAGACACAAAGGCCCGGATTTTAAAAGGGTGCGCCCGATTTTTATAACGCGCGCATGTTATAAAATCCAGGGTCGGCGCACGCGAGGGGGCGCACAATTGTGAGCCGCGCAGCCTGCCTCCGTTTCCTCCGCACCCCCACCATCCCCTCCCTTCCCTACCCCCCCCCCTTACCTTTATCCTATAAGTTGCGCCTGCCTCCGGGCAGGCATAGGTTACACGCGCCAGCCAATGGCCGGCCCACGATCCCAGGCACAGTGGCAAATGGCCGCTGTGCCTGGAGGCTCTGGCCCCGCCCTGCCCATTCCCCGCCCCTTTTTTCAAGCCCCCGGGACATGCGCGCGTCGCCGGACCTATGCAAAATAGGCTCAGTGCGCGCAGGAGGGTTTTAAAGGGGTTACGCGCGTATATTACACGCGCAACCCTTTTAAAATGCACCCCAAAACCCCCCCACGGTAAGTGACAAATCTAGCGACCATCCTAAATCTAATGATCTGCAGCCAAGCACAGCCAAAGTGTGAGGAAAGCATTTAGGGAGTTAACAGGAATGATGCAAGGAGTGCTGGACATTTCACTAGGACGCGCTCTCTCTCTCTCTCTCACACACACACACTCACACACACACACACACACTCACACACACACACACTCACACACGCGCGCGCGCGCACACACTCACTCACACACACACACACTCACTCACTCACACACACACACACACACACGCACACACACACACACACACACACACGTTAGAACCTGGGTAAAGAGTTTGTGCATTATTGACTGCGAGTTACAGGCGATGCAATGCAGAAATCAGTACAAATGATATGATTATAGGACTCTTTGCAACATACTCATCCGGACCCCCCTTTTCATAACTGGCTACCTTAGAAAATGAAATCACACCAAAACAATCAATCAAATCACATGGCTGAACTGCATTCCAAACATACATGTCAGGCGCAGGGTGCATGTAGTTAGAAAGCATGAGAAACGCTTGCCCCGACACTATAACTGCCATCCTACTTCAGGAGGTGATGGAACCCCTAGTTTTGTGATTTTGGCTTAGAATATTAACATTCGCAGCCTCGCCGACTGGGGATACAGCACCAGCAGCAATTTCCCTGTCAAACTAAGGCCAAGGCTTATGTGTGATTCTCCCCAGGACTGAAGCCAGATACATGCAGTTGCAGTTAATTTGCATTAGCATGGCAGTGCCACGTGCTGCCACTGAAATCATCAAGCTGGCCCTGCAAGCGTTTAAAAAAAAAAATGTGAATAGTTGTTCAACCCAGGGAGACGGTGGTGAAATTCTGCACGTCGCAGGAGATTTCGGCATGAGTGACATCCTGTGTCTCCTACCCGCTCCAAAACCTTTTCGTGGACCACTAACCAGCGGCCTCTCACTCTTCTGCTGGCTCTTCACACAGAATCCAGTTGAAATGGCTTTTTCCAAATTCAGTGGCTCAAGTTCCTCTGTTGTGATGCAGATGCATTTCTCACAATAAAGAGAACCCACACCAGCATATCGCAACTTTGATTATTATTGTGGGGCTCATCTTTTGTTTTGCTGGCACAAGTTTTGCTTTAGAAAAGAAGTGGGATTTGAGGCATGTTTGGGAGGTTATCTGGCTTTCCTTAACAGTAAATACGTGCACCGGTTAGTCAAGCTATATATTCAGATACATCCAGGGGGACTAAAACCATACTACTCGTAGAATCATAGAAGAATAGCGCTCAGGTGACCCTGAAGAGACTTCCAGGCTGGGGACATCACACATCCATGATTCCAGAGAAATGTCTGCCCTACTCTTAAAACACCCCTATACCACCTAGGTACACTCAACGACTACCCTTACACAGTTACAAAAAAGTCCATCTAAGAGGCCGAATGGCCACTGCTATTAATTGCATCAGTAGAATGGGATCTTCTTAGTGTTTGGGTAATTGCCAGGTTCTTGTGGCCTGGATTGGCCTCTGTTGGAAACAGGATGCTGGGCTTGATGGACCCTTGGTCTGACCCAGCAAGGCAATTTCTTATGTTCTTATGTTCTTTTCTCTGCAGTTCCTGTACAGCACGATATTTTGAGGCTGGAGAAATTCCCAGAGACACTGGAGTCGTAGAAGTAAAAGAATACACGAGCCAGCCATGGAATCGCCTTGTTTAGTTACTCTTTGACTAAGATCCAATCTAAAGTTAACAGGAGAAAAAAAAAATGGCCACGCCAATTGCATCGCCTTTCCGATGGCCGGCAAACGTTTATCCAGCTAGTGGGTAACAAACTGACCCAGAAACTGCTGGTTTATTAATGGAATTGATTTATATTCTGCTTTTCGGCACTTCAAAGCGGATTACATTCAGGCACATTTGTAAGTATGAAAGATGAGAAATAACGGCATGCGACAGAAAAACCAATGCTCAGTATATCTGTTCTGAGCAGGAAGAGTTGCAGACGGCTTGTGCGCGCCATTCTATGGCTAAGTTTCAGTGCCCGATGATGCTCTTTATTTTATTTGCCACTGAGCGCTCTGAGCCAGCGTCCGCCACCTTTGAATCGCTGGATGTGTTGATACGGAAAGCCTGAGATGGGAGGGATGCCCTGCAGCTCTTAAGAAACACCTCTTGTTCCTAGAGATAAAACTTTTTTTTTTTTTTTGCCTGGCTTAGACGTGATCTGGTATGAACCAGCGCTAACCAAACTCGGCAGTCTCACCATGTTGACATTTCCATCTCTGCCCTCCTTGTTTGCCAGTTAGCGTGCTATTAGTGGCCTCGCATCCCAAATGAAAGCAAAGGCCGATGTGGAATATGGAATCCACGGGCTGTTTAGTAAAAGGTCTCTTGACCTTTGACCTGCAGGCCAGGAAAGCTCTGGGCACATTTTCTTCATTTAGGAACAATCAGGAGTTAGCATGGTTTTGTAATTTTGTGCTGTTTCCTAATGCAGTCAGCTACATGGATATGATAAGTAATAAGCTGGAGGGCAATGCAATGACCACAGAGCGGTCAAGCAATTCAGTTTTTGGAGGGAAATTTTGGTTCATGCTTAGGTTATGGACATCCTCCTCCTAATGCATTTTAGTACTTATGGGGGCAATTTTCAAACAGCCTGCCCAGCTGCAAAGTGCATGGATGGGTCTAAGTAGCATACTTTAACCAAATTGTCAAAGGCAAATCACACAGGTCATTTCCCCTTTGAACATCTGTATAAAGGGGCATGCATTAAAGTCACCTGCACACTTTGTGCCTGCTCTTCGGTGCGGGTGGTCAAGAGGAGGCAAGGAGCAGGTGTTCTGAAATTAACCTGTGTACACGCTATTTTCCTTCCTCCCTCCATCTAAATCCACCTCCCCACGATCAGGCTAAAGGTCCGTGCGCTGCGGAAGCCCACGCGTGCTTTTAACGGAGCCGAGAAGGGCCGTTTCCAAACAGCACAAGCTGGGCACGTCAAGCTGCTTTCGGGCGGCCGGGTTGCTTTTTAAAAAGCCCTCCCTATCCTGATTTCAACTGGGACTGCCAATGCCACCGTTCATTTGAATGCAAGTTCAAAAACAAAAAAAAGGGGCCGAAGGTTCCCCTTCCAGAAACTTAAAAGGAGGCAGCTCTGTGCCCCAGTGGGCAGCACACTGTGTTCTTCCATGGGCGATAGGGAGATTTATTTTATTTATTTAACTTCTTGTAAACCATGAATCCAATTCGCTCTGCGCGGTGTACAAACAAACATACATAACATAAACCAACATAAAAGCATAAAAACATGAACGCTAGTTTGATATAAAATAATTAACACAGTCATATATGAAAGACATTACAGGTAAGCAGCATTTTAAAAAACCATTATCTCTAACAATCTGGCTAAAAAGGAACACCTTAATTAATTTACAACCTTTTCAGTACCCTTGTTCCTGTCAGCATTACAAAGGTGACGCATTCCAGATGGTTGATGCTACAACTGAAAAAGCCCTCCTTCTTGTTCTTTGAAGTCAATACTGCTGTATAGATGGAACATATAAATAAGCATAAGAACATAAGAACATGCCATGCTGGGTCAGACCAAGGGTCCATCAAGCCCAGCATCCTGTTTCCAACAGAGGCCAATCCAGGCCACAAGAACCTGGCAATTACCCAAACACTAAGAAGATCCCATGCTACTGATGCAATTAATAGCAGTGGCTATTCCCTAAGTAAACTTGATTAATAGCCATTAATGGACTTCTCCTCCAAGAACTTATCCAAACCTTTTTTGAGCCCAGCTACACTAACTGCACTAACCACATCCTCTGGCAACAAATTCCAGAGCTTTATTGTCCGTTGAGTGAAAAAGAACTTTCTCTGATTAGTCTTAAATGTGCTACTTGCTAACTTTCAAAGTCAATGATGAATCTAACATTACACCCAAATTGCATATCTCATGGGTCAAATGCAATACATGAGTATCCAGTCTAATATTAGTTTGTAATCCACTATCAGTCTTGCCAGTCCATAAAATTGATGTATTTCACAATATAAAATCAAATTATTTTGCCTCATCCAAGTCTGAATCTTATTACAACCATTAAGATGATCTACTGGGACTTCCCCAGGTTCTGCACTAACAATAAAAAATGCCACATCATCTGCATAACATTTATAAGACACATCCAAGGTTGATAAAATCTTACACAAGGGACTTAAAAATATATTAAAAAGAGCTGAAGACAATATTGAATCTTGTGGCACTCTGACCTCTATTTAGACCAAGTAGACCAGTCCACAGGTTAAATATATCCTTTGAGACCTTTCTTTTAAAAATGAACTAAACTACTTTAAAACTGTATCTTCTATCTCAAGACCCTCTAACCTAGCCAATAGTATTGTATGTGACATCAAATGCCCCAGCTATGTCCAGCTGGACCAAAATGCAAAATGCAGTAATGGCAAAAACAGCGTTTCAGTACCATGATTTACACAGAATCTAAATTGACCTTTGTCTAGAATAGATTGGTCTATCAAAACTCAAAAGACATGCGTGATCTTGTATGTCTAGTACTTTGGGTACTTATCAGGTCCGGTGCTACCAGGCTATCTGCGGTGCCCAGCCCGCTGGCAGCAGTAGAAGAAAAAAAGAAAGCAAGGCCCAGCACAGGGCCGCCGACAGAAGAGGAGAGAGTCTCAGTGCTAGCTGTATGCAGAGCCCATCTTGCCAACAGCAGACGGAAAGAAGAAAGAGCCAGGCCTGCTTGTAGCAGAATAAGTGGAGAGAGAGAGAGGGAGAGGCATGGTGTGGGGCAATCGGTAGAGAGGCTCCAGGGCTGACAGCGGTAGAAGAAAAAGATAGGTAGAGAGGTTATGAGGGAGTGTGTATGTGCATGTGAAAGAGAGTATACATGTGCATGAGAAAGCATGTGGGAGAGAGTGTATGTGGGAGCACATGTGGGAGAGAGAGATAGGGAATGTGTAAACACTGCAGGAGAGAGGGGGTGCCAGCATGGCCATTTGGCTAGGGCCTACAATGTTCAAGGGGCCTACTTTTGTTGGGCAAATTTAAAAAAAAAAAAAAAGCTAAATATATCTATTTCTGACATGTATAAATCAAAATTTCAATTGTAATTGAAGAATTTGCTAACAAAAAAGCTCGTAAAGCCTTCTTAAATAAACAATTATTTGGGAAATTTAGAAAACGATTTCTCTTCTTAAGTATCACATCAGAACCTTATATAGGGGCCTACTTTTCTTAGCTGGCACAGGCCTAATTCCTGCTCTGTGTGTAAATGAAGGAGCAAGGGAGTATGCATGAGTGTGTGTGTGTGTGAGCGAGAGATTGTGTATGAGGAAGTGAATGTATATATATGTGTGTGAATGTGTGTGTGTATACAAGAAAGAATGTGTATAAGAGAGAAAGAGCATATGTAAGAGGAGTTTGGGTTTGAGACAATGAATGTGTATGTTAGACAATGTGTGAACATGAGAGAGAAAAGAGAAAGTTTGTGAAGCCCTCCCCACCCTAATCCTCTCCCGGGGGATGCTGGGAGTAGTATGCAGATGAGCCTTCCGGTCCTCCTCTACTGCAAAGGGTGTGGGGCCTCTGGAAGCTGGGGCTGTGGAAGTCAATCCCTGGATTGCTCGCGGTGACTTCTGGACTCCTCTCCCGGGGGATGCTGGGAGTAGTATGCAGATGAGCCTTCCAGTCCTCTTTTACTGCAAAGGGTGCGGGGCCTCTGGAAGCTGGGCTGTGGAAGTCAATCCCTGGATTGCTCGCTGTGACTTCTGGACTCCTCTCCCGGGGGATGCTAGGAGTAGTATGCAGATGAGCCTTCCAGTCCTCTTTTACTGCAAAGGGTGCGGGGCCTCTGGAAGCTGGGCTGTGGAAGTCAATCCCTGGATCGCTCGCGGTGAACTCTGGACTCCTCTGCCAGGGGATGCTGGGAGCAGTATGCAGATGAGCCTTCCGATCCTCCTCTACTGCAAAGGGTGCGGGGCATCTGGAATCTGGGGCTGTGGAAGTCAATCACTGGATCGCTCGCGGTGACTTCTGGACTCCTCTCCCGGGGGATGCTGGGAGCAGTATGCAGATGAGCCTTCCGATCCTCCTCTACTGCAAAGGGTGCGGGGCATCTGGAATCTGGGGCTGTGGAAGTCAATCACTGGATCGCTCGCGGTGACTTCTGGACTCCTCTCCCGGGGGATGCTGGGAGCAGTATGCAGATGAGCCTTCCGATCCTCCTCTACTGCAAAGGGTGCGGGGCATCTGGAATCTGGGGCTGTGGAAGTCAATCCCTGGATCGCTCGCGGTGAACTCTGGACTCCTCTGCCGGGGGGTGCTGGGAGCAGTATGCAGATGAACCTTCCGGTCCTCTTCTATTGCCAGTTATGATCAGTTGACTGAAAAACATGAGGCAAAAACTCCCAGGCACCCCTGCTTCCAATCAGAAGTTAACCCTTTAGAGCCAGCTAGACTGAATATAATAGAAGCTGTGAACGTGGAGGCTGACCAACAGTTGGCAGTATAACAGTAAAACAGAAGCTATTCAGAATAAAGCATGAACAATAGCATTATCAACAGAAATAAAAGCTGCTGTAGAAGCAGGACACTGTGAAATCAGGCCAACAGTGAATGAATAGGACAGCACCTGTGGAGACAGGATATATAGATATAGATATATATTTATATATCACGCCGAGCACCTCATCATGGCCACATAGAGATGCATAGATCTGGCAGGGACTAACGAAGGTCGAGTCCTCTGGTTCAGGTGCTTACAGCAGTAGGAGAAGAGAAAGGAACATTGAAACAATAGGAGGAACATAAGATGTCTGACTCCAGACTTTCAACTCTCTCTCCATACCCGGCTCCTCTCCCCCCCCCCCCCCCCCCCACTCTCCCCCTTTCAGATACCAAATGCTCACTTAGAGCCCTCTATCAGAAATATTCTGAGCCCCTTCAGTGCCTGTCCTAATAGAGCTCAATAGAGAACAACTGTTGTATATAAGCAAGGAGACCGTACAGGCTACTTCAGGAAATGCTTATTGTAAAGCAGCGAGGGTGGTAACAGAGACGGAGAATATAATGGCAGACAAGGAACCTAAGGCTGATCTAGTCTGCCCAATTTGCTTCCTTCTGCCAACACTGCAGGAAATCTCTGGCTTTCCCTTCATTTCTTGGCCAACGAGGATCCTCTCTGCACTGTCTATCCCAGGCATTCTTGAATTCTGCTACTGTTTTTTCTTCCACCACCTTTCCATGAAGAAATATTTTCTAATGTTACTCGAGTTTACCCCTTTTGAGCCTCATGTCATAATCTCTTAGAACATAAGATATGCCATGCTGGGTCAGAGCAAGGGTCCATCAAGCCCAGCATCCTGTTTCCAACAGAGGCCAATCCAAGGCACAAGAACCTGGCAAGTACCCAAACATTAAATAAATCCCAAGCTACTAATGCTGGTAACAACCCGTGGCTGTACACAGTATTCAAGGTGCGGTCTCACCATGGAGCGATACAGAGGCATTATGACATCCGCCATTGTATTTTCCATTCCCTTCCTAGTAATTCCTAACATTGTTTGCTTTTTTGACTGCTGCAGCACACTGAGCCGATGATTTCAATGTGTTATCCACTATGATGCTTAGATCTCTTTCCTCTTGTTCTAGAACTTCCTATCCACTGAAACATATTTGCTTTTTATTCATTTTTTTAAATACCTCTTGAGATATTTGAATGCCTTTATCAAATACCCTTTTCTCCTTTAGCATATATATATATATATGCAGTAGGTTTGTGTGTGTGTATACGAGAAAGTGTGATATATATACACACACAGTATATACAGTATATAAAATTAGGTTCTTATTAAGTCTCACATCATAGGGATTTTGGTACAGATTCTGTATCATTTCGGTAGCCCTTCTCTGCACCATCTCTGTCCTGTCTATATCCTTGTGTACCCTACCAATCAAAAATTCTCCCTCCCAGAATAATGGCATGAGCGCGTTTATGATTTTAAAATCTGTAATTGCCGCTGTTCTAATTTCCAACTTTGTTTTATTTGTAGATTTGAGATTCCTCCGTGCGTACCTTCCGGAGGAACTGTATACTTTATGACTTACCTAGCTGAGGATTTGTTTTTCCACTTACTAAACAGATGGGTTACTCTGAAACTCCTGAGCGGCCTGATGTGCTGCCGCCCTTTTCTTCCGCGGCCCATCCTCAGAACTGATCACTCATTTAAACGAACCTCAGTGGAACAACTCCATGTCCCTTCAAACAATGTGGCACTCTCATTCCGAACACGACGCATTTCTCCGGGTCAATGCGGTTTTAATTAGTGATTATTTATGCAGTTCTATATTTATTTGTCTGATTTGTTTATTTATTTTCTTAGAGGGAGGGTGGTAGCAATAGTACAGTGTGGCCTACGCTAGTGTGCATTGAGTAATAGGAGAATGTGGACATTTTGCAGATATTCTGTGGTACACTCAGTAACTGGATACGCAGCCTCTGTGCATATCCCCAGCTAAAGCCAAGGTGACCCGAATAAAGCTATCCAGATAAAGTTAGGACAGGTATTTGTCCAACCAGACTTACCAGGCTAATGAGTTCTGGGCAGAACTAGGTACCAGCACTGCCTGGACAAAGTTACCACGTGTGCTGGGAACACCCCTGACGCTGCCTATTTTTACAGGGGCAAATACTGGGCAAGCAATGAGTTACCTGCCCAAAATTTAGCCAGGAAACAGGATGAAATATTCAAAACTCAGGTTTTGTCCAGCTAACTCCAAAAGTTAATCAGACAAATCCTTTGAACATCGCTTTCTACAAAAGTTTTCTGCCACAGGAAATAATGAGAGTTGCCCCCACGGCTGTGGTAGCACTCAGGCCTGGATTTATACCTTAAGAGCAAGGGAACTGATTGAATTACGGCCACAACTATCAACAAGTGGGAAAAGCCATTAATATCAGAACTAACATAAGTGGCAAAATTAGAGAGACCTTCGTAGTCAATTGTTTGGGCTAAATAGAAAACCACTTATACGTGGTTACAGTAATATTTATTCACTCTTTAAACCACTAAGGTGAAAAATGGATTTATACCATGGAGTAAATACATTTGTCTCTGGGGGCTGCCAGAGCTGAATAAAATGTATCTGTATGTGACTGTTTTTGGTGAGAACAGCTGGAATGGAAAGGAGACGGTGGTTCCCAGGCCTAGTTTTAGGCCTACCCGACCTTGGCAACTTCCTCTGCTGTCATATTTTGATACCCACTGCTTTGCTGCCGTCTTGACCTGCTGCCTGTCGACTTCAGCCGGGCTCACGGCAGTAGTAGGAATAACTCCAAGGAAACTTTACATGGGGGTCAGAGGTCCTGCAGCGGCCTTGCTCGCTTCTCTGCCCGGTTTTTCTGCCAGCACAGAAACCCATGTCAAGAAGGGGGGGACAGGGAGGCTGCGGGGCCCCTGACCTGCTCACCGACTCAAAGGCGCCATGTGGTTTAGCTTGAAATTGTTTCTACCATTGCTGCGGGCTTGCAAAACAGGACAGGCAGCAGGCCCCCCCCCCCCCCCCGTTGATCTAAGGTGAGAGGGGAAGGGGAAGATCTAGGAGGGGCAGCCAGGAAGGGGGGGGGGAAGAGTTTGGTCACTGGCATTCATCGTCCACCAATAATTTCTGAAGGAGACTCCCGAGCCCTCCAATCTTTTCTAAGGGAACCCCCTACCCCCAGAGTGCCTGTGGGCACATGATTTTTAAATTTATCCCTGGGCGTTCCCCCCTCCCCTTGCATGCTTCAAATATCTATTTTCAGGCCATGAATAACATTTTTCTGTTTTATCTTCCCCGATATCAGCTTCTACTGCAGCTGTAATTTCCTCCTGGCTCCTCACCTAGATGGGATCTTCTAGGGTAAGGTTGTAGATGATGATGATACGAAAGAACTTACTGGGGGACACAGGAAATCTATGCACCCAGGCCCGGGTGGTAGTAGGTGTCTCTGAGGGCACCAATTCACTGGTCAGCAGATGCTGTAGACCGTCAACTGCCTCCATCAGAAAACTCTACAAAACTGTCCACCTCAGTCCACTTCAAACCATGCCATCATGGCGTTACCACCCTTCTATGAGATTTGTTTGCAAGCGACATAAAATATCAACCATCCTTACTTTAACCAACGTAGCTAGAGCTGGTTCTGAGCCAGAGGCAGGTGGAGTGGGTAATCCTACTGCTGGTTTGGTGTGGGGAGTTTGGGGAGTGATCTGGAGGGTCAGAGGAGGTTCAGGGGGTGACAAAGGCACATTCCTTTTTACAGATTCGTTGGGGGGTGGGGGGGAGGTGGGTACCTGACCAGACCTGACAGGAGGTCTTTTGCGACAAACCCCTGGGCTAAGGCATGGGCAGCCGCCATGGAAAGAGATCTTTGAGACTCGCTGCTGGCTCACGCGTGCCGCAAACAGCCTGAAGGCCAGACAAGGAACTGAACAAGGTTTGTTTATTCTTCGCTGTACCTTTATGATGAATAGGTGCAGGCCAATAGCAAGGCAGGCAAAGTCAAGAATCAGAGAGTCTAAGAAACAAGGCACAGGTCACATCACAAGACAAACAAGGTCTGGATGCAGGGCTCCATTTTGGGGTTCTTCACCTTTAGCTAATGTGGCCCAGGTGCCACTAGATGGCATTGCTAGTCCTACACTGTACAAGGGCTACTTTTCTCAATGAACTTACGTATGTTTAAAGGGGATAGGTTAACAGTTCATTTGATATACTTGGTTAAAGTTCATCCTGAGGGCACAAGAAGGGGATTTTATTTTATTTATTTAACAGTTTTTTATACCGACCTTCATAGTAAATAACCATATCGGATCGGTTTACATTTAACAAAGGAAAAAACTGGGGTAACAATTCTGGTAAACAATAGATAACAATAGAAAGGAATAAGTCAAAGTTACAATCAACAAGGAATTGAAACTTGGAGGCTTTAAACAAGCTGGAAGAAAGGTAAAGGCAGTTAAATAATTATAAAGTGATACGAATGAGTAACGGGTCAAAGCTTAAGATGTTTTAACCTGGAAATGCCGGTGTCCATTGTTCAAGAATCTGAGTGCCAACAAGCCTGGTAAGAAGTGAGGCTCAAACTAGAGAGTGACTGGAGGATCAGGGAAGGCTTGGTGAAAGAGCCACGTCTTGAGTCTTTTTCTGAAAGTTAAGAGGCAGGGTTCCAATCTGAGATTTGATGGGATGTTATTCCATATAGATGGGCCTGCTATTGAAAAAGCTCTGTCTTTGGTCGTAGAGAGGCGTGTGGCTTTCGTAGGGGGAACTTTCAGAGTGCCTTTGAGAATATCTCTGGTTGGTCTGTTAGAGGAGTAGAGTTTGAATGGGATTTCCAGGTCGAGTTGGAGTTGCTGATGGATGGTTTTGTGTATTAGGGTAATAGATTTGTACAGGATTCTAAAGTTCACTGGTAACCAATGTAGGTTTCTGAGGATGGGAGAGATGTGTTCACCGCGGTTGGTGCTGGTCAGCAATCTCGCTGCCACATTTTGTAACATCTGCAGTGGTTTGGTAGTAGATTTGGGGAGGCCTAGGAAGAGGGCACTGCAGTAGTCTATTTTGGCGAACAGTAGCGCTTGGAGGACTGTCCTGAAGTCTTGGAAAAATAATAGTGGTCTAAGTCGTTTCAGAACCTGTAGTCTGAAGAAGCAGTCTTTGGAAGTTGTGTTGACCATTTTTTTTTAGGTTTAGTCGATTGTCCAATATTGCCCCAAGGTCTCTGACGTGCGTACAGGTGATGTGAGAGTTGTGAGGAGGAAGATTGTTTTCATTTGAGGAGATGAGGAGAAGCTCAGTCTTTGAGGCGTTGAGGACTAAATTTAAGCTGTTGAGTAGATTAGTGATGGATATAAGGCAATTATTCCAATAGGTGAGAGCTTTTGAGATAGATTCTGTTATAGGGATTAAAATCTGTACGTCGTCTGCGTACAGGTAGTGAATTAGGTTGAGGTCTGTAAGCAGTTGGCATAGGGGGAGGAGGTATATATTAAAGAGGGTTGGAGATAAGGAGGATCCTTGTGGTACTCCAAGGGTTGATTTTGTTAAAGGGGACTCCTTGTTATTGATTTTGACTTTGAAAGTCCTATTGCTGAGGAAGGACTTGAACCAGTTGTGGGCTGATCCGGAAATGCCGATATCCTCTAGTTGATCCAGAAGGATGGCGTGGTTGACGGTGTCGAATGCCGCCGAAATGTCTAATAGAACTAATAGAAAGGAGTGTCCTTTGTCTAACCCCATTATAATATGGTCTGTAAGCGAAATGAGGAGGGTTTCCGTGTTGCGTGATTTCCGGAAACCATATTGCGAAGGGTATAGGATCTTGTGGTCCTCTAGATATTCAGAAAGCTGGGTGTTTACCAGTTTTTCCGTAAGTTTGGCAACGAAAGGGAGATTGGAGATGGGTCTGAAGTTCGCTAGCACATTAGGATCTAGATTGTGTTTCTTGAGGAGGGGCTTGAGTGAAGCGGTTTTTAGACTGTCTGGGTAGCTTCCTTGGGTTAGAAGGCTGTTAATGATATTTGTTAGTGGTCCTGAGATTGTGTTTGGGATGAGAAGCAGGAGTTTCGAAGGGATATTATCAGCCGGATGGCTAGATGGTTTCTGTCTTTTTAGGAGAGATTCAATCTCTTTGGTGGAGATTGATTCGAAGCTGTCAAGCTTGGGTTTAAAAAAAGAATTGGAATTCTCGCCTGACTTGAGAGGTGTTGTATTTGTAGGTAGGAGGGCGAGTGTATTTAAAATCTTAAGTTGAAAAAATGAAGCAAGCTCATTCGCCTTGGATAGAGCTTGTTCATCTGGAATAGGTGGCGGGGTTGATTTAGTGATTTGTGTTACGTAGGCAAATAGGGCCTGAGCGTCGTACTGGTAATGATGTATTTTGTTGGCGTAGTATTCCTTTTTTTTTGTAGAATGCAGGTCCTGTAGCGATGTAAGAATCCCTTGTAAGCTGATAGGGTAGATGAGTTGGGGGGTTTTCGCCATCTATTTTCTTTATGGCGTAAGTCCTGTTTCATCTGTTTTAGTTCGGTGCTGAACCAGGGTTGATTTCCCTTTTTGTTTGGATTGATTGTTTTGGAGGTCATTGGGCACCATTTGTTTGCGACTGCTTCGGTAATTTTTTGCCAGGAAGATAGGGCTGAGTCGGGATTGGATAGGTCCAGGTTAGAGAGTTCCTTGGAGAGCTGATCGCTGAGTATGTCCGAAGGACATGCTTTCCTGAATTGAATGGTGGAAAGGTGCGGAGAGGTATGTGTCTGTTTGTATGTGGAGAAGGAAGATTCTATCAGGAAATGATCTGACCAAGGGATTGGGGTACATGTGGGATCTGCAGTGCACGTGAAATTAGAGTTAATGAATATTAAATCCAAGATGTGTCCAGCTTTGTGAGTGGGGCTGTTGATAGTCTGAGCGAATCCCATTGCAGTAAGGGTTGTGAGAAGGGCTTCGCAGTTCGCAGATCGAGGTATAGCATCTGTATGGAGGTTGAAATCGCCCATAATCATTGTTGGTAGGTCAGAGTTAATATGTTTCACTATGGCTTCTATGAGGGGTGAAGGGTCCGTTTCTAAAACAATGGGGTTGTTTGATCTGTTGCTGATAGTGTTCCTATCCAGGAGGTAACTAAATTTAAACAGGGCTTGTTTTTATTTTTCTGGTTCCGAGACTTGTTTGAGTGCTGGTGTGCCAAAGACGAGAGGAGGAGTCTTTCTATTATACGTGGGTTTGTAGCGAGAGTGTTAGGGAGGCTCTCTATTGAGAAAAAAAAAGATTCGTATAGGCGTTTCACCTTCCGAGGCAGGGTTGCGGATGACACCTGGTAGGTGGGTGGCTTCTGAGTAGGGAGTTTGGAGTTGGACCTGGGCCTGGGGCACTCCAAGGGGGGCGCTAAGGGGCAGGCCCCTTAGGTCGCGCTCCTTCGGGCGCGCGACGCCGTCGGGGGTGGCCTAAATTTAAAGGGATGATAGGAGCCTTCTGGTTGGCTGAGAGGCTGGTGCTGCGCTGGTCGGCGGGGCTTGGGTCCCAGGTGGGGCGGCGCCGAGGTCGGGATGACCGGCAGGGAGGCAGGTGAGCCGCGGATGGCTGATGGGAGGAGAATCAAGGTAGCCCTTCCTGTGTGGTGGTGTCCTGTGGATATTTTCTAAAAGGTTAAAAGTTGGGCTTATTCTGTATAGTGCAAGGGGTGGCCCTTGTAGGTTTGTGTTAGTGGTGTGACTAGGCTGTGTAGCTGGGTTCAAAAAAGGTTTGGATAAGTTCTTGGAGGAGAAGTCCATTAACGGCTATTAATCAATTATATATAGATAAAGATTTTTGCCATTAAAATTTAACTATTTGGGTGGATAAGAGGTCCTGATGATTACATTTTGATACCTGAACTCTGGTTGAGTCAACAGTCGCTTTATATGAAATTTCCATCATCCTTTAATTATTTTTGTGTTCACATTTTTTTGTTGTTAGGCATCTACAACTAAAACATAAATGAAATATCATAACAGACCAAGGGTCCATCAAGCCCAGCATCCTGTTTCCAACAGAGGCCAAACCAGGCTACAAGAACCTGGCAATTATCCAAACACCAAGAAGATCCCATGCTACTGATGCAATTAATAACAGTGGATATTCCCTAAGTAAATTTGATTAATAGCAGTTAATGGACTTCTCCAAGAACTTATCCAAACCTTTTTTGAACCCAGCTACACTAACTGCACAAACCACATCCTCTGGCAACAAATTCCAGAGCTTAATTATGCGTTGAGTGAAAATGAATTTTCTCTGATTAGTCTTAAATGTGCTACTTGCTAACTTCATGGAATGCCCCCTAGTCCTTCTATTATTCGAAAGTGTTCTTATGTTCTTAACCCAGTCACATTTACTCTTTCAAGACTTATCATGTCCGGCTGAGCGCACTGTATTGCATCGGCCCCAAAGAGAGCAGGTTAAAAACATACAATATACACCCAAACTCGACAGGTTTTACTCGCTTTTCTGCCGTTTTCAGGTATCTAGTCCCAGAAACAATTTTTACTGTGCATGTGAATGTCACTTCCTCCCCTCCACTCCCATTTTATTTCTTAGAAAGAGGCTTAGTCAGTCGCTATTCTCTCTGACCTCAGGAACTGTGAATTGTGGTGAAATATGTTGACAGATGAGACTTTGCTTTGTCTCATTCCCCACCCTCTCTCTCTCGCTGTTTATAGAACATCCCATCCTCATGCAGGGCTATTCCGAGAAACTTTCTCTGTCATAATTGCTTGAAGGAATATGTTTTTCGTGCCTTATTTTACCATACGTTTCTGAGGGAGAGGAGTTTATTTAATCAGACTAATTCATAGGTGTCATCCTTGTGGCTGAGTCATTCATAAGGACTACTGTCCAAAAGAAAGTCCTCCTCTAGTGCTTAAGCCTTACCAGTAACAGTGCAAAACTATTTAACTTTAAACCCCGTGCACTGGTTAACACGATCCTCCAACCCCTCTTGTCTCTTTGCCACGCTCACCCCTTCCTTAAGAATGTAAAAATATAAGAAATTGCCATACTGGGTCAGACCAAGGGTCCATCAAGCCTAGCATCCTGTTTCCAACAGAGGCCAAACCAGGCCACAGGAACCTGGCAATTACCCAAACACTAAGAAGATCCCATGCTACTGATGCAATTAATAGCAGAGGACATTCCCTAAGTCAACTTGATTAATAGCAGCTAATGGCCTTCTCCTCCAAGAATTTATCCAAACCCTTTTTGAACCCAGCTACACTAACTCCACCAACCACATCCTCTGGCAACAAATTCCACAGCTTTATTGTGCGTTGAGTGACAAATAATTTTCTCAAATTAGTCTTAAATGTGCCACTTGCTAACTTCATGGAGTGCCCCTTAGTCCTTCTATTATCCGAAAGTATAATTAACCGATTCACATCTACTCGTTCAACACCTCTCATGATTTTAAAGACCTCTATCATGTCCCCTCTCAGCCGTCTCTTCTCCAAGCTGAACAGCCCTAACCTCTTCAGCCTTTCCTCATAGGGGAGTTGTTCCATCCCCTTTATCATTTTGATTGTCCTTCTCTGTACCTTCTCCATCACAACTATATCTTTTTTGAGATGCGGCGATCAGAATCATACACAGTATTCAAGGTGCGATACAGAGGCATTATGACATTTTCCGTTTTATTAACCATTCCCTTCCTAATAATTCCTAACCTTCTATTTGCTTTTTTGATTGCTGCAGCACACTGAGCCAATGATTTTAAAGTATTATCCACTACGATGCCTAGATCTTTTTCCTGGGTGGTAGCTCCTAATATGGAACCTAACATAGTGTAACTACAGCAAGGGTTATTTTTCCCTATATGCAACACTTTGCACTTGTCCACATTAAATTTCATCTGCCATTTGGATGCCCAATCTTCCAGTCTCGCAAGGTCCTCCTATAATGTATCACATCCGCTTGTGATTTAACTACTCTGAATAATTTTGTATCATCCGCAAATCTGATAACCTCACTCGTCGTATTCCTTTCCAGATCATTTATAAATATATTAAAAAGCACAGGTCCAAGTACAGATCCCTGAGGCACTCCACTGTTTACCCTTTTCCACTGAGAAAACTATTTAGTCCTAGTCTCTGTTGCCTGTCTTTTAACCAGTTTGTAATCCACGAAAGGACATCGCCTCCTATCCCATGACTATTTAGTTTTCTTAGAAGCCTCTCATGAAGGACTTTGTCAAACGCCTTCTGAAAATCCAAATACACTACATCTACCAGTTCATCTTTATCCACATATTTATTAACACCCTTCAAAAAAATGAAGCAGCTTTGTTAGGCAAGACTTCCCTTGGGTAAAGCCATGTTGACTGTGTTCCATTAAACCATGTCTTTCTATATAAATAAATATGCTCTATGATTTTGATCTTTAGAATAGTTTCTACTGTTTTTCCTTAAATTGCCTCCACCTCCAATCCCCCCTTCACTCTCCACCCAGACTATGGGTGACTTCTTCCATGAAATATCAATCAGGAATTCTCTACCAGATTGTCTCCTATGCTTCAATTTCATTCATCTCCCTCTCTTATGGCCCTCCCATGGTTTCATCCTTTTCTCAAAAAATGGAGGAGAAAACTGCCCCTTTCTTCTAAACTCCCTACCTGTTCCTCTGCCACTATTCCCACCAGTTCTTTCTTCCCTCCAATCATCCCTTCCATCCTTAGGGACTTAGGAGTAATTATAGATAACTGCCTTAATTTAAAATCTTTCATCAACCAAACTACTAAGAACTGCTTTTATAAACTACAGGTACTGAAAAGAATCAAACCTCTACTCCACTTTCAAGATTTCAGGACGTTCCTACAAGCAATAATCTTTTCAAAAATAGACTATTGTAACGCTATCCTTCTAGGTCTCCCTGCTTCCTCCACCAAACCCCTCCAGATGCTCCAAAATGCGGCAGCCAGAATACTGACCAACTCCAGGAGAAGAGACCACATCACTCCCATTCTCAAAAACCTACACTGGCTACCAATACAAATACATTTCAGGATTATTCATAAGTCCATCACCATCATCTATAAAACCATCCATCATCATGCTCCTCTTAACCTACAAATCCCGTTTAGACAACTTACCTCCGTCAGACCCATTAGAGAAGCTTATAGAGGATCACTACATGTACCACAAACCAAATCCACACATTATCGAGCATATAGAGACCGGGCGTTCTCTACAGCGGGACCTTCGATTTGGAACTCCATTCCCCCTGATCTGAGACAAGGACCATGTCTTCTAACATTTAGAAAAAGGCTTAAGACTTGGTTATTTAAACAAGCCTTTCCAGACCCTAACTGAATTCTTGGCAAGCCTGGGCACCAGTTTAAACAAGCCTTTCCAACCGTAACTGATTATTGGCACCAACCATAGAAAGACACTTCAGTATACTGTAAATAATTTTACCGCTGTCTGTTAATTTACTATAGCTTTGTTTCTTCTTCTCCCAGTTGAACAGCCCCTGTTTTATTGTAACTGCATTGACTCTCTTCACTTGTTCATGGTTCATAGTTATCACTCCCCTTGTTATTTTGTAAACCAGCATAATGTGATCGTATCATGAATGCTGGTATAGAAAAACCACAAATAAATAAATAAATCCTTACGGAACATCTTGTAAATACCATTTCCTGTAAATAAAGGTCAGACCAGTTTTGGAACCGCAGATTTAGAATTATCTGCCATTATTGCAGATTCATAAATTGGGCTGCCAGCAGAGAGAAGCGGTCATTCTTTACTGCGGGTGCTTTCACCCGCAGACCACATCACCACCAAATCAGCCACAGTTTGAATGCACCCTAAGACTGTTCAGCAGCATGGCCCCTCCCCCACCCTGAATCTAGGTCCTATTAAGCGTAAATTAGAATGGAGTTGTGTAAATGTGCCTTCATAGATAGGCCTGTGCGTGGGATCCAAATATGCCTTAGCCAGCTCTGTTCTGTGATCGGTCTATTGTTGAGAGAGTGGGAAACAGGCAGGGAATTGTTTGTGGAAAGTAAACTAAAAAGAGAAAAATCCTTTACTCGGCTTTTAGAGGGAGAGTAAACTGTTTTATTTAATGTGCTTTCATTTCCGTTCTTAGTCTAAAATAATGAGATTATTTTTGTGGGGGTTTTTTTTGTGATTCACTCTGAGTGGAGAAGGAACCAGGGAGATAAAGGAAGCCTTGAAGGGGTGAAGAAAGATTAAGGCTAGAAGGGACAGGGAATGGGTTTATTGCAATAAGAATCCACAGAGATGGCATTGGAGGCTAAAAGGGATTAGGAGAAGGAGGGGAGGGAGCTACGCAGAGAATCAAGGATTCATCAGTGCTCTCTCTCAGGGATCTTCCATGAAAACGGAATATGGAGTGGAGAGTTCTCCTGTGTTAAGCCAACAACAGTGGTTACTACATTCATCCATAGAAGGCGAGAGGGTCTTTCAAATTTTCGGGCTTCTGTTTTCTCGGTGCATGGATTGCCCAAAGCATGCTGCTAGGTCTCCCAGAGTAAATAAAGAGCCCTGTCTATCATACCGAGCCCTCCACTGTCACCACTTCTTTCTTCCAGGTTGGCTGCAGCTGTCGGGAGTCCCACCATGGCACTGTCCAGAGCACTGTCTGTGAGGCAAAGGTTCAGGCTGGTTCCCCAGGGAAGAAATACGCTACCATCAAGAGCTGTAGAGGAGGCATGGATGCCGCCACCACCACTATGGAAGAGTTTAAAGAGTTTTTGCTTAATTTGGGATCATTTATTTTATCTTTTCACCATGCCCTAATTAACTGTGTTCTTTCATTTGGAGAAGGTGAAAAGAAAGCGTGGCAAAGTGTTCATTTCTTTAAACAGCCTTTTTAAAATTCTGTCATATGCGATTTATGATGATGATGGGACTAAATTCCTACTTTTTTTTATACAGAAAAGTATATGCACACATACAGGCAAATTTTCAAATGCTGTGCACGTATGTTGTGCTATCATATGCCCTTGCATGCATATAACAGCACATACACGAATACACGAATTTTCAATACTGCAACTTATGCACGGAAATCGGAGTCCATAAGTAACTTTACATGTGCAAGAAAGGGGTGTGCCAGGGGCATTCTGAGGCGGGACCAACCTTTACACGCACGAGTTGCTATTTTAAAACCTGCCAAAGTGAGGCGCGTGCAGCCTTTACTTGCGTATATTTACTTCTGCTCAATATCTGCTGCAAGGCCATGGCGAAGAAGAAAAAGATATCAATCACTCAATATATTGGCTCTCACACACCTTATGTATTCCGGGTACCCAAATTGTAAACAATAACCCAAAATGCTGGTACACCTGGTACTTTCTTCAGATATTGGGGAATAGCTACTATCTCACAATAATTTTTTCACAATAATTTTGTAGGACCACTGCTCATAGGGTCAAGGTATTTTTACCACTCTTTTTCATGGTTTCTGGTCCAATTTGCTTTATATATTTTTTTCAAAACATTTTTTTGTGATTTTTTATAACTTTATATCACGCTGGTGAAAACTCCAAAAAAGTCACATTTGAAAGTCTCTAAGTTGTCACTTTTCTCAATCCCGATAAATTAATTCAGCAAGGCGATTCCAAGCCGGGATCGTGTCTACAAAAATGGATGGATGCAGCTATTGAATACATCATACTGGTTTTGATTGTCACGGAAGAATATGAAAGTTTTTGTCCCCTGAAGCAGGACCTCAAGAGTGGGGGTCCGAAATGCGATCGTGTCGGGCCATGCAGATAAGTACTTTTGCTGAATTAATTTGTTATCGGGATTGAGAAAAGTGACAACTTAGAGACTTTCAAATGTGACTTTTTTGGAGTTTTCACCAGCGTGATATAAAGTTATAAAAAATCACAAAAAAATGTTTTGAAAAAAATATATAAAGCAAATTGGACCAGAAACCATGAAAAAGAGTCTGGTAAAAATACCTTGACCCTATGAGCAGTGGTCCTACAAACTTATTGTGAAAACATTATTGTGAGATAGTAGCTATACCCCAATATCTGAAGAAAGTACCAGGTGTACCAGCATTTTGGAAGAAAAAAAAGAGCCATAAGGCTGTGTGGTGGTTCACAACCCATCACCCAGTAAAGATGAGAAAGTTGCAGGCCCGCACGGTGGGCTGCGAACCACCACGTGGCAAAGATGAGAAAGTTACAGGCCGCGCAACAAATTGGAATCTGCCGCGCGGAAAAGAAGAGGAGGAGGTGACCCGTAGGGCCGCGTGGTAGTTCGCAACCCACCACATGGCAAAGAAGACAAGTGAAGGGCACCGACCCCACAGTGAAAAGGAGAAAAAGCTGCAGGGCCGCACGGCCAGATGAGTTGGAGAGCCGCGTAGCTAAGATGAAGAGCTGCAGCCTGCAGGACCTTGTGCTTCCCAGGCGACCATAAGGAAAATAAAAATAGTCATGAGGCAGTTCCCCTAATCTGCCTCACAGCAGAAGTGAAGGGTCGGGGCTGCTGGGAGAGGCCTTGGTGTAAGTGTGTATGTGTGTGTGTGTGTGTGTCTGAGCATGTGTGTGTGAACGAGGGAGCGTGTGTGTGTGTGTGAGAGGGAACACTGAGACAGATGCAAGCTCTAGGAATGATGGTTCTAGGTGACCAGAAGGAAAAAAAAGCCACAAGACAGTTCCCCACCTGCCCCGCAACAGACGTGGAGGGCCGGGGCTGCTGGGAGAGGCCTTGGTGTAAGCCTGTGTGTCTGTGAGTGGGTGTATGTATGTTTGTGTGTGTGTGTGTGTGTGACTGAGGCAGAAGTAGAGTGTGTGGGTGTCTGAGCATGTGTGTGTGTTTGAACATGTGTGTGGAAGGGAGCGTGTGTGAGGAGGCATGTGTGTGTGAACATGTGTGTGGAAGGGAGCGTGTGTGTGTGTGAGGAGGCATGTGTGTGTGTGAACATGTGTATGGAAGGGAGCGTGTGTGTGTGAAGGAGCACTGAAAGATGCAAGCTTTAGGGCTGATGGAATAAGAGGTCTACAATAGTACTTAGCTTTTTTTGAGAAGTAAATTATTCAATTTATATTAGGCGAAGCTGAGGTATTGAAGCATAGGGTGTTCTTTTAGTGTGTGTTTGAGCATGTCTGTGTGTCTGGGCATGTACATGTGAGCGCCCGCTTTCCCGACGCGCGCTATTCTGTATTTAAACGAGGGCCTGCGGTAAAAGGAGTGGCGGCTGTCAGTGAGTTTGACAGCTGACACTCAATATTGCCGGCGTCTGTTCTCAAATCCACTGACAGCCACGGGTTCGGAAAACAGACACCGGCATAATTGAGCGTTCGTCTTCCGACTCGCGGGCCGCCGGCCAATTTTAAATTTTTTTTAAATTTTGGGGCCTCCGACTTAATATCGCTATGATAAGTCGGAGCAGTTTTTTCTGCTTTTCTGTACACTTTCCCAGTGCCGGGAGAAATTAACACCAGCCTTTCTTAAAGTAAAATGTGTGGCTTGGCTGCACATTTTACTTTCTGTATGGCGCGGGAATAACTAATAGAGCCATCAACATGCATTTGCGTGTTGCGGCTGCTATTAGTTTCGGGGGGGAGGGGGTTGGCCGTGCGTTTTTGACGCACTATTACCCCTTACTGTATAAGGGGTAAGAATAGCGCGTCGAAAATGCGCAGCCTATCCCCCCCCCCCCACCCGAAACTAATAGCACCCGCGGGCTAACAGTGCGCTCCGCCAGAGCGCACTGTACTGTATCAGCCTGAATGAGCGGGATTTTGTGTGTGTGTGTGTGTGTGTATGTAAGAGGGAATGTGTGTGAACATGTACATGTAGGAGGGAGCATATGTGAGCATGCGTCTGAGTCTGAGAATATGTGAGAGAGGGAGCATGTGTGCATTTATGAGGGAGAGAGCATATGTATGTATGTGTATGTATAGATATATATCTCTATGAGAGAGAGAGAGGAGAGAGTTTATGCATCCCCCTCTCACTAATCCACTACTCTCAGAGTGACTGGAAATCAAAAGGTTCCAGGTATGGAGAGCGTGAATTATTTTATCCTTATTGGTTTTAATTTTTGAATGCTGTTTGATGTACCTGCTGTTTTGAAATATGTTATTGGTGTTTGAGAAATTTAAAACAAATTGTTTATAAGTTCTTAATTATTGGATCTTCCATTAACCAGCTGTTTTGAAATTTTTTTTTTATTAGCTCTCTGCTTCAACGGCAGGGGAGAAAGACCGATACTTCACGCATATCCAGCATAGTTCTCTGCTTCACCAGCAGGGGAGAAAGACCAATATTTCACGCATATCCAGCATAGCTCTGTGCTTCAACGGCAGGGGGAATGAAGAAGAGTGGATCTATATACAGACAACAACCAACAAGGACTGAATTACATAGTCTGGGTAAACAAATAAGCATGGGTGTAGCTTGCTTATTGCGGCGGTTACTACCCCTAACTAATTAAGCTAGATATTTCACTTAGATGCAGTTCCAACACTGCTCTCTACATTAATGGTGGGGGTGGAAGGGAAATAGAACCAAAATGTTACTAAGAGCCAAGAGAAACAGATAAGTATGAGAAAAAAAAAGTGTGACGCTTGGTGGGCAGACTGGATGGGCCGTTTGGTCTTCTTCTGCCGTCATTTCTTTGTTTATACTATTATGATTAATGAATTTATTATATTTCTTGAATTTATTGTTTAATGTCTGAGGATTGGTGGTGGTTTCTGTTTTTTTATTGTTGCACTGCATAAGATTATGACTTTTGCGGTTTTCCTATTCAGTTTTTGCCTGCATGTTTCCATTTGTACTTTAAGGTCTCTTTATTCTGTATTTGGTGAGGGTCTGCCTGGGTTCTGCACGTGTGACCGAGGAGAGGTATTCTGCTAGTGTGTAGAAATCTATAACAGCTTGGTTTCTTCTGTTTTCTTAATAGGAGGTGTATTGGTGTTTTAGGGCGTAGTGTAATATTTGCAGTGTTGCTTTTTCATAGGTAGGGTTGCTATTATTTTTAAGTGCTGGCGTCCCTAGCGCCTCTTTTCGGACAGGAGTGGCGGCTGTCAGCGGGTTTGACGGCCGATACTCAATTTTGCCGGCGTCTGTTCTCGAGCCCGCTGACAGCCACGGGTTCGGAAACTGGACGCCGGCAAAACTGAGCGTCTGGTTTTCGACCCGTGAGCCTATTTCAAATTTATTTATTTATTAACTTTCGGGCCCTCCAACTTAATATCGCCATGATATTAAGTCGGAGGGTGCACAGAAAAGCAGTTTTTACTGCTTTTCTGTGCACTTCCCCGGCGCCGGCAGAAATTAGCGCCTACCTTTGGGTAGGCGCTAATTTCTGAAAGTAAAATGTGCGGCTTGGCTGCACATTTTACTTACTGAATCGCGCGGGAATACCTAATAGGGCCATCAACATGCATTTGCATGTTGAGGGCGCTATTAGGTTCGGGGGGGGGAGGGGTCGGACACGCATTTTCGACACGCTATTACCCCTTACCGAATAAGGGGTAAAAGCTAGTGTGTCAAACGCGCGTCCAATCGCGGGTTAACAGTGTGTTCCGCCGGAGCGCGCTGTACTGTATCGGCCCGATACTCAGAGACTGGTGCTTAAGGGCACGTAGGCCGATGCAATATCATGCGCTCAGGCTAGCGCTCAGGCTAACCCGCCACTGGACGTGTGTTTCGGATGTGCGTCCATAACCACCTGACGCAATAAGGGGATCAGCAAGTCCAAAACGCGTGTCCAAACCTGCACATAGCTAATAGCGCTTATCGCATGTAAATGCCATGTTTATGAGGCTATTCGTTAGTAATCCCCGACGTAAAAAAAAAAAAAGTGCATCTGTTTTCCTAACCCGCACACAGCCACATTTCCTGGGCACCCGATGCCGTGGACGGGCTGGGGACGCACAATTTATCCCTAGCGGGTCCTTTTTAATGCGGCGGCTCGTTTGTCTACTGCATGGAGCGCCCGAGAGAGTTGAATGTGTACGCGGTAAAAATAAAAACCAGGCGCCCAGTTTGGACGCACTTTTTTTTAATGCGCACCTTATCGCATCGGCCTGATGGTGCTTTCTACCTCAATTTATTTTACGTTCTACCCAACTTTTGCTGGTGCTCTAAAACTGCTGATTGCGGGGTGCACTTGTGTCATCGGCAAGAGTTTCTGGCTTTTAGAATTGCACTCACCAGAGACTTGTGAAATGGCATACGGACATTATCAGTTTGTTTGCAAGTCCTATCGTAACAATTCCTTAACATTTTACTAGGATCTCTGGCCACTTTTCCACATCGGGCCATTGATTTTACAGAGCTATCTGCAACGGGGTAGATTTTCAATGTGATACAGAGTTCCACATCTAGATTGCTCTTTTGAAAAATTTCCACCATTGAACAGCTAAAGATAGCCCCGTGGATTTACTCTTCTGTTAATATTAAATCAATATATTTCCCAATAGAGAAAAATAAAAGTCCAAATGCCAGTGACTCTCAGTCCATGTCACTCTCAGTGTGGGCACACTGCCACTGCTTGTCTGCTATATCGTACTACGCTGAGTAATGAAACAGGCCTCTGTTTCTGTGCACAAAATTGGATTAGTACAGGGAGAAAAACACTAACACAAAAACTAGTCTGTCTGAGACTGAGTCACTGTAATTTAGCATACACCATAATAAATATGTATATGCAGGAGACTGGATTCCTGCAAGTATATTTACAGCTCTTCCTGTCTCTAGCTCCGATCCTAGGTGTTGCTTTATCCACTTACCAGTTACATCACATTCACAACCAAGCTGCACACAGAGAGCCAGATTTAAGTGGAAGGTGACATCCTGCAGCCATCTCTGCATCTTTACGCAGGTGCAGTTTCCTTTGTGCGAGTTTTTGCCTTGCATTAAATTTACATCGTGAGCAACATTTGTGCACGTTCCATGCTGCACAATAAATGATTTTGTGCACAAATGTTTGTTTTTTTGCAGCATGGTAGAAATTGCATGAGTTCTAGTTTGAGCCTTATATTTGGTACAAATGCATAATTCATTGGATGGCTTAGAGCACAGATCTGTTATCTGAGGACTGGAGATATAAGAGAGGGGTTATTTACTTATTTATTTACTTTAACTTAATAGTCATTTATTCACCAATAAAGTTTTAAGTGACGAACAACAATTAAGGCATACAGATATCATTTTATCTAAGGGCTGGAGATATAGGGGCGGATTTTAAGAGCCCTGCTCGCGTAAATCCGCCTGGATTTACGCGAGCAGGGCCCTGCGCACCGGTGCGCCTATTTTACATAGGCCTACCGGCGCGCGCAGAGCCCCGGGACTTGCGTAAGTCCCGGGGTTTTCCGAGGGGGGCGTGTCGGGGGCGGGCCCGATCCACGCGGCGTTTTCGGGGCAGGACGTAGCGTTTCGGGGGCAGGCCCGGGGGCGTGGCCGCGCCCTCCGGACCCGCCCCCAGGTTGCGTCCCGGCGCGCTAGCGGCCCGCTGGCGCGTGGGGATTTACGTCTCCCTCCGGGAGGCGTAAATCCCCCGACAAAGGTAAGGGGGGGTTTAGACAGGGGGGGGGGTGGGTTAGGTAGGGGAAGGTGAGGGGAGGGCAAAAGAAAGTTCCCTCCGAGGCCGCTCCGATTTCGGAGCGGCCTCGGAGGGAACGGAGGTAGGCTGCGCGGCTCGGCGCGTGCCGGCTATACGGAATCGATAGCCTTGCGCGCGCTGATCCAGGATTTTAGCGGCTACGCGCGTATCTACTAAAATCCAGCGTACTTTTGTTTGCGCCTGATGCGCCAACAAAAGTACGCCAAATCGCGCTTTTTGAAAATCTACCCCATAGTGCAGAGAGTAAAGCACAGATTCAGCTCCAACCCTCAAATAATAGGATCTCTGCTCTAACCCTTCTGTGATATTGCCAGCTCTCAGAAAATCTGATCCATACTCCAACCCTTCTGTTGAACCTACAACCTTTAGATAACAAGATCTGTGTTCTAAGCCCTCTGGGTTTACCACCAGCCATCAGAAATGTATCAGTATCGTAAGAACGAAAACGAGAAGTATGATAGGTAGTCCTCCAGCTCCTCCACATGGATTGAGGAGAACCTCATCTGGGAGTAAGAGTCATAATCTGAGATTCAGGCCTGGGCTTGTTCCTCCACTTCGACTGGCCAAGGTCTCCTAGCCACTGTGGGTCCAGTCTTCAAGAGCAAAATATTTTATCCTCACCATCCAAGCCTGTGGATTCTCCACGCTCAGCCATTCTGTTGGTCTCTGATGGTCACACTCGGCAAAGGTGTCAGTGTTCTTTCCTCTTTGGCTGTAGTCACGTGTGTGTGAGTGATTTCTTTTTTCTCCAGCCTTTCATTTCTTGGTTGGCCTTTGGCACTGGGTTGTTCTGCTGGCTTCCCCCCTGCTGCAGGTGCGTGGCTGTCGCGTCCGGTCTCAGACGGCTTTGACCGTTGTGCCTCACCTTTTTTCCTGCTCTCTCCTCAAGCCTTGGGAGGTTGCCTGCCACCTCGTCTTCTTGCCGCTCTCCCTAGTGTCCCCAGATCGGCTACAGAAACTGCGTTTGGCATGTTTCTCCTAGGGTGCGCACACACATACCACCCACATCTTTATCCACATCATGGCGGGAACCTCGGGGGTGTCTCCTCTGAGTCACGTCATCACATCCTGGTATTTAGCCTACCCCTCTTTTGCTAACAAATCGAGTTAGCAAGGACTCGGATTCGTACTAGGATTGGAATCGCTCCGGTCTAAGCTGCTCTGCCGCTTCTAGCTGCCGCTGGAAGCTTTCCTTCCCTTTGGGGTTCTGCTATTAACTTGGGTGCCTTTCAGGTGCCTATCCTGGGATCCCAGGTACTCGCTCCTTGAGGGCCTGCTCTCCCTAACCTGGTGCCTGCTACTCAACAACTTCTGCCTGCTGGAACTATCACAGACATAGCCTCAGCTTCCGTGAGTACTCTTCAGTCTATCTCACCTACAGATACAGTGCTACATCGGGACCTTTTCCTGCTCTCTGCGCTGTCTCATTCCATCTACTACGAGACGGGTTCTCCCTGCTGAGGATCTCTGACTGATATTGCGGAATCTCACCACAATCTTCACTGTCCGCTCCTCGGGCAGTATAATAAAGTTTATCCTTCTGTGTGTGTGTACCAGAGTCTAGCCTGGTACTACAGTTCCCCACGGGGCTCCTCCCCATGGGAGTGGCCATCAGTGTAGCACCTAAGAATCCACTCCAACACCTCACAACCATAACAGATTGCCAACTCCATGGATTCGGCTCAGCTCACCGCTTTGCAGGCCATTCCGGGCCTGGCCCAGCGAATCTCCGAACAACAGAACTCGCTGGATAATTTGACTGCTGCCTTTAATCAGTTGCACGCACAGATGAATATACCGGCTACCACAGGTTTATAGAAGTGATCGCGCTGACCTATCAAGTTGTGGTGGTGAGATAACTCTTGATTTTATGAGTGCAGCAAAATGGTGGTTCCTGATCGATTTTATGTAGTGATTACACGGAGACATTAGTGCCTGAGAAGTGATTGCGCCGGTCTAACAAGTTGTGGCGCATACTCAGGAAAGCTGAACTGCTGTATGAAAGCAATCACCGGCATCAACTGTAATAGCCCCTGAAGCAGCTCAAATGAGCGAAACTCGGCCTGAGTCGGGCTTTTTATGATGTTTTGTGCAGAATAAAGAATTCCTGGTGTTCACCAGTCCTCTTGTCTTTTGGTCGCTTACTGCAGTATTGGATCGATTTCTGGTTTGTTTTTTTGGATCTTCCCTTTTACAGGTATAGAAGTTACACTGCCAGAAGTGACAGTCAAGACTACAGTGCTTCTATCTGCTCCAACACCTTCACGGGTGAAGTATGGAAATGTAGAGGATTTATTAATCAATGTTGCATGCACTTTTCTCTGCAACCTAACCAATTCCCTACAGCGTATGCCAAGAATACCTACATTCTGTCGTACCTGGACGGAAGAGCGTTGGCTTGGGCCTCCCCGCTGTGGGAACGCAATGATCCTATCCTGGAGGATATTACCGGGTTTCTTGAACTGTTCAAGTCAGTATTTGTTGACTCTGCCCAGTACTCAATTGCAGGATCAGCATTGGTTTATCTAAAACAAGGTAACAAACCTTTGCCAGACTTCGACATAGAATTCAAGACGTTGGCCTCTGAGGTACATTGGGACCCTAGGTGTTTGAAGACACTATTTTTTGAAGGCCTGAACCCCGGTTGAAAGATGAACTGGTGACTCATGAGATGCCTGAGACCTTAGCAGAACTTATGAAGTTGGTAGCTAAGATTGACCGCCGAATTCTTGACAAAGTTCAAGAGGTCAAGAGTCCCAGAAGACTAGCCCAGGGAGAGGTTCGAGTCAAGCCTGCACCCAAGCCTACATTCTCAGGACCTGGTGTTGGCGAAGAAGAACCAATGCAATTAGGCCACAGCCATCTGACTTCGAAAGAGGCGATTCCAAAAGAGGTTGGGACTATGTATGTATTGTGGACAAGCTAGTCATGCTGTACAAACATGCCCGGGAAACTAGCAGACCTAAGTCCTGTGGGAGGACTCTTCTTAGGTCTAACCACACCCTGTCCTCCACTCTCTCTTCCTGTATCCTTAATCTGCGGGCCTATGGAATACCAGACTCTTGCCTTAATTGACTCTGGGACAGGGGAAAATTTCATTTTGAAACGTCTAGTGGAACACTTGCGGATCCCTACGACTACCATGACGTCTCCATTACTACTATCCTCTATTCATGGAGAGCCCTTACCGGGTGAAGTAACCCTTCTTACTAAGCCTGTGAGCGTGTGCACCAGAGCTCTTCATACAGAGACTATTTCCTTCTTTGTGCTAGAGAAGGCTATGCACCCTGTGGTACTTGGGTTAACGTGGCTACAGATACTCATGTCACAATTCAACTGGTCCACCTTGGAACTTCTGCATTGGGGTCCAGACTGTCATGGCAAATGCTTAATGGAAGTCTCTCCCATACCATGCATGCCAACTACCCCATTGTTGCCGCCTCAGTATGCATCTTATCTGTGTTTTCAAAAGAAGCCGCCACACAGATCCTATGACTATGCAATCAACTTGAAGCCCAATACAAAGCCACTCAAAGGAAGGGTCTACCCCATTTCCGTTGTGGAGAGTAAGGCTATGTCGGAGTATATTCAGGAGAATCTCCAGAAAGGCTTCATAAGACACTATAACCCCAAGGTCTCTCTCCTGCTCCGTGCACATCAGCCTTCCCCCCCCCCATCGAATACAGTTCATTCGGATTTCCACTCCCCATATGCATGACTTTGCACTTCTTGGCATTGAATCTCAGCTGCCATATCTTCGACCACTCTTCCAGTTTCCTTAAATCCCGTCTCATTCTCTCCACTCCTTCCGGCGTGTCCACTCTGTTGCAGATCTTAGTGTCGTCCACAAAAAGACAAACCTTACCTTCTATCCCGTCCGCAATGTCGCTCACAAAGATATTGAACAGGACCGGTCCCAACACCGATCCTGTTCAATATGCTACATCCGGGACCTGATCCTGCTCGCTGCGCTGTCGCATTCCATCTACGAGACAGGTTCTCCCTGCTGACGATCTCTGACTGATACTGTGGAATCCCACCACCATCTTCACTGTCCACTACTCAGGCAGTGCCACCGTGCAGTATAATAAAGTTTATCCTTCTGTGTGTGTGCCAGAGTCTAGCCTGGTACTATAGTTCCCCATGGGGCTCCTCCCCGTGGGAATGGCCATCACTGTAGCACCTAAAAATTCACTCCAACACCACACAACTATGACAGTGGCTTGTTACGTGGCACCCCCCTTTCTTTGAGTGTAACAGCACTCTTGGCATGAGCCATGTTCTCCCCTTTGCAGGATAAGAAGTCTATATTCTGGTTCTTTCTTCAACGCCAGTGCTTGATTTGAATGTTGCAAAGTAAGATATCACCTCATTATTTGTGGTTTGTTGTTTCACCAACACACAGCTCGATACAGTAAAGTTCAGTTGAAGATTTCTCGTCTGTAACGAGCTCGCTGCGCACAATTCGGACGCGTAAGGCAAACCAGCGATACAGTCTCCAGTTTTGCGCGTCCGTAGCGCTTCTTAAAACAGACGCGTAACCCTTCCCGCACCCGGCATGTAAATGAACGAATTAGCTGTATAATGAAGGAATTAGCTATTCCCCTCCGATATCGTAACGGGCACTCAGGTTCTCTCATTAGTAACGCACTGTTTTGCCGCGGCCGTAACGTGTTAGTTTACTGCCTCCCCCTAGTAGGAGTTAGGACTGTGAGTCTAGTAACAAATCCATCGACACCGCTTAAGACACTCAAAAACAATAAAACACAATTTAAAAAAAAAGTGATACAGAGATGATCGAGAAAATGTAATGATGTGGGACACATAAAACCTGTCAGAAGAAAAAATAAAAATTTTTAAATACCTGTCGGAGGGCCGCGTGGGTCCAGGCGGCCGGCGGCGGGAGTCGGGTGGTCGCGTGTTAAATCTAGGCCGCGGGCGGGTGGGCGCCTGTTCCAGGCGGCGGCAGCAGCGGCAGCGGGGGGACACGCGTTAGTTCGAGACAGCCGGCGGGTGGTCGCGTGTTAAATCTAGGCCAGGTCCGCACAGGCGCGCATTCATTCACTGCCGGTGGGGGCTGCCGGGAGGCAGCCCCCACCGGCAGTGAATGAATGCGCGCCTGTGCGACCCCTGCGATTCGGCGCTCAAGGCGTGACGTCACGGCATGTGACTGCCTTGAGCGCCGAATCGCAGGGGTCGCACAGGCGCGCATTCATTCATTCACTGCCGGTGGGGGCTGCCGGAGAGGCAGCCCCCACCAGCAGTGAATGAATTCATTCATCCAGGCTGAGGAGCCGGCTGCTTTCGCCACCGGCTCCTCCGCCTGGATGAATGAATGCGCGCCTGTGCGACCCCTGCGATTCGGCGCTCAAGGCAGTCACATGCCGTGACGTCACGCCTTGAGCGCCGAATCGCAGGGGTCGCACAGGCGCGCATTCATTCACTGCCGGTGGGGGCTGCCTCCCGGCAGCCCCCACCAGCCGCCCCCACCCGCCCGCGGCCCAGATTTAACACGCGACCACCCGGCTCCCGCCGCCGCCGGCCGCCTGGACCCACGCAGCCGCCCGAAACTAACGCGCGTCCACCCGCCGCCCGGAACAGGCGCCCACCCGCCCGCGGCCTAGATTTAACACGCGACCACCGGCCCCCCGGATCCCGCCGGCCGCCTGGACCCACGCGGCCCTCCGACAGGTATTTAAAAATTTTGATTTTTACACTTCCTGGTGCCTGTCATTTCAAATGTCATTTGAAATGACAGGTACCAGCGCACCCAGGTTACTGTATAGGCGCTGTATTAAGCGCCTATACAGTAAAATGGGTTACGCGGGCATAACCCTTCCCTACCGCTTTAAAGCCGCGGCATGCATTTGCATGCGATTAGAAGAGAGAATCGGGGAGTTAGTGAAGAGAACTGTGCGTGCGGGGAGGAAGGGTGCGCCTGACACTGCCGCACTGTTTCTACCGCGGCCTTACTGTATCGACCTGACATTTGGTGAATACAGATTCCAATTCTTTACTCCTCTAGTTCCCTTTTTCCTGAAAAGACTCTGGTTATCACAGCCTTAATACCAAACCTACCATTCATAAACACTTCCATACGCATTCTTGTACAATTGTAGCTCCCTGAAGACCGGTGGACTCTGCTCTATTCCAGAATCCATTTCTCTACAGCTCCCATCAAAGTAGATAGTCAGGCACATTACCCAGGGCCCCTCGCTTTCTCTCTTCTGAGGCTCTTCACTTCCAAAGCAAGCCCACACTCATGGGACCTCCACATCTTGGGACTTTCAACCCAGTCCCTCTTGGTTGCTTCCCCTTGAGGAGAAACACCTTGTGCCTCGGGCCTTTTCCCTTGTGGGGGGAAAGCTCCTGCAGGGCCCTCTTACTTGAGAGGTGACCCCAGGCAGAACACGCTCCTTTGATGGGTTTTCTTCATCCACCCTGCAAAAATCCTCTACCACCTCTTTTATACTAAGTGAAACACTCTCTCTACCGGACCTTGCTCCCCATTCCTCTTAAAGGAAATCTTCCCATGTAGAATATCAATTACTCTTCACAATTAGTGCAAATGCATTGTGTGCTCTCACAAAAGGAAGCCATCTAGTGGTCCTTCATAATATCACACCCTCTACATACCTTACCAGCCAATAACAGCTTCTGCCATCCTATAACGTTACATAACAGTAAGTCTAATCCCACAATCCTCTCCACAATAGAGAAAAGGGCTCCTTATTAGGAGATCCATCATACAAGTTTCCCCGGACTCAATAATAACCATCTGTCCTGCGAGTGTCTGAATGTTGCATTAAACCCTTCTGGCTCTCCCTGGCTTGGTTGAAAAAGACATCCAGGCACTGTTGGGCCAATCCTTCAAACTGCTCTGCTTGATGAAGGCATAGTTGTATGCTGACAGCTGGGACTGTGCTTTTGACTGTGGTACTGTGCGTTCTAACTTGGTGTAGTCCCTGTCTGGCATTATGAGAAGTGATTCCCATTCCCACCAGCCCTCAGATAACCTGATACATTTGTTTTCTTCACCAATACCTCAATTTGCATATTTCATAATCTCCTGGACTCAATTTCCAGATTACGTCAAAGGGCCCCTCTCTGCTTTGATGATGCTTGCTTTCTGGCGAGGTTGGCTGATCTATGTCTCCTTAATGATATCTAAGATCCCAAGTGGTCGATGACCACATTGCTGTGATTCGCAACACAGAAGTTTGTGAGTTTTGGAATGCATAGGTTGGAAACAAAAGTTATCCTTTGCTGTCACAGCTCTGTCGCAGGTATTTTCACTGCCATGACTGCTACTGGTGCTGCCATTTCCAAGTAATTTCCATGAGTGAAGCAGTATTTTGCCCATGGAAATGGCTTTTTTTTTTTAAAAACCACCTGCCCAACATGAAGTTATATACACACACATGTGCTATATGCATGTAACTTTATCTGAGCAACGCAGAGGCGTCCCTGGGAGTGGAATTGGATAAGATGGTTTGGATATACACATAGGAGGCAATTTTCAAAAGGTTTTATACATGTAAACCTGAGTTTTTATTTTATTTATTTATTTATTTAAAGGCTTTTATATACCGGAGTTCATGCACTTGTGCATACCACTTCGGTTTACACAGAACAAGGAACAGAAAATTACATCAAACAGATTGAACAATTAAACAAATATACAATTACATCCAACAATTGGGTATAAATAACATGGCTAACTTAGTAGGAACTTAGAGTTTGAGGTAAAGGAGAGAAATAGTACCAAGTGGTAACAGAACAATGTTAATGGCTAAATAATAAATATAAATAGTAAATACAAATTCTTATAATAAATACAGGTGTTTACAGATTACAGTCTTCATGAAAAGTTTACGTCTACAGAATAGGGTTAAGTGAGTTTTACATGCATAAATGCACTGGATGTGCATAAATGGGCTTTTGACAATTGCTACTTTTACACACGCAACTGCTTTGAAAATTCACTCCATACGGCTGAATTATCAAAAGGGCATTCGACAGTGGCTATGATGATGCTACTTTTACACAAGTAAATGCTTTTGAAAATTATTTCCATATTTTAGGATTTTCAAAACTTGAAAAATTTCTGCATACAAAGTAGCAGGCGTTATTGTGCGTGGACAGTTTTCGTGGGGTAATTTTCAAAGCAAAAAACACATTAAGTTTGCTTAGAAAATTGCTGTAACTTTATACTTGCCTGCTTTCTTATATGGGCTGTTACAAAACTACCCCAAATGCATCCTGAAAGGTGTAAATAAATTGCTCCATTTAATGTTTCAGATATCAAAGCCAGACCTGTCATTATCACAGCCGACTGGGTTTTGTTTATAATACATATAGCAGCAGTTCAAATGGAGCAGCCCTTTCGGGCACAGCTCCACACTGTAGGTTGCTCCCTTTTCCAAATGAATAAGAAACTCAGCCCTTCATGGGTTCCTAGTTTGCCCACTGCTCGCCACCCCCTCTTCTCTTTGGAAGTGTTCTCAGGATCCGGCGCGCTGGAAGGCTTCCCAGCTGCTGGGCAGGCACGAGCAGGCTGCTGCCGCGCTCTCTCTCCAAACTGCCTAAGCCCCGCTGAACGACAGCTTCCTTTCACCCACTTTGGAGAATCTGAAAGGACAGCAGACGAGGGCTTACGGTAAAAGCCATCGGATTTGCTCGCGCTTCCATTTTATGTTATGAATGGCTCTTTTCCCCTCTGTCTGAATCGCACAGGCCGGTGGGGCACTATGTATTGTGAACACCCTGTACATTGAGCGTCAACAGCCCTGAACTTGTCCTCATTTTTGGTCCACGGACCTTGCTATTCTAAAGTTTGCTAACGCCGTCATTCAGAAACCGATCTGTATTCACAAGAAAAAACAGGTGAGGTGCAAGTGAGAGCCAGGGCTTAATTTGCAGGGGGATGGCACGGAACGGGGGCTCAGCTACTTCTTTTCAGACTTACAGGCCGATACAGCCCCCTTTGGCCGCATGATTTCGACGAGCTATTACTACCCGATACAATAAGCATTCATCACATGCAAATGCATGTTGATGAGCCTATTAGTTACTCACCCGAAATACAGAAAGTAAAATGTGCGGTCAAGCCTCACATTTTATTCTTAGAAATTAACGCCTGCCCAAAGGCAGGAGTTAATTTCAGATGGCACCGGGCAAAGTGCATAGAAAAGCAGAAAAAAACTGCTTTTCTGAATACCCTCTGACTTAATATCATAGCGATATTAAGTCAGAGGCCCCAAAAATAAAAAAAATAAAAAAAAGAATCTGCCCGCGGCCGGCGGGTTGGAAAATGACGGTCGGTTTTGCCGGCGTCCGTTTTCAGAACCCGTGGCCGTCAGCGGGTTCGACAACCGATGGTGGTAAAATTAAGCGGCGGCTGTCAGCGGGTCTGACAGCCGCCGCTTCCGCTTATGAGGCGGCGCGGGCCCCAATTTAAATAGTGAATCGCGCCCCCACCAGAGGTGCCTGGGCGAGCGTAGGGGAGAGCCGGCTCTCCCGCGGAGCTTATTGAATCGGCCTGTTAAAGAGGCAGAGTACAGCAGGGGGCGCTGTTCTGCTCCAGCCCCTCCCCTTCAGGCAGGCTGTAGGGAAGAGGAGGGGAGAGGGCAAGACTGGAGCAGACAGAGCAGAGAACAGCCCCTCTGCGCCCTAAACCGGCCCCCTCTCTCTCCTGTTTGGTGGGGAACAGGAGGGAAAGGGGTGAAACTGAAGCAGATTCTGCAAAGAACAAAGACCTGAATTAGCACCAGTCTGAAACTTATAAGCAGCAGCGGCAGTTGTCAAGGCTTCAGTCTTGTGCTTGACGATGATTAGCGCTGCAGCTCACTCGTTCCAAACTTGTGATCATTCGATCTCTTTTTCTGTCTGTTCTGCCGCGTCTTTTCCCAGTACTGGAGGGGGCAAAGTAGAGCTGGAAGCGTAAATCAGTTCCAGTTTCCTGCAGGGAACAGAGAAGAGTCGATGGCGGCAATAGATCATTTCTGCCCCCCCCCCGGCCAGGCCGCAGAGGAGCGAAGCAGAATGCGTTGGAGCTGCCTACCCTAAGGCGAGAGCAGCGACGTGACCCTGATTTTTTGTACAGTTTCTGGCACAGTTGAAGAGGCCATGAGGGAGAAGAGTCAAGGCCCCGCTGCTAAGTGTGTTTGCATATTTGTGCGCGAGTCTGTGCGCGCTGAGGGGAGAGTTCACGCCCAGCCCTGGTCCCTCCCCCTCTCGTACAGGTCACACCTAAGCCTGGCTCTTCTCGATCACACCCAGCCCTGGCCTCACTCGCCCCACCCTGCCTCTCCTCCCTGCTCCATAGTTCCTCTTCCTTTTTGTCTACAAATTAAGCCCTGGTGACAGCACATCATACGTAAATGACACGTTGCCATCTTACTGCCCCTTTAATTTTGCATTTGCTGCCACGTTTGAATTCAAACCAAAAGGAAAACGGGAAAAAGAGGGACAAACGTGTGTGTTTAGGGTGACCCTTAAACCGTAGATAACTTGTTTTTTCTGAAAATACGATTTTCTGCAAATACGATAAAAAGAAGTGGCAACCCATGAAAAACCCGAGCCGTGATTTATTTAAAAATGTTGTCCTGCACTAACTGCTGTCGTGTCCCCCGAGGCCCCACTGACTCTGGGATCCCCCAGCCCATGTGGATCCTTCTGCAGCCCGAGGAGGGGATTCCTCTGTCTCACGCGTGATGTAAAGGTCCGAGTGCATGGGACGGCAGACATTTAATACAGCGGTTACTCTAGGCTTTTTCTTTTTTTCTAGATGTGCGTCACATTAAAAAATAAACACTTTATGTATTTTTTTTTTATTATTATTAATTTTCAAAACAAATATGCAAGAAACAACCTTTCATCTGTAAACAGAATGATAGTATCACAACCATCTCATATTATCTATCATATGAAATTCACCGCAAACAAAATTATATTTAGTAAGTATTAATTAATACTTCATTCTATTATTAGGAAAAAAAAAAAGAGAGGTAGAGAAGGCCAGCAATCAAGGAAGACTCATAGGAAACATATATCCTAAATTGGCTTAACATAGAACGGTGGTTTAAACAATTATTAGATCATTTTTGGGAATCATCTTGCACTAAGGGAGTAGTTGTTACAGCACTCCTAGAGTTCAAAAAGGTTTTCAGTTGCTCTGGAAAATAAAAAAATATAACAATCCTGCTGTGCCCTTATTACACATTTGCATGGATACCTAAGTGTGAAAGAGTATCCCAGATTAATCACTTGTACCTGTTGCATTATGAAAGAGACAAGTAAGGTGGATCTCTTGATCACTACCCTCAGATGAATTCTCAAAAAATTGAGTTAGATTCAAAATACCGTCTGTTTTACCTTCTAATGGAGGTCTCTCTTTGCTAGGGGCAGCTAGAAAAAAGGCTTTATTTATTGCAGGTGTTTTATCTACATCAAATCCTAAATTGTCATGAAAATATTTCTTTAATGTAGTATATATTCTTTAATAAATCGTAAGTTCAAGTGTTTAGTGTGGTTTTCTAGGTACCTTAGTCTCCGCGAACAGATTCCAAGTCCTTAATCAGCTTGAAATGACCACACTTGGGGTTGTGCAAGTTCCTGTTGTGTATTAGTCACCTGGGTTTTCAACTCCCGAACTTGAATTTCCAAGGCAGCATTTTGTGAGTTCACTTTGCAATTTAATTTCTCCATTTCGCTCTGGCACGCCCTCATTGAGCTTCCATGGCTCACTACAAGGTCCCAAATAGTTTCTAAAGTTATTATAACTGGTTTAGGGGGAGCTTGGTAACACTCACCCCCTACTGCTCCAGCCTGTGCCTCTCTCGACGACGTTCCCAGCAACTCCGCTATTGCTCTTCCCTCTGGGGCTCCTCCATCTTTTCCACTGGAGAAGAAGAAATTGGCAAAGCTGAAACTTGCGACGAAAACGAAACCTCCAGCGGATCCCGAGAAGCCTGGGAACCCAACCTCAATCCTCCGTCGCAGGAGCACCCATCGGTGATGATGTCATCCTGACCTGCTGACCCCGAGGTGAGGTGCGCTGGAAACCGGGGCCGGCGGGAAGCGCAGATCTGGGGGACTTAAGAGCGGTTTCCCCTGGCGACTGCGGTGCTCCCTCACACCACCAACCGCAGCGGGGAGAAGAACCACCCCGGCAGCATACGAAGGAATCAGTCGCTGTCCCGAAGGTAGCGGTTCGTCAGGGAGGGAACACCCGAACCCTGCCTTTCCTTTTCGAGGGCATCTGTTTCAGGCAAAACAAAATATTCAACTCGGGAGAGAGCGTTTCATACTGCTGCTCATGCCGCCATCTTGTCCAACCCCTATTTAAGTATTCTTTTATTTTGGATCGCTTATTGTTCACCTTACAGATTAGGTAAATCTCTCAAAGCGATGTGCAATAAACAGAACCATTAGGTATCGGACATTGGACCAGAACTATTAAAGCACAACAAGAGTTTGAACCAGAACATAACACATAATCCAGTTAAAGCTGTTGAGAAGTCTTAAGAAATGATACCTGGACTACGTGTACATGGAAAAAGGAAACGCTGCTCACAGAAACAGGGTTAAGTTCACTACTAGTATACAGAAATCCAGAATGCAATAGCAGATAAGTCCTAAGAACTACCTAGTCTGCCAGTTGCATTCTTGGTGTAATACCATAGATCCCAGTTCATCTCTGGTTTTCCTCTCACTCTTTCAGAACCAGGAATTCTGTAATTAGATACAGATATACAATGAACATGGATAACAGTATATAGATATAGAGACAGAGCATATGTAATGCTCACTGCATAAATATTAGGGAGGTGCGTGCATTTTAAAATAAATGGCAATCCAAACTGAATCAGGCATTTTCATTTCAATTTGTCTAACCCCAAAATGAATGCAAAATCTTCCCAAACGTTCCGAACATTTTGCAGGTTCATTCATTTTGGTAAACAGCGTGCATGGTGCACAATCCGTGCAGACTATTTGCAAACAGCGCACACGCTGGGGGGCCGATGCAATAAACGTGCGCAGAAAACGGACGCTCAGCGTGGAGTGCCCATTTTTCCTAACGCGTGCCCAGCCCCCTCTCTCCTGGGCTCCCGATCCAATATTAAAATGAGGGGGCTGCTCTAAAAAGGACAAACGTGCGTCCCTTTATTTGGTTCCTCCCACATAGTATCGCTATGACAGTTATGTAGGAGGAATCTCAGAAAGCAGGATTTTTTTCTTTAGTTTTTCAATGCGTCCCTGAGCGCAGCGTACCTTTATCCCAGTTCCTGGGTAAGGGCACATTGGCCGTGCAGAAAATGTATTGGATCGCGGGGTTTAGCCGATGGCCTCAGCTACGTGTATATTTCCACGCGATGAGCACTATTAGCTACGCTGAGATTTGGACGCACTAATCTCCTGTATCAGCTCGGGGGGGGGGGGGGGGGGGGGGGGGGGTTGGGACGCGCATCCATTCTCATGTTAGGCCTCGGGAAGCGGGTAGCGCACGGCGTTGAATCGGCCCCCACTATTTGTGATTGCTGCATGCTATTTGCAAATAATACCAAATTACTAACCACGTAGACTGACACGATTTAATGTGAGTTGACATGGGTTTAGCAAAGGAAAGTCTTACCATATCAAATCACTAGGTATTTTTTGAGGGTGTAAATAACCGTGACTAAAGGTAAAAAACCTGTTTTCTGAATTCAGAGGGCACTTGACAAAGTCCCTCATGAGAGACTGCTCAGGAAATTAGGAGTGGGGTGCGATGGGTAAATAGGCAATGGTTATTTACTCTCTCAAACATCATTAGGACTAGGAGACACTCCATGAAACCAGCAACCAGAAGATTTAAAACAAATCATAGGAAGTATTTTTTTCACTCAGCGCACAATTAAATTATGGAATATGTTGCCAGAGGAGGTGGTCAAGGGCAATTTAACATACAGCCCCCACTGCAATAAAGTGCGTTCAGCTGAACGCAGGGTTTTACCCAGATTTAAATGCACATCTTGTACAGGTAAACTTCACAATGCAGGAAGGAGTTTAGCCCGCAAAAGTGTGCGTTTAAATATGTGCGCTCATCTCGGCACCCTCACATGGAAACTCCACGCACACACGAGGGAGTTAAGCATTCCCTCCCAATGCAGAGAGGTTCGCTGGCTGAGCATGCATTTTCTTAATGCCAGAAACTTTACTCCTGGGTCAGAGGTGGATCCCGCTGCCAAGGGTCTCCTGAACTTGGGAGGACAAGCGGCAACGGCCACGCAGTACGTTTATTTTTTTAAGTCTAATCGTGGCCAGATAGCCTTCTAGGAGCACAAGAAATATGCTCCTAAATTAGGAGCATAAGAAAAGATGCGCTCCTATATGCTCACCCCCGTTCAGCCCCTCCACTCCCGAGTTAAAATGTGCTTTCAGCCTGCGCTGACAACACATTTTAACTCCCGATGCAGAGTTTAAAAAAATTAACCTGTGCATTAAAACTGTGAACTGAATTCCAGCACACAGGCTCTTAAAGCACAGCTTATTGCATCAGCTCAGACAGGCACAGCGTTTCAGATCAGTCCCTTGTAGGGACGTACGGTCTGGACAGTGATCGGACAGGCACAGTATTTCAGGTCAGGCCCTTGTGGGGGACGTACGGCCTGGACAGTGGATGGACAGGCACAGCGTTACATGTCAGGTACCTATGCTGATATTATCTGGAACACTGAAGGCAGTTGTAGCTGCTGCAAGGCTTTGAATTGCTTTTATTCATCTTGCCATTCACAGGGAAAATTTGGAAACCCAAGCAAAGGCATGTTTATTTTCAAAAACACTAGCATTTCCATCAACTCTGGTGCCAGTCTTGAGTGGTGAGGGCTCAGGACATCCCCTGTCATTGAAAAGACACGTTCACTGGGCACACTGGTTGGTGGACATGACAGATATCGCTGAGCCACTTTGGCTAGGTGTGGCCAGACAATGGACTTGTATGCCCAATATGCCAGCGGATCTGTCTGCATGTCCTCTGTGGGCTCTGACAGATACCGTGTCACTGACAGTTGTGCTGGTGTCACCTTTGCTTGAGTGGGCTGAGAGTCACTCATGCCAGCTGCTTTCTCTCTAGCCCGTAGCAGAACAGATGATTCTTTATGGGCAACAAGCTTTTCGCGTTCTGAAGTGGAGGAGGAGGTACTAGCTGTCACTGACAGAGTGCTGCTTCTGCTTGTGCTAGCACAACTCTCTGAAGTGCCCACCGCTGTTTCCTTCTCTGCTTCATGCTTCATCTGTCTCTGCCTATGGCACTCCTGATCACGGACTATTGCTAACAGCAGGTCCTTCACAAATGAGAGACAATTGGACTGTAGGGCGAGTTTCCCTTTCACACGAGGATCACAGACTGTGGCGAGCATGTATGTGTGGTCTTCTGTTAAAGGCCTTAATCTCTTTTGCACCTGCTGCTGCAAAACGTCCAGAAAATGCAGCACCTCAACTGTCATTCCCTCTTCCTGTTTGAAGGCCTCCAAATTTTCATCCAGGAAATTAACTATAGGGATGATGTCAGCCAAGGTGGCACTTCTGGAACTCAGCTCCTCCGTGACATCCTTGAAGGGCTGCAGGATTTTTACCAGCTGACTCATGACTAACCAATCATGATGCCCTAAGGGATTCTGCACACTTATGTCCATTGTACCAGAAAGTTCTTGAAGAGGTGTCTGCAGCTCCACTAATCTCTGCAGCATCATATAGATGGAATTCCACTGGGTGGCAATGTCTTGAATGAGACACTTGTGAGGCATCTCCAAATCAGTCTGCTTTTGTCTGAGAACCTGCCCCGCCTTCACACTTCTGTGGAAGTGCGCTGCTATGTTCCTGCACTTCTGTATTAACGTATGCAGGTAATCATTCTCTTGGTGATTGGAATCCAACCCCAGAGCTGACTTCACTACCAGGTGCAGAGTGTGTGCAAAACATCGGATGTTCTGAAAGCGCCCCTCGGTTATTGCCTTTACCATGTTTGCACCATTGTTTGTGACAAAGAACCCTGCCTGAAGATTCCTGTCTCGCTGGTGTAGTTGCCAGCCCTCCAGCATCTCTCTGATGCATGCTAGAATATTGGCTGAGGTATGGCCCTCGTCCGTCAAGTGGGTGTGCAGTAAAGCCCACCTGCAACCTGCTACTTGTTCACTAATAGAGCTGCTGCCTGCCCCTGCCTCAGCCAGGTCCCACCAGTGTGCTGTCAGGGAGAGGTAAGAGTGTGCAGCATTCATGGCGGTCCAGATATCGCAGGTGAAATGCACACTTCCCTGTGCCTTACTTATCAGCGCTTGGATGCGACTGCGACACTGCTTGTACAGGCTGGGAATGACCTTTCTGCTAAATGTGGTTCTGGAGGGGACTTTGTAATTTGGAACTAAGACCTTCAGCAAATGCTTGAAACCCACATTCTCCACTAACTGCAAAGGTTGGTCATCAAGGGCAATCATTTCCACAATGCTCCTGGTTACAATTTTTGAGGCTGCCTGATTCTTACCCCGGGATAGCGCTACCGAACACCACCCCATTTCCTCCATGGTGGGTTGTCGCTTCTGACACATGGCAGGGGGCTGCTGGTCTGCCACCTGACTGCTAGAATGGGCTGAGGGCGTGAGGTGACTCTGCTCCTTTTCAACCACTTTATGCTGCCTGGAAAAAGGGGTCCCATGACTGGTACTGCCACCATCCCCAGATAGTTTTTTTGTTGGGTGTTGCCTCTTCAAATGATGCATCATGCCAAAATTAGATAGATGTCCCATTTGCTTGCCTCTGCTAATTTCCCTGGCACAGTAATTACACCGAGCATAACGCGGGTCATCCGTCATTTTAAAGTGTCTCCAGATCACAGATCTCTTTAGTGATCCTCCCCTCACTCTAACCTTGGGGGTGGATGCTGGCACTGGAGTTGACTGCTCTTCCTCTTCATCATCAGTTTCATCTCTCACTTGCAGCACTGAAGTAGAGGCTAAGACAGGACTAACAGATCCTTCTAAACCTTCTTCAACTTTTACTACTTCCATTTCTGATGATGAGAATCCCACGGAAGATGATTCTGTATCGGAATCAGAAGCAAACAGTGCCTGCGCTACACTGTTAATGCTAAGCTGAGTCTGGAAAACTGCCCCCCAGAACCCCACGAGGCAGTGCCTTGCCTTCTTGGCTTAAAAGAGCACAATTAAAAAGAAAACTGCAGTTAAATGAAAAGGGTGGCTTGCTTGGCCACTGTTGGAAACAGGGTCTGACCCCCTATGGCACAATTTCTTATGTTCTTACGTTCATCCCTAACAAATACCCTTTAGTGCACTGCAAACATGCTCTTACACTATATATATCTATAGGTCCATTACTCTCAGGTTGTTATAACAGGGAATATATCTAAAGCCTTACGTATAGCCCAGAGTCTGATACATATTAGTAGTAATACAGAATCCAGGATGTAACAAATCCCACGCTGCCTCTAGACGGAAGATTTCCTTTTGTGTTGCTCCTACCAGCTGACTTTCTTCGCACAGGCACTCACGTCTTTCCCTGTGCAAATCTCTTTCAAAATCTCTCTCCTCTGTGTTTGACAAACTTATGAAAAATCTTCAGTCAGTCAAGCCCATCTGAAAAACACCTTTTAAACGAAATACAAAGCAGATCCCTCAAGGAATGCAAAGCAGATGGGAGAAAATCCACGGTGGACATCGGCGAATCAACAGGTCAATAGCGGAAATTCATTTTTAATCCAAGGCAGATTTGTTCTCCAGAGCCACTTTAGATTTTTTTCCCCAGATCTGTCAGAAAAAATATAAAGTTGATTTACCAGTGGATTTGGTGAAAATTCAGTCTTTACCTTCAAACCTGAACCAGCATGAAATCTACCTGGTTCAAGTTTAATGGTGAATTTTTTTCACCCAGCCATAGTCCCCAACAGCCAAGGGCTAAATCCATTCATCATTATTTATGCGTTTATCTATTTATTTGCTACAATTTGTATCATGCTACACCTCTAAAAACTCCCAGCATGTTGAACAAGCAATGTACACAATCAGGTAAAATATGAACAGTTTAAAACAGGACAAACAAAATATCAAAATACAAACAATATATTAAAGCAATCACAAATTAAAACAAGTATCCCATGATTTTGGAAACTTTATACAGGTCTGAACAGGAAAAAAAAAACAGCCAAAAGATAATAATCTTCTAAAGACCCTTTAAAAAGTAAATGACTAACATTAATCAAAAGCTAGTGTCACTATGGGACTCGTAATTCAAAATCATTAGTCATCTTCATTATCCAAATGAATGAACCAGAGTATAAATAATCCATATTATCCCCAGTCCCTATAGTGCTTTAATATCGAATTATATTGCAGTCCTTTTAGTTACCACTGATCTGCACTCAGCATTTAATATGTGATTGATGGAATGCAGTCACCATACAAATTCACATATATATATGAAGAAATATGGGCCAATCAAGACGTTGCTGGTGATACATAGATAATTGGTTGGATTAAACAAAGACCAGAGGTCCATTGATCCAGTCTTCATCTAATCGCCTGATGGCTCTCTACCAGCACTCCGTTAATGGAGAAATTACTTACCTGATAATTTTGTTTTCCTTAGAGTAGACAGATGGACTCAGTACTCCTGATAGCAGCTGGAGACGGATCAGATTTCAATCTGACGTCAGCCCTAGTACATATACCCCTGCAGGAAGTGCAGCTCTCCAGTATTCTCCTCGAAAAGCATTGTGGATACATGTATGACTGAACAATTTGAATAACTTGATTAACTTTATAACTTGGTTAACTTAATTTGAACCGGTTGAAGTGGTTATAGCTGGAGACCGCCAGTGCCCTCAACCGAGAAACGTCAACACCCGGTAGGATGGGTGTCCTAGCTGAAGGAAAGCATGGCTTACCCGTGAATCACTCGCTTTTGGGGATGTCACCCGAGAATTCCATGAGTAATGGCAGCCATGGGTGGGATGCTGAGTCCATCTGTCTACACTAAGGAAAACGAAATTATCAGGTAATTTCTCCATTTCCTAGCGTGTAGCAGATGGACTCAGGACCAATGGGATGTATAAAAGCTACTCCCGAACCGAGTGGGAGGCTGCCCGTGACCCTTACAGTACTGCCCTTGCAAATGCTGTGTCCTCCCGAGCCTGAACATCCAGGCGGTAAAACCTGGAGAAGGTGTGATGGAGGACCATGTCGCCGCCCGGCAGATCTCGGCGGGTGACAGCATCTTGGTTTCCGCCCAGGACACTGCCTGGGCTCTAGTAGAATGAGCCTTGACTTGTAAAGGCGTTGGCTTGCTTGCTTCTACGTAGGCCGCCTTGATGACTTCTTTGATCCAGCGGGTTATGGTTGCTCGCGAGGCCGCTTCCCCTTGCTTCTTCCCACTGTGAAGGACGAATAGATGGTCCGTCTTTCGTACGGATTCAGACCTTTCCAGGTATCGGACTAGGAGTCTACCGACATTGAGATGGCGTAGGCTGCGAGACTCTTCTGAATTCTTATGCTCATTTGGCGATGGTAGCGAGATGGCTTGGTTGACATGGAAGTGGGACACCACTTTGGGGAGGAATGACGGTACTGTGCGTAACTGGATGGTTCCCGGGGCGAAACTGAGGAATGGCTCCCGGGCCAAACAGATACGGCGGGCCAAACAGACCACCACCAGGAGGCTGTCTTCAATGTTAATAGTCAGAGAGACAGGCCGCGAAGGGGTCTGAAGGAAGCTCCTGCTAAGAAATCTAGAACTAGGTTGAGGTTTCAAAGAGGCACCGGCCACTTTAGGGGTGGTCGGATCTGCTTGACTCCTTTCAGAAAGCGGGAGACATCTGGGTGAGAGGCTATGCTGCTGCTCTCGTTGTTGGTGCCGTAGCATGACAATGCGGCCACCTGTACCTTGATGGAATTGAGGGACAATCCCTTCTGTAGGCCGTTCTGTAGGAATTCCAAAACCACAGGAATTTTGACTAAGTGTGGAACGATATCGTGGTCCTCGCACCAGGCTTCGAATACTCTCCAAATCCTTATGTATGTTAGGGATGTGGAGAACATGCGTACTCAGAGTAGGGCATCAATTACTGCCCCCGAGTATCCGCTCTTCCTCAGGCGAGTCCTCTCAATGGCCAGACCATAAGAGAGAATCGAGCTGGATCCTCGTGGAGGATTGGTCCTTGTTGGAGCAGGTCTCTGTGTGGAGGTAGAGGGAGGGTGTTCCCTGTCAGCAGTCTTTGCATGTCTGCGTACCACGGTCTTCTTGGCCAGTCTGGGGCCACTAGAAGTACTGGTCCCCTGTGGTGTTCTATCTTGTGGATGATTGCGCCCAATAGGGGCCATGGCGGGAAGGTGTATAACAGAGTCTCCTGTGGCCAGGTCTGTACCAGGGTATCGATTCCCTGGGACTGGGGCTCCCGCCTGCGGTTGAAGAAGCTGGGCACTTGGGTGTTGGACCGGATTGCCAAGAGGTCCATGGTTGGTGTTCCCCAACGGTTTACTATCAATTAGAATGCTGTAGTCGACAATCTCCATTCTCCTGAGTCTAGACTTTTCTCTGCTGAGGTAATCCGCAGCGACGTTGTCTTTCCTGGCGATGTGGACGGCCGAGATCTCCTGAAGGTTCGCTTCTGCCCATGACATTAGGGGGTCTACTTCCAGAGACACCTGTTGGCTTCTGGTTCCTCCCCAATGGTTGATGTAGGTCACTGTTGTGGCGTTGTCCGACATTACTCTGACTGACTTGTCTCTGTCTGTGACAGAACCGTAGGCAGGCTAGTCTGACTGCCCGGGCCTCTAGGCAATTGATGTTCCACTCAGACTCTTCTTTGTTCCATTGTCCCTGAGCGGTCAACTCCTGGCAGTGTGCTTCCCACACCACGGACCTAGATCCTAGATCCTGCTCACCACGGACGCCAGCCTGCTCATCACGGCTGGCGTCCATGGTGAGCAGGATCTAGGATGATGAGGATAGTCTCGCTCCCTGGCTCAGATGGTCTTTTGTAACCACCATCGTAGTTGGGTCCGGACTTTGTCCAGGAGCTGAAGGCGTATGGTGTAGTTCTGGGACAGTGGACTCCATCGTGGTGATAGTGAGCGCTGTAGGGGTCTCATATGAGCTCTTGCCCATGGTACTACTTCCAGTGTGGATGCCATGAGGCCGAGGACCTGTAGGTAGTCCCATGCTGCGGGGCGAAGCTCGCTCATCAGGGTTTGCAACTGGGTCCCTCAATTTCAATCTCCTTGTCTGTGTCAGGGTGACCTTGTCTTGTTTGGTGTCGAACCGGACTCCCAAGTATTCTAAAGATTGGGAGGGCTGCAGACACCTCTTGTTTGTGTTGACCACCCACCCGAGGCTCTCCAGTACAGTTGACTTTGTTGGTCGCCTGGTGGCTCTCCTCTGGGGATTTCGCCCTCATCAGCCAATCGTCTAGGTAAGGGTGTACGCGGATTCCTTCCTTCATGTTGCTGCCACCACCACTATGATCTTTGTGAACGTCCGGGGTGCTGTCTTGAGCATCCTTGAGTGCTGCTCCTCCCTTCACTGGGATAGTAGTGCGCTTCAAAACCACGGAGACCATGGCATCCACTCTCGGACATGCCAAGAGATCTTTGGCGGCTGGGTCCAGAGGGTACATGGCTGCCAGAGCCCGCCCCCCTTTGAATGTAGTTTCCAGGGCATCCCATTCCAGGTCAATTAGTTGCTAGACAGCTTGTAATAGTGGGAAATGACGGGAGGTCTGACGGAGTCCCTCTAGTATGGGGTTCGTCTTGGGCTCCCCTGAAGCGCTTGTGCCCGGGATAGCAAGCTCTTTTAAGTTGTGTGTGACCAGGTCTGGAAGCTAGTCCTTGGTGAAGAAGCGTCTCATGGTTTGGTGGGGCTCTGTCCCAGGGAGTTCCCCTTCCTCCAGGGGTTCTGACTCCTCATCCGAGTTGTCCATGTCCCCAAAGGTGGGGCTTCTGGGTGGTGGGATCACTTCCCTGGCCATAGAGGGACCCGGGATGTTGAGGTCCTCTGGTGGAGCTTGTGGCCATATTATAGGAGGCTCAGGTTGCATGTGGACGAAGGTATGCAGACCGCTGAAGAATTCCACCCAAGAAATAGATGCTGGGTCTAGACTAAGGGGCGCCGTGTCCCTGGGGAGCCCCATTTGAGGGGGAGTCCCGCTGTGCAATGCTAGGTCTGGCGTACTGTTCGAGAGGCTGGAACGGGCCATGAGTTGGATCCCCTAGGGCCTCTTCGCACTGTATACACAGGACCGTGGCCTCCTCATGCTGTGCAGCTCTAATGTGGCATGCTGGGCAAAGGCCCTGAGCCTTGAGTTTCTTTTCCGCTGGTGCCATGGCTTGTGCACGCAAGATAAAGTTGTGCACTCCGGTGCGAAGTTGTGCGCATAGGTTTGGCACGCGCTCAGGGAGATGTGCGCACAGATTAAAGTTATGCGCCCGGCACAGAGCGCGTGGCTATGCGCATAGCTTGTGCCCATGGTACTTGGGCGCAAGACGTTGTGCGCACAAGGTATTTATGCGCACGGATCGGAACGGCGGACAGGGCAGCAAACAGATCAAAATGGTGACGGCGACCACCTCAGAGGGTCTCCACGTGGGAGGATCTGACCGGGGTCTAGTCCTGCTATGGCAGATCAATCCAGTGGCACTGATCCCGGCTGGCGACTTGTGCGACTCCTCGAGCTTCGGATACCAGAGACTTTTAAATAGATTTCTACCTTACCTTGTCTCGGCGCTTCCTGGTCTCGTTTCGGGCGGTCTCCAGCTGTGGGGGGAGAGGGAAAATACCTTCACCGCCGCGCTCGAGGTTGTGCCCGCTGCCTCTCAGCCTCGCCCGATGTCGGGGGCTAGGTCCCCGCCGAGGGTCGGCCGCCGGACCAAGGGATTGCGGAAATCACCTCGGGAATTCTCAACTGGGGGAGGGCCCCAATGGGTGTCACAGGAGAGCGGGGCTCGTCTGTAGAGGTAAGATTTCTTCTTATTTTGGTTTTCTTTGGTAAAACTACTCTAACACTGTGCGAGAGTGTGCATAGAGTCCCTAATTGCTATGGAGACGGAAAATACTGGAGAGCTGCACTTCCTGTAGAGGTATATGTACTAGGGCTGACGTCAGACTGAAATCTGATCCATCTCCAACTGCTATCAGGAGTACCCTATACCCATTGATCCTGAGTCCATCTGCTGCACGCTAGGAAAATAGACTTTGTTAAACCAACTCTTAATGCCTTTGCTTTTATTTTTGTAATATTCTTCTTAGAAGCTCCTGCTTTTCTTTTCTATACTACATGGGTATTCTACATGATTAAAGAGCAAAGAACAGATGCAAATAGAAATGCAATTTACAACAACGGGTGCAGAAGAATGCTGAACATTACTGCTGACGGGATTGGCTCTTCATTCACTTATCTTAAGCACTGATCTAAATCTAAACATTCTCAAATGGAAGTGGATCTGCAGTCTTTTGAGCCATCTCCCCTCATATGAGTAACTGTTTAGACATAGCTACTGGTCTCTGATGACGACAGTAAAATGAGCCGCACTGGCCATGCTATGCATGGAGTCAGAGGATTTCTCCCTTCCCCACCAGTCCCCCAGGAAAGCCCCCAAGCATAATTGGAGTAGCCTAATATATCCGTGACCAATTTTCAAGACTTAATTAAACTTTAGACATCAGAAACTATGCAAGTTCAATAGCTAGTTTATTACCTGCATCTTGTTAGCTGAATTTTATGCAATGCTGGCAGTAATTATTTGTTTTCTTCGTTATGACTGATTATTAGCCATATCAGATTCCACTTTCAAGTGACACTGGCTTCCTTTTAGACCTAGGTACAAATTCACATAAAAACTCTTAGTTAATACATGATCAAATTTTAGCTTTCAAAAGAGGTTTGTATCCTGCAGTTTAATGATCCAGTCTTGGGCAATATGTATCAATTTTAAGTTATATTTTAAATCATGGCATCCTGCATTATATTGGGAAACCTTTTATTAATGCAGCTTAAAACTGTATAAGATTTTTATCTATCTTCACAATTTTTGAAACTGATGTAGTTCTTAAAAAATGGACATGAATATTGTGACTGCTTTCCATAATGCATGTGAACATTTTCCTAATAAACCTCTGGATGAGGACCAACCTTACTCCTACAGTACAGATAGCATCTTTGGCTTAAAACAGGGAATTTGAAAAATCCTGGTTGCACGGTAGAAGAGTGGGAAGAGAAAAAAAAAAGTATAAATATTATACAAGAAGTGTATTGACTTGTATATACCGAGACATAAAGAACCTGAGTGGCAACACAATCAAGGGGGGAAAAAAACCACCAATCTTTAGCTCCGGTATCTGCACTGCTCAAGCCTGAGTACTTAAAGCAGAATTTAATTTCCTTCCATTATGAGTTTATTTAATTAAGGGACAAGGTAGAGCCCAGGAGCCTAACTGGAGTTAGACGGAAAAGAAATTACATGATTTCTGAACCTGAATTCAAGGAAGCAGCTTGTGCTAATAGGCTCTGCAATTTACTGCTAGAATCAGACCAGCTTCTTCTCTCTTCCAAGCAGATCATGGGACTGGGGCAACAGAAACTTTCATTACCTGTTTGTATTTCCCTGTTCTGAATCATTTTCAGGAGACAAGCAAGCAGATGAGAAACAGTTGGGGTGCAATTGCGATGTTCACTCCATCATTAATGTAGAGAGCTCCATCACTGCTCTCTACATTAATGGTGGGGGTGGAAGGGAAATAGAACCAAGAGCTAAGAGAAACAGATAAGTATGAGAGAAAAAATGTGTGAAGCTTGCTGGGCAGACTGGATGGGCCGTTTGGTCTTCTTCTGCCGCCATTTCTATGTTTCTATATGTTCACATGATACTACCTGGTCAGATTGTGGCGCTGGAGGTGGACTCTTGGACTGGTACGGCCCTCTGGTGGGACCCGGACAGCGCCTGCCACCAGGAGGCGGAGCACAGGAGGAGACAGAGGCAGCTGGAGCTTCGCCACTAGCAACCCGGGGTTCCCTCAGGTTGAGCCCTTGGGTACCCGGGCCGCCTGGTTTTAAGTGGGCCTCGCAGGGTCTCCTAGAGAGGAAGCGCAGGGGAGTGCCCACCACGAACAAGGGTGCGCGGTCGATGTCCAGGCGAGAATGTTCAGAGGTCACAGGAGGCCAAAATAGAGAGTCTGAGTGGATAGCGAGGATCAAGGCCAGAGTATCAGTCCAGAATGGTCAGCCAAAGCAGGGGTCAATACCTTTAAGTCAATCTGGGAGTAAATCAGGTCAGGCAGAGGTCAAGTTCCAGGCAGTGGTCAGACGATGTCAGTATACAGGCAGAGGTCAGGTTCCAGGCGGCGATCAGACGTGGTCAGTGAACAGGCAGAGGTCAAGATCCAGGCAGAAGTCAAGACGAGGTCAGGAGCAAGCAAAGGTCAGTACCGTGAGATCAGTCCGAAGGGTACTACCAGGAATGGAGAGACAGTGGAACAGGACACACTGGAACAGGCTAACTAGACAATACCAGAGTGTACGACCCAATTGCCAAGGCAGGGATCATGGGTCTGAGCCCCGTCTTATATATGGTGGTTCTGTGATGTCATCAGCGTGCGCATCCCGGGGTTTTCCCCTGCTTGGTTCTTTAAAGGGCTGCAGGTTGGCCGCGCGGGGCCGAGGATGCGGAACCCCGATGGGAGCTCCGCTGTGAGACCCTGTACGGGAGACAGAGTGGGGGAGCCGGGGACGCCACGAACTGGCTGCGGCGGCGGAGAGACCGGAGCTCGTGGACGGGAGAGCAAGGTGAGCAGGGCCGGACGCGGAGCGGACGCGGCCGGGACGCGCAACACAGATCATAGAGAAGAGGGATGATAAGAAGATCGCAAAGAGAAGAAAGCCAAACTTTGAAGACCATGTCTTTGCAGATGCAAGATCCTAGACTCCCCTTCAGAAGGCACTTCTCGGGCAGAGCTTTCTTCCAGTAGAGTTCCATGATAATATATTTAAAAGGTAAATTTTAAAAGAGATGTGCACGCATAAAATGGCAGATGCGCGCAAGCTGCGCTTATGCGCGCTAGGGCTATTTTATAAACCTCGCACATACGTGCTCTAGTACAAATGGGCGAATATCTTTGATGGCGTAAAAAAGGAATGGATTCGGGGCAGGTCGGCGCGTTTCGGTCGGGGGTCCAATATATATATGCAAAGATCCCGCAATTTTATATCCTGCAAACACAGCGAGCATATGGCCTGTACCAGTACATATTTACTTCTGCTATTTATGAGATGCAAGTCTGAATAAAACTATTTGTATCCAAATATGGACTGCCTGAGGAATCGGGGTGAACTGAAGGGAGGGTGCAGGAGTCCCAAAGAACCCGAAGGGACTTGATGACCTAGAGATAGACTGGGCAACCTGGTGGTCATTAGTACACATCACCTCGGTTTACAAAGAACATTAAATTAGCAACAAGCTTTACAATCCAACATAATTAAAATAATGATACATTTCCTCACACACGCATGTTTTAAAATAAGCTCATTTGTATGTACAAAAGTTGACAGTTCCTAAGGAAAATGCGTGAATAGCAGTTGCTTGTGTAGATGATTAAAATTAGGAGCAAACATACGCACGCTAGGTGTATTTTATATAGTACACCCGCACTCGCACAGACGATATAACATTCATGCGTATTTGGCTGCGTACACGCGCTCGCTTAAAAGTTACTGTATGAGGAGGAATATATGAAAACCCATTACTTGAATCCTGAATAATAAAATCCAAAACCTTAAGGATCTAATGACAGAAGCTGACTTAGATATTGTTTCTATTACATAGACATAGTGCAATAGATATATATATATAGATATATATAGATATATACAAACACACACAGAGAGAGAGAGAGAGAGAGAGGTTATTGTAGTCTATAGGAGAGCGTAAGAAAGAAAGGAGAATCATGGATGGATACAATAAAACCAACAGAAATACAAGAATAGAGAGAGAGAGGAGGAAGCAATGTGGATTATGCTGGAACCATCCACACTGATATGATCTACAGATTCCATGCATGAGGATAAGAACGGAATAGATTACTCTAAACCTTCCATAAAATAGAAATTAAGATGGAGGTGCTACTGGTGAAAGATTTCACCCTGCATCCTGGGTGCAAGCACATTAAAGAGATGTGAGATCCAGCACTCCCTTTAGGAGGCACTTCTCAGGTAAAGCTTTCCTTCACTAGGGTTCCATAACAAGAAACTTTGGGGTAGATTTTATTTTTATTTATTTATTTTTAATTTTTATATACCGACATTCTTACATCCGATGTAAATCATACCGGTTTACATTAAACAGAATAGCAGGAAATAAATTTCCATAGTCTAATACAATGAACATTTCTAATTAAAATTGTTAACAAGCGAAAAGAAAAAGGTAAAGAATTGGAATAAAGGTTACATAACAGAAAAATATAAAAGATTTTTTTTTTTTTTTTAGAAGCACAAGGGTTGCACGAAGGGGTGCACAAAGGGGAGAGCCCCTTTGTCGCGCCCCTTCAGCGCGCGACGCACGGCGCGCAGCACCTGATGGTGAGGCGCTCTTCAACCGTGGCCGGAGCTCCCAGTGACGTCGGGGGGGGGGGGAGTGGTCACACATCGCATCGCAGTCACTCATTTCCCTCACCTCCTGCTGTTAGTTCCGTATCTTTTTTCCCCCTGCCATTCAGTTAGGTGTTCAGTTCTCACGGGGGCCCAGGATGGAGGGTGGCCTCCCCGCTCGTCGGCGCCTGATGGTGAGGCGCTCTTCAACCGTCGCCGGAGCTCCCAGTGAAAAGGCCCGGCCATGCGCATAAAGCCCCGGAACGCGTGTGAGTCCCGGAGCCTCGGGAAAGGAGCGGGGTGGAGCGGGACGGGGCGTGGATAGAGGCAACCAGCATGGCGGCCATTTGCCGCTGTGCCAGGGGCGCAACCTGCGCCTGCTCAAAGTAGGCACAACAGATACGATAAGGATTTGGGGGGGGGGGTTTAGGATAGGCCTAGGGGACGGGAAGGTTAGAGGAAGGGGAAGGAAGGTTAGAATAGGGGGTAGGGAAGTTCCCTCCCAGGCCGCTCCTAAATTGGAGCAGACTGGGAGGGAAGTGCGGAAGGCCGCGAGCATTGGCGCATGCAGGTTGCACAAATGTGCACCTCCTTGCGCACACCGACCCCCATAACATGCGCACACGTTATAAAACTGCGTGTCCATGTGTGCGCGCCGTGTAGCGTGTGCAAGCTTTTAAAATCTACCCTTTAATGTGTACAATAAGGAAGAATAGTTAAAAAACCCAATACACAACAGTAGAGGTAGGCAGGGAAAGAAATATTATAGACAGAAAGAGAAATGTATCATCCAAAGGTAGAAAAATATTCAGCAAGTTTAAACTAGGATAAAGGGGCATCTAATCCTGAACATAAATTTTCTTCCCCTCCGGAAATCAAGCCAGCTAATTAAAATTTTCAAAAGCTGGATTAACGAGACGACAGTGTAGCCCCAGTGCCCCCAAGATCCATCCGTAAGCTATTTCTGCACTGCCATTACATTTCTGTTCACTAAGAGGTGACTTTTAAGACCCACACACATGCTCACATGTGTTTGCCAGCGCGTGCACATGGATGCGGTGATTTTATAACATACGTGCGTATATGCGCGTATACTTCACCTGTTATAAAATTGGCTATACACACGTACATGCGTGCATGACTTTACACTGACACGTGCATGTGTGCATGAATGCCGACTCGCTTGCATGAGGAGAATTTTAGTAGGTACCCCTGCTGACACAATTATCTGTGTCCCCAGTTCATTCCCAGTTTGCCCCAGTAAAGGAAAGGACTTCCTAAACCCCCTAGCTAACTTGCCTCTCTTTTTCTCTGTTATCTCTGACCATTAAAACCCCGCTGACTAGTCTAGTTTCAACTTTATTACTTAAATGCCGTGCAGAGCAGAAGCAAAGTTACGCGGTAGGAGATCCCGGCGTGCCTTGTCTGCGCAGACTTCAGGTGACAGACTTGGCAGACGGTGCCCCGCCCATTCCCCGCCTCTTTTTATGAGCGTCTCCATTTGTGCACGTAGCAGGAGATATGCGTGCGCTGGCGCAGTTTTATTTTATTTTATTTCTTGAGTTTTATAAACCGTCATTCGCTGAAGCCATCACAACGGTTTACAAGATTCAAAAGGTATAACAGAGGGTACATATTATATTCGAAAATGAGCGGATAAAGGGGATCGGAGTGGGGAAGGATTAGAGGGGATGGGGGGGGTGAAAGGAAAGAGTGGGGAAATTAGCTAAACGTAAAGTTTTTAAAATCTTTACGTTTTTAAAATCCATGTGGCGTGTGCCGGGCGTGCGCCGGGCCGAGTCACGCACGTTTCCAACAGTGGCCAATCCAGGCCACGGGAGTAGCACACACTCACTCGAAGAAAAGGGTTAACTTGAAAGACTGAATGTGACTAGTCATTGCAATCTATTTATACTGTATTTATTGTGGCCGGGCGCCAGGGTCTATTCTGGTCACAATGTTCTTTGAAGGAGGTGTGTCCTGGTATCAATGTGCCGAGAGAGTTCGAAAGATCACAGCAGTCGCCACGGATCGCTTGCACAACCCTATACCTGGGCTCTCTTTTTGCCACATCAAAGATTTGTCGGGAGGCAGCGGTTCTAAAACAAAAATATACGTAACCCTTGCTGGAGGGTTTTAAGCCCCAAGGACATACAAATGTATTTATTCTTCGGGGCTGCTCCGCTAGCTAGCACTTCTCCCATAACTTTGCTCTCTGCCCCAAGGGTGGAATCCTTTTTGTGGGGAGAAGCTTTCGCTTTATGGCCCGGGCAGTGGTGTGTATGCCCCTCTCTCTCTCTCCCCCCTCTGTGGTGTTAGAGGCTGCATCTCAAGGGTTGAGATGCTGGGGCAAACCAGGCAGGACAAGGCACTGGGTGTTATATTAAATGCTTACTGATTCTTTAACAATTAAATTAAAGTCCATTTTCATAAAGGTGAATTTACAGCTGACCGTTGTACAGAGGTGTTTTTCTTGTCTGGGCCGGTGTCCTTTATCTCAGGTATCTGGGTCAAGCTTCCCATGGCGATTGTAAATGTTCACAAAGCTTTCCCAGCAAGTCGAACAGGAATCCTACTGGAGAGGTCCCCTCAACAAGGAATGTCCTACCTAAGTTTGGTTTATTCACGATTGCTCAGCCTATCTTGGTCCCCTGGGGTGGAGATCTGATTGGGAAACTCCAAGATCTTGATCCCTTCCCCTTGATGTTGGTACTGGTGACTTCTCTTGTAGGAAAGGTCGTTTAGAACATGGGGACCAGACTATCCCAGCCCTGAAACCCTGAGGAAGAGGATGAGTCACAAACTCCCCCAGAAAACAATAGGGGGCAGATTTTCATAGGAGCGAGTGGGCGTCCATGCACGCGCGCTTCCTGGTGAGCACACATGGATGCGCCGATTTTATAAAATCGTTGGGCCGCTCGCACATGCTCGCCGGATTTTGTAATCCACACACGCATCTGCGCACGGGGGGAGGGGGGGGAATTATGCAAGTTTCGCGTGGCGACACATCGCAGCCTTCCCCAGTTTCCTCCCAGTCCGCTCCAATTTAGGAGCAGACTGGGAGGGAACTGGGGAAGGCTCCAATTTAGGAGCAGACTGGGAGGGAACTTATTTACCCCCTACCTAACCTCTCTTACCCTTCCCCTTCCCCTCTCCTCCCCACCCCCTAAACCCTTTCTCCTACCTTACTATTTTTTTTGTTTTGTTGCTTACTGCTCCAACGAAGCAGTAGCAACTTGTGCGCGACAGGATTCCCTTCCTCAGTACAGCAGCAAATGGGCCCTCCCCAACCCCCCACCCCCCTCGGACCGCCCCTTTATCAGGGCCCGGCCCTTCAGCGCATAATGGGGGTTATGTGCGAGGCAGGGCCCCTTGGCCCGGCCAGGGTTGAGGTGCACCAATCAGGGCAACAAAAGAATAGCAGTACCGTCAGATAAACTTATTGAAACCATGGAAAACTAGGGAATTCATGTTGATTCATCTCCATGGAGATGAAGTAGGCTTGGATCCAATGATGAGGAGGAGGGAAAAGCACACTACAATATGGATGGAAGAACAACTTCAACCATAACACAGAGAAACATTTGATGCAGATGGTGAGTTGGCATCCCAACATCATAAAAATAATTATCCAACAGATACAAATGACAACAGGAGAAATAGTATTCCAAAAGCCTTACAGAACACCTCAGAACCTCTGGAAGACCACAAAGCACAAGGTAATTGCTATGTTATGGCTATGAGTCATAGAGGAATCCCAGAATTAATGATCCAGCCCATTAGTGCTGATCGCCAAATAGATGACATATGTTTTTGCATCAACTTTAAAATGGTCAACATAATCTCCAAATTCTATGCATACCCCCATGCAGAGTAGATGAGTTGACAAACTGGTTGGGGCAAGATATCTCCTCACTGGACCTCATAAAAGGGTATTGGCAAATCCTGTGAGGTGACAAATCTAGAAAGAAGATAAAGGTCGAAACCCTATCTGGACTATATCAGTTCAGTGGTTTTCCATTTGGACTACACAGAGCCATAGGCTATACCAAGCTTTCACATGTACCTGAATAATATGGTCATCTACAGCCTAGACGGACTCACATACTTAGATACATTGCAGGTAGTGCTGCAATCTCGAAGGACAGCTGGGCTAATGCAAACCCAAACAAATGCATCCTTGCTAGGGAAGGGATTAAACGTCTGAGACATATTATAGGAAGTGGCCTGATTAGGTTTTTAGCAGACAAGGCAGTAATGGTAGCCACAAACCCAGTCCCAAGAAAAAGAAACAAGTCAAAGTATTCCAAGATTGATGAAAATGTATATCCTACTTTGCAGACCTAGCCACCCAATAACCAATCTAGTTGACAGTAGCCCCAAATCAGCTGAAACAGACTGTGAAATATGGAAAGACTTCTTGCCCCTGAAAATCTGCCTTTGCAAAGCCTATATATTCCACAGTGTCAGCTTCAAAAAGAGTTTTATTTTATAATTAGGTTGCCTCAGAAATCAGTTGGAAGCTGTGCTGTTCCAAGAGGAGAGAGCATAGGAATACCCAATCCTATACCTTAGTAGAAAGTTATTATAGAGAGAGAACTTACTGTATTTATTTATTTTTTAAATTTTATTTTTAATAAAATGTATAGGGCCCAATATTCAAAGATATCTGGTTATCTAAATTATCTGGATATAACATATCTGCAAAGTTATGCATCTTCAGAGTTAGGTGGACAAAGCGTGAATTATGGCGAAAGCACGACTAAAAAGGGAGATATTTTACAATACGCACGGAATCTTCATTTTTCAAGATTTTTCGCAGAGCTTTCTTCCACGAGGTGAAGCAGGCAGTAAAAGTGAAGAGATTCCTCTACGCAATGCTTTACCTTGCACGTTTCAGAGTGAAAGCAGGGAGGAAATGGAGAAATTACTTACCTGATAATTTCGTTTTCCTTAGTGTAGACAGATGGACTCAGGACCAGTGGGTATAGTGTACTCCTGATAGCAGTTGGAGACGGATCAGATTTCAATCTGACGTCAGCTCTAGTACATATACCCCTGCAGGAAGTGCAGCTCTTCAGTATTCTCCTCGAAAAGCATTGTGGATATATGTGTGACTGACTATTTTGAATAACTTGAATAACTTCATAACTTGAGTAAACTTTATAACTTGATTAACTTGAACTGGTTGAATTGGCTATAGCTGGAGACCGCCAGTGCCCTCAACCGGAAAGCGTCGACACCCGGCAGGGTGGGAGTCCTAGATGAAGGAAAGCGTGGCTTACCCATGAGTCGCTCGAGCACTCCAGAGTAACGGCAGCCGTGGGTGGGATGCTGAGTCCATCTGTCTACACTAAGGAAAACAAAATTATCAGGTAAGTAATTTCTCCATTTCCTAGCATGTAGCAGATGGACTCAGGACCAATGGAATATATAAAAGCTACTCCTGAACTGGATGGAAGGCTGCCCGTGACCCTTACAGTACTGCTCTTGCGAATGCTGTGTCCTCCGAGCCTGAACATCCCGGCGGTAAAACCTGGAGAAGGTGTGGATGGAGTACCATGTCGCCGCCCTGCAAATCTCGGTGGGTGACAACATCTTTGATTCTGCCCAGGACACTGCCTGGGCTCTAGTAGAATGGGCCTTGACTTGTAGCGGCGGCGGCTTGCCTGCCTCTACGTAGGCCGCCTTGATTTCTTCTTTGATCAAGCGGGCTATGGTTGCTTGCGAGGCTGCTTCCCCTTGCCTCTTCCCGCTGTGAAGGACGAATTAGTGGTCCGTTTTCCACACGGGGTCCGACATTTCCAAGTATCTGGATAGAAGTCTGCCGATGTTGAGGTGGCATAGATGTCGAGCCTCTTCTGAATTCCTATGTTCATCTGGCGATGGTAGCGAGATGGTTTGGTTGATATGGAAGTGGGACACCACTTTGGGTAGGAACGACGGAACTGTGCGTAACTAGATGGTTCCTGGGGTGAGTCTGAGAAATGGCTCCCAGCAGGACAGTGATTGTAGCTCGGATATACGACGGGCAGAGCAAACTGCCTTCAATTTTAGTAGTCAGAGACAGGCCACAAAGAGATCTGAAAGAGGTTCCTGCTAAAAAATCCAGGACCAGGTTGAGGTTCCAAAGCAGTACCAGCCACTTTAGAGGGGGTTGGTTGTGCTTGACTCCTTTTAGGAAGCGTATAACATCTGGGTGCGAGGCTATGGTGTCGCCCTCGCACTTGGATCCGTAGCATGACAGTGCGGCCACCTGTACCTTGTTGGAGTTGAGGGTCAGTCCCTTCTGTAGGAATTCCAGGATCGCAGGAATTTTGACTGAGCGTGGTATGTCGTCGTGGTCTTCGCACCAGGCTTCGAATATTCTCCAAATCCTTATGTACGTTAGAGATGTAGAGAACTTGCGCGCTCGGAGTAGGGTGTCTATTACAGCCCCCGAGTATCCGATCTCTCAAGCGAGCCCTCTCAATGGCCAGACCGTAAGAGAGAACCAAGCTGGATCCTCGGGAGGATCGGTCCCGTTGGAGCAGGTCTCTATGTGGAGGTAGTGGCAGGGGCGTTCCTGTCAGTAGTCTTCACATGTCTTCGTACCATGGCCTTCTTGGCCAGTCCGGCGCCACAAGCAGTACTGGCCCCCTGTGTAGGCTGATCTTGTGAATGATTGCGCCTAATAGGGGCCACGGCGGGAAGGCATACAACAGAGTCTCCTGTGGCCAGGTCTGCACCAGGGTGTTGATCCCCTTGGACTGAGGTTCTCGCCTGCGACTGAAGTAGCTGGGTACTTGGGCGTTGGACCGGTTTGCCAGAAGGTCCATGATTGGTGTTCCCCAACGGTTCACTATCAGTTGGAATGCTGCGGTCGATAGCTTCCATTCTCCTGGGTCTAGACTTTCCCTGCTGAGGAAGTCTGCCGTGATGTTGTCTTTACTGGTGATGTGGACTGCCGAGATCTCCTGGAGGTTCCCTTCCGCCCACGACATTAGGGGCTCTATTTCCAGAGATACCTGTTGGCTTCTGGTTCCTCCCTGACTGTTGATGTAGGCCACTGTTGTAGCATTGTCCGACATGACTCTGACCGCTTTGTTTCGGAGTCTGTGACTGAACCGTAGGCAGGCCAGTCTGACTTCCCGGGCTTCTAGGCGATTGATGTTCCATCCAGACTCTTCTGAGTCCCACTGCCCTTGGGCAGTTAGTTCTTCGCAGTGTGCGCCCCACCCTCGTAGGCTGGCATCCATGGCGAGCAGGATCCAAGTCGGTGAGGACAGTCTTGTTCCCTGTCTCAGGTGGTCGTCTTGTAGCCACCATTGTAGTTGGGTCCGGACTCTGCCCGGGTGCTGTAGACGTACAGTATAATTCTGAGACAGTGGGTTCCATCGCAATAGAAGGGAGCGCTGAAGGGGGGTCTCATGTGAGCTCGTGAACATGGCACAACCTCCAGTGTGGATGCCATGAGACAGAGGACTTGTAGGTAATCCCATGCTGTGGGACGGGGTTCGCTCAGCAGGGTTTGCAACTGGTTCCTCAGTTTTGATCTCCTTGCGGGGTCAGGCTGACCTTGTCTTCTTTGGTGTCGAATCGGACTCCTAGATATTCTAGAGACTGTGAGGGCTGCAGACAACTCTTGTTTGTATTGACCACCCATCCGAGGCTCTCTAGTAGAGTTTTGACTCTGTTGGTTGCCTGGTGACTTTCCTCTGGGGATTTCGCCCTGATCAGCCAATCGTCTAAGTAAGGATGTACGAGGATTCCTTCCTTCCTTCCTCAGTGTCGCCGCCACCACCACCACTATGATCTTGGTGAACGTCCGGGGTGCTGTGACTAACCCGAAGGGTAGAGCCCAGAACTGGTAGTGACGATCCAGGATTTTGAAGCGTAGGAAGCGCTGATGTTCTTGATGGATCGGGATGTGTAGGTAGGCTTCCGCTAGATCCAGGGATGTGAGAAACTCTCCCAGTTGTATCGCCCTTATTACAGAGCGTACGATTTCCATGCCGAAACGGGGAATCCTCAGGTGGCGATTGACCGACTTGAGGTCCAGGATAGGCCTGAATGTCCCCTCTTTCTTGGGGACGATAAAATAAATGGAATAATGCCCAGTATTTATTTGTTGTGGAGGTACTGGGGTTATGGCCTCGAGGGCCAGTAATCTGGTCAGTGTAGCTTCCACTGCCATCCTCTTGGAGAGGTCGTGGCAGGGGGATTCCACGAATTTGTCCGGAGGGATTCGGAGGAAATCCAGGTAGTACCCCTCTCGAATGATGGTTAGGACCCACTTGTCCGAAGTTATCTCGACCCATCTGTGGTAGAATAGGGCAAGTCTGCCCCCTATGGCTTCTTCCTTTGGACAGGTCAGCTGAATCTCATTGTGGGGTGCGGCTGGGGCCTGGACCCGAGCTGGTTCCCCTCTTACTGTGCTTGTTCCGAAAGGACTGGTTCCTGCCTGTAGGACATGGAGCTTGAAAATTGTTCCTGTATGGATTGAAGCGCTGTGAACCTCTGCCCCTGGAGGATCGGGGAAAAGGTCACTGGTTTCTCTTGCTTTTGTCCTCCGGTAGCTGCGGTAGTGGGGACTCGCCCCATTTGTCAGCCAGTTTCTCTAGCTCACTGTCGAACAGGAGGGATCCCGTGAAGGGCATCCTTGTGAGTCTCGATTTAGAGGAAGCGTCAGCAGACCAGCTTCGGAGCCAGAGTTGTCTCCTGGCTGCCACAGCTGATGGACACTCCTCTAGCTGCGGTGCGTACCAGGTCAGAAGCAGCATCCGCGAGGAATGATACTGCTGGTTCCATGGCTTCCCCAGGGGTGTTGCTCCTGGTCTGTGATAGGCAGACAGTGCAGCAGGCCGCTATTTGTAGGGACATAGTAGCGACGTCAAAGGACTGTTTAAGGATGGATTCCAGACGTCTGTCTTGCGCATCTTTGAGAGCTGCACCTCCCTCCACTGGGATAGTAGTGCGCTTCGAGACCGCGCAGACCATAGCATCCACTTTTGGGCATGTCAGAAGGTCTTTGGCCGCCGGGTCCAGAGGTTGGCTGCCATAGTTCGTCACCCTTTAAATGTGGATTCTGGAGCAATCCATTCCATGTCAATTAGCTGTTGAACGGCTTGTAACAGAGGGAAATGGCGGGAGGTCTGATGGAGTCCCTTTAGCAGGGGATTCGTCTTTTGCTCCCCCGAGGTTCTTGTGCCCGGGATAGCAAGCTCCTTCAGGCTGCGAGTGACCAGGTCTGGAAGCTCGTCCTTGGTGAAGAAGCATCCCATGGTCCGGTGAGGCTCTGTCCCGGGGGGGGGGGGGGGGGGGGCCCAATCCTCCAGGGGCTCTGATTCTTCCTCCGAGGCGTCCATGTCCCCATATGTGGGACTTGCGGGTGGTGGGTTCGCTTCCTTGGGCTTAGAGGGGCCTGGAGTGTAGAGGTCCTCTGCTGAAGGCTGTGGCCATGCTATTGGAGGCTCCATCTGCATGTGCACGAAGGTGTGCAGGCCTTTGAAAACTTCCACCCAGGAGATCGACGCTGGGTCCAAGCTTGGAGGTGCTGTGTCCCTGGGGGGGCCCCATTTGAGGGGGGGTCCCACCGTGCATTGCTAGGTCCAGGGTACTTATTGAGGAGCTAGCACTCAGGCCCGGGTGGAGCTGGCCCTGGGCTTGATCCCCCAGGGCCTCCTTGCACTGGGTACACAGGGCGTCGGCCTCTTCGTGTTGTGCGGCTCTGATGTGGCATGCTGGGCAGAGGCTCTGAGCCTTGAGCTCTTTTTCCGGTGGTGCCATGAATATAGGCGCGGAAAATATCTTGTGCGCTCCGGTGAGTCGAATATGTGCGCCTAGGTGTGCGCACAAGTCGTAGTTATGCGCCCGGCAGAGGAAGCACGAGTCACACGCGTAACCTGTGCACACGATACTTGAGCATGTAACTTTGTGCGCACGGCTCGAGATGGCGGACAGGGCTAAAATGGCGACTGCGACCATGTGAGCAATATGGCGACCACCTCAGGGGGTCTCCACGTGGGAGGACTCTTGGATCTAGCCAGGGCCTGGCCCTGCTAGGGCGGTTCAACCCGGTGGCACTGGTCCCGGCCGGCGACCTGTGCGACTCCTCCAGCTTCGGAGACCAGAGGATTTAAACAAGATTTCTACCTTACCTTGTCTTCCCGGTTGCGTTCCGGGCCGTCTCCGGCTGTGGGGGGAGAGGGCAAATACCTTCACCGCCGTGCTCAGGTTTGCACCCGCTGCCTCTCAGCCGCTCCCAAAATCGGGGGCTAGGTCCCCGCCGAGGGTCGGCTGCCGGACCGAGGCTCACCTCCGAGGGACCACGGAAATCACCTCGGGAATTCTCAACTGGGAGAGGGACCCGAGGGTGTCACCGCAGGAGAGCGGGGCTCGCTGTTGAGGTAAGATTTCTTCTTATTTTGGGTTTTCTCCGTTAAATTGTGTTCTAACGCTGGAGAGCGTGCAGGTAGTCCCTAACTGCTATGGAGACGGAAAATACTGAAGAGCTGCACTTCCTGCAGGGGTATATGTACTAGGGGGCTGACGTCAGACTGAAATCTGATCCATCTCCAACTGCTAGCAGGAGTACACTATACCCATTGGTCCTGAGTCCATCTGCTACACGCTAGGAAAATGGATATTTTTGAGACAGTGGAGGCGGCGAAAAAATGTTTGAATGCATCAACTGAGCTAGATTCAGACTAAACAATAAATCAAATTTGCCAGTTAGCAGAGCACTGTTTGCTGGTGGAATTACACCAGGTCGAGGGGGAGATGAGCACGAGAAAGATGTTAAACTAAGCAGTGAATCACACCCCGTTTCAATTTTGTGTTTGGTATACTTATTAATTTCTTTTTTTCTTTTTATTAATACCGAATTATTTATGTTATTCTCTGAGTCGCCGGAGGGACTTGTCAAACCAAACTGACAAGATACAGCGAAGGATGCTTCAAGACTTCCACAGGATTCTAATCTGTGCGATTCTATGGGCGGCAACAGACAAAAATGACTACGTGGACGATGGGCAATCAGAATGCTATTTTTAAATGCCAAAAGGGGATATAAAAGAAGAGGAAGTTATTCTTAAATGAGAGCAGATCTCCCAATTATAAAACCGCCAATGTGATGTCTGGTTGTCTGCATGAATAAACTCTCTTGAGTTGTGGGACTCATCGCCAATGACAAAGAGAAGTCAATGTCTTTAATAAAACATTTTTTATTTTATGCATTTTTTTTTTTATTACTATTATGTAGCTGCTGTTTTCTCTGCTTTATGTTCAAGCGGAAGCCCTCAAGCACTAGTAATTATGTCTCTGGGGACAGCTGCTTTACACATATTAAGGGTGTTGTGTGTTGTACAAGAATGTGGTAAGAATCAACCGGATTCTCAAAGGGATCCGCAATATCTAGCAGTAATGTTGGAAAAGAGGGGATGGAGGTGTATTGGGGGGGAGGTTTACGGGCAGGAGATGGGCAGGGAAGGAGGGTGTTGGATGGGTAGAATAGTAGGGGCGAGAGATGGGGACGTTTGTATGGAATGAGAGGGGGAGTAAGTTGAGTGGATAATGCTAAAAAATGGTACCAGTTTAAAGTTAAGGGCAAGGGACAAAGGTTTGTGCCTTCTTTATAATTATAGGCGCTTGCAATGTAAAAGATACAAGCGACTGTGCTTTTCAAGGGATCCTGGACTTCACAGAGCGAGACCTAGTGGTTATGGCTGATATAAAAATAGTTTCCCTGAATGTCCGATGGATAGCTACACCTGTTAAGAAGTCTAGGATACTTCAATTCCTAAGGAATCGGGGAGCCCAGAAACACGTTTGGTTGACTGTGAGCATGAAAATGTACAGAGAACTTGGGTGGGTCAGGTATTCGCAGGTACCTTCTCCTCTAAATGCAGGGGTGCATGCATTCTCGTACACAAGAATCTCCCCTTACAGATACATCATTCTTGCTGTGACCCAGAGGGGCATTTTGTCATTCTAGAAGGTAGCCTGTATGGGAAGGCAGTCACCTATGTAAATGTATATGTCTGTAATGTCGGACAGTCTGACTTTTATAATAAACTGCAAGATATCTTGACTGGATATGATACCTCAGGGCTATACATAGGTGGAGATTGGATTCTATGCAACGACTCAAATATGGATAGTTCTGGGGCTACAGGACACTATGTAGACTCCAGGAGTGGGCTCTGAAACCTGATGCAATTACATCATCTTATTGATAGTTGGAGAGAGATGTACCCAAATTGTAGAAATTATACTTATTTCTCCCCAAGACATCAATTATATAGTTGGGATTTATTTCTTCCTGTATAATGAATTAATGGCAATGACAGCTCTGGATGCATATATACTGACATATGCTATAATCGGACCACCCTGCTATTTCTCTATTAATTTTCAAGGACACCTGAGGTCTAGTAGACCTTGGAGACTCAATGTATCATTGCTCGGACAAAAGAATTTTAGGGAATAGATGAAAGAGGTCATTGTAGATTTTGATACTCATAATCCATCATCAGAGTATGACCCCCACTTTGAGATGGGAAACATTAAAGGTAGTGTTCCGTGAGTACATGGTCTCATATGTTAGTCATCAGAATAATGAGAAGAAATCCAAACAAACTGAGATAGAGAAACTAATTAAATATTTAGAGCAAAAGCATAAACTAATTGGTTCCACCAAAACACTTAAAAACTAAAACCTAGATTTATCATTTTGCTATAAATTTTGCAAGTATAGCACCTGTGGGAAAAAAAAGGGGGTGTGGTTAGGGAAACGGACCAAGTCAGGCTGCTATAGAGCCCTACACACAGGCCGATACAGTAAAGTGGGGCCGCGGTTACCCCGCTCCTAACCCGCTTTCTACTCACTTTTCGGCCGCGTTAGTGCAACCCGCGATACACTATCCCCTTTAACCCATCCTCCCCGCCTCTTTAAATCACCGGGTAACCCCTTCCGCCCGCGGCATGTATATTAGATGTAAACCATCGAATTAGCTATCCCCTCCCATACAGTAACGCGCGCCCCGGCTATCGCTATTTTACCCTGCCGTTTTGCCCCGCGTTTAACCTGCTAACTTACCGCCTACCCTTACCCCTGCGTTAGAGGCAGGGGTAAGGGTAGACGGCAAACTTTCCCCCAAAAAGAAACCTAAAAACCTAAAATCCCCTCCTCCCGAAGCTACTCGACATGTTATCAACTTACTTTTTGTTGCTTTCAGCCCCTTCAACCTTCTCTGCCGTGCTCCGGACGGGGGCAGCCAGCGGCGAAAGCGGCTTGCAGCGGCGCACCCCGCACAGGTCCCGGTTCTCCTGGCTCGCGACGATGTTCCCGCAGGTACTCCAGCTCGACTTCTGGCTGACAGCTACCCCCCCCCCCCCCTCATTGGCATGAGCTCAAGCCAATGAAAGCGCAGGGACGGGCGGGCGTGACGTCTTTTTTTTTTTCCCCCTTGGCTGCACCCGCGCTCTTCTTTTAATTTCTTGGCCGCTGGTGACGTGAGCGCTGGAGGCAGCCCGCTGTCTCCTTTTATTTCCTGCTGCCGCCTATCTGGGGTCCAGTTGTGGGCCGTGGTCTCCTTTCCCTTTCTTTGGCTGGCACCGGCCTGGGCTACGGAAGGAACCCGCAGTCTGTCACGTCACGGCCGTCCCTGTGCTTTCATTGGCATGAGCGCCCGATTTGGGCGCTCATGCCAATGAAAGCACAGGGACGGACGGGCGTGACGGCGCTCAAGCCCAGGAAAGTACGCTTCGCTTCGGTTTCAAGGCCGTAACTCAACAGTCTTGGGGGGGGGGGGGGGAGGAGGGGGTAGCTGTCAGCCAGAAGTCGAGCTGGAGTACCTGCTACAACATCATCGAGAGCCAGGAGAACCGGGACCGGGGGACACCGCTGCAAGCCGCTTTCGCCGCCGGCTGCCCCCCTCCGGAGGACGGCAGAGAAGGCTGAAAGGGCTGAAAAGCAACAAAAGGTAAGTTGGCACGTGTCGAGCCGCTTCGGGAGGAGGGGATTTTAGGTTTTTATGGGTTAAAGTTGGGATCCACTTCCTGGTACCTGTCATTTCAAATGTCATTTGAAATGACAGGCACCAGCGCACCCAGGATACTGTATAGGCGCTGTATTAAGCGCCTATACAGTAAAATCGGTTGCGCGGGCCTAACGCTTCCCCTAAAGCTTCGCAGACGCGGCTTGCATTTGCAAGCCATTTCAATAGAGTATCGAGCGGTATGTGATCAGAACTGTGCGTGGGACAAATGAGGGTGCGCCCGGCACTGCCGCACTCTTTCTAACGCGGCCTCACTGTATCGACCCGACAGAAACTACACGCCAGCAGAAAACCTCACCTAAATCACATGTGCTGACCCTGACCTAACAAAAGAATAAAGAGACCAAAACGCATAACTAGAAGCATGCAGAAAAAACTGAATTGGAAGCTGCAACAAGCCAGAGTCTCTGTATGCAGTGTAACAAAGGAAAAAAGAAACATCACCCATCCTTATAAAACAAATCAAGAAATATAAAATCAATAGCAGTAAAAGCATACTAACAAAAAGAACAGATTATTTCAAAACAGCTGATGAATGGAATATCCAATAATTAAAAACTCATAAAAAAATTTCTAGATACACTCTTAACCCGCGATTGGACGCACGTTTTGGATGCGCTAGCTTTACCCCTTATTCAGTAAGGGGTAATAGCGCGTCCAACCCCCCCGAACCTAATAGCGCCCGCAACACGCGAATGCATGTTGATGGCCCTATTAGGTACTCCCGCGCGATACCCAAAGGTAGGCGCTAATTTCTCCGGGCACCGGGAAAGTGCACCCTTCGACTTAATATCATGGTGATATTAAGTTGGAGGTCCCGAAAGTAAAAAAAAAAAAAGTAAAAAAAAAAGAAAAGAAAAAAATGTTGAAATCGGCCCGCGGCTCATGGGTCGAAAACCGGACGCTCAATTTTGCCGGCGTCCTGTTTCCGAACCCGTGGCTATCAGCGGGCTCGAGAACCAACGCTGGCAAAATTGATGAGTGTCGGCTGTCAAACCCGCTGACAGCCGCCGCTCCTGTCAAAAAAAGAGGCGCTAGGGACGCGCTAGTGTCCCTAGCGCCTCTTTTTACCGCTGGCCCTAATTTTAATAAATTAAAATTATTGGGCGCACAGGAGAGTGGCCTGTGCGCGTGCCGAGCTCTCCCGCGATTTTACTGTATCGGCCCGTCATATAGGCTGTTAATTACACATTTTTACACACATGCTATCGTTTCACACTTACACACACAGGCTTTCAATCACACACATACATGCTGTCTTTTTCTCTCACACAGACTCTCATTCACATGCTTACAAACATGCTCTCTCTCTTTCTCTCAATCACATACTCCCTCACCTAAACCAGCTTTCAGACAGACACACATGCTCTCTCCCTTTCTCTCATTTACACACAGGCTCTCAATCACATACTCACATGCTCCCTCACCTAAAGCAGCTCTCAATCACACACACACATGCTGTCTTTCTCTCAATTACACAGACACACATGCTCTCAATCACATACTCACATGCTCCCCCACCTAAAGCAGCTCTCAATCACACACACACATGCTGTCTTTCTCTCAATTACACACATGCTCTCAATCACATACTCACATGCTCCCTCACCTAAAGCAGCTCTCAATCACACACACACACATGCTGTCTTTCTCTCAATCACACACAGACACACATGCTCTCAATCACATACTCACATGCTCCCTCACCTAAAGCAGCTCTCACACACACACACACATGCTGTCTTTCTCTCAATCACACACAGACACACATGCTCTCAATCACATACTCACATGCTCCCTCACCTAAAGCAGCTCTCAATCACACACACATGCTGTCTTTCTCTCAATCACACACAGACACACATACTCTCAATCACATACTCACATGCTCCCTCACCTAAAGCAGCTCTCAATCACACACACACACATGCTGTCTTTCTCTCAATTACACACAGACACACATGCTCTCAATCACATACTCACATGCTCCCTCACCTAAAGCAGCTCTCAATCACACACACACACATGCTGTCTTTCTCTCAATTACACACAGACACACATGCTCTCAATCACATACTCACATGCTCCCTCACCTAAAGCAGCTCTCAATCACACACACATGCTGTCTTTCTCTCAATCACACACAGACACACATGCTCTCAATCACATACTCACATGCTCCCTCACCTAAAGCAGCTCTCAATCACACACAGACACACATGCTCTCAATCACATACTCCCTCACCTAAATCAGCTCTCACTCATACACATACACACACAGGATCTCACACACATGCTTGCTTGCTTGCTCATTCACTCTCCCTCCCCGGAACTAGCGGCAGCAGCCCCCTCCCAACCCTAACCGCCTTCACTTTCAGCCCTGGCGGAGCAAGGAGTCCCATGGGCCGCGGGGGTGGACGTTCTTCTTCGTTTTTCTCCGAGCCCCGCTGCTCATTCCTCTGGCCGCGCCGCTCTTCTGTTCTTCGGGCCGACGCTACCCGCACCAGCATGGTCTCTTCTTCCCACGTGCGTGCCCGCTGCTCACCACTTCCTCTTCCGGGCCGTGGGGGAGGGGGCGGGAAGAAGAGACCATGCCGGTGCCGCTGACTCCCGCTGTCCTGCCGCGTTCCGCCCGGGCGGAGGAGGACCGGGGAGGAGCTGGGTCAGCGGGGGACCGGAAAGCGTGGCGACCACTGTACAAGGATAATTATTTCATAAAATAAAGGCTGATCTCTGTTAGTCTCCATTACCAATTTCATTTCTAGGCCATGTAAATATAATCAAAATGGCCATATTACCCCTATTAATATACCCTCTTATGCACCTCCCATGTGATGTCCCAGTAGCTATGCTGCAGGCATTAGGGGAAGCGATCTCCAGCTTCATTTGGAGAGGGAAATCTCCCAGGTTCAAGAATGATGCATTGGTCAAATCTAGAGAGGCTGGCGGACTGGGACTCCCAAATTTCCAGCGGTATTACTGGGCATGTAGGCTGACTTGCCTGAGAGTGTGGATTGGGACGCCGTCCTGAGTCTCTTTGGAGGGGGGGGGGGGGTAGTTTAGCATCTCTGCTGCGTATGCCAAGACCTTCTAACACACTAAGGCGAGTGGTCCGGTGCCACCCAATAATAGCACATGCTCTCCGAGTATGGAGCTTGGTAAAACAATGGAAGGGATGAGCATTCGTTCTGCAACGGACATGGTCCCTTTTCGTTGCATTCGTGGGTCCGCGAAACGTATGGCGACCCCCCACGAATGCAACATATCATTACCGAATAAAACCCCCACCCGCCTGACTCCCCCCCAAGACTTGCCAAAAGACCCTGGTGGTCCAGCGGGAATCCGGGAGCGATCTCCAGCACGCCGGTCGTCAGCTGCCAGCATTCAAAATGGCGCGGATAGCCGTTGCCCTTACTATGTCACAGGGGCTACCGGTGGCATTGGTCGGCTCCTGTCACATGGTAGGAGCACAAGATGGCGCCGGCCGTCCATTGCTCCTACCATGTGACAGGGACCGACCAATGGCACCCGGTAGTCCTTGTGACACAGTAAGGGCAAAGGCTATCGGCGCCATTGTGAATACTGGCAGCCGAGTGCCGAGTGCAGGAGATCGCTCCAGGACGGCCGGCGCCATCTTGTGCACGATTAACCCGCTGTGTGGTGAATGTTCTTTTTGCTTTTGGTGCCATGGAAAAAAAATAAAAAGTTATTAAAAAAAAAAACAATCCACAACGTAGGCGAGTAGCTTGCGATAATTGTACGCCCCTGGGAGGGCTGACAAGTATTGCGCTTACACTGGCAATAAAGCATCGCCTCATTCTCGCTGTTTTCCCTCACGTAAAGGTAAATCACGTAAAGGTAAATACACCTTTACGTGAGAGGACCGAGTCACCGCCCAAGAATTGCCCCACGTTTTGATCTGGAATGCGTGCGCCTTTGTGATTGATTCGGGAAACTTAGTAACCATAAGAGTAAAGGACCCGTTCCTTAGCATGGGAATCTGTCTGCCAGGTGCTACAAAATCATTTGTCCCCAGAGAAGAAATGTGCGCGTTTAAAACTTATCCTAAGCCCTCGGGCAGCAAAAGGAAGACGACGTTTCCTTCCGGAAAAGAAAGTCCCTGGTCCCCTCCCCCCATTTTTAGATTGTTCGTAAAAGCTCTGACTTAATTTTTTATTTTATTTTTTTTACCAGGAATATCCGAGCCCTAAATTCTTCCTCTCAGCAGCCTGTCTACGGCAAATATAAAAGAAACCCTATTCTAAGCAAAATGCAACATAGTCAAAGATCTGCAGTGCAGCCAAGTCCGTGTTTATCTGCCTCTTTGCAGGTTTCTCAGCGTCAGCTTGGAAAATGCAACCCGATCGCTTGGGAAACATTTACAAAACTTGAAAACAACAGATCGCTGTCAACTGATTTTTTAAGTTGAACTCTGGATGGCTTCCAGTGCTCGTAAGTGTGGGCGAGCTCTGGGGACGAAGAATAAGAGGAGACGGATAACAAAACAGTTTTTAGTAGCTGTACGGTGCTGACTTTTAAGTACTAAAGTATTTTGAAAGTATAGACAGGTACATTTTTTTATTTTTAAAAGTTCATAAACCCTTTTGTGGAGGGGTAAGTAAACCATTTGGGACCAGATGCCTTAGCCCAGTATCCCTGACCAGGATCGTCAAGTTCAGTAATCTATGGGCATCCCTTATTGTTTGAACACTTGTGTATATGATGCGTGCCTAAAAGCTCCTATTAGTAGTGTGCACCTCTGACAGGGTCTGATGCGGTCTTTTATTGATCAAGCCTTCAGTTTTCTCCTTAGCATAACAGAGACCAGCCCTAGAGAGAACCTCCCAACAGGTCTGGTTTTAAATTAAAAAAAAAATCAAAAGGGAACCAAAAGGTTCACTCACTGTGAAACGCCTTACCAATTCTATTACTGAATTATTATAACTTCTAGAATATTTTTAATCTTTAATGCAATTTATGCACCTACACGTGAGTGAACCTTTTGGTTCCCTTTTGATTTTTTTTTGATTTTTTAGCACTGTGCCCAGTGGCATTGATATTTCCTGGTTTTAAATTAGCCTGATTCTTAGACATATGGGCCAATACAGTACAGTGCACTGTTAACCCGCCATTGGATGCGCGTTTTCCCTTACCCCTTATTCAGTAAGGGGCTGAAAATGCGCGTCCAACCCGCCGAACCTAATAGCGCCCTCAACATGCAAATGCATGTTGAGGGCCCTATTAGTTATTCCCGCGCGATTCAGAAAATAAAATGTGCAACCAAGCCGTACATTTTACTTTCAGAAATTAGCGCCTACCCAAAGGTAGGCGCTAGTTTCTGCCGGCACCGGGAAAGTGCACAGAAAAGCAGTAAAATCTACTTTTCTGTGCACCCTCCGACTTAATATCTTGGCGATATTAAGTCAGAGGTCCCGAAGGGTAAAAAAAAAAAAATTTGAAGTCGGCCTGCGGCTGTCAGGTGGAAAACCGGACGCACAATTTTGCCAGTGACCGAGCCTGTGACTGTCAGCGGGCTCGAGAACTGACGCCGGCAAAATTGAACGTCGGCTGTCAAACTCGCTGACAGCCATCGCTCTGGTCCAAAAAGAGGTGCTAGGGACGCGCTAGTGTTCCTAGCGCCTCCTTTTGCCTGTTTCTACCGCCGGGCCTCATTTAAATACAGAATCGCTCACACAGGCGAGTGGCCTGTGCGCGCGCCGGGAGACCGGGCATTCGCCCGCTCTCCCGCAGACTTTACTGAATCGGCCCATTAATGAGGTGCACCTGCTCCACTGAATATACTGTACCTGGCAGGCCCGGTGCAAGGTTATTAGGCACCCTAGGTGAAACTTACAGCCTGCTGCTGTTTGGATAATGCTGAAAATTGATGTTTTTCCTGCTAGCTTAGCTAAGATAACTGGCTCCACCCCAGAATTCCCCTACCCCACCCATAAGCTAGCCGGATAATTTGTTTTAGCCAGCTATCTCAGTCCCAGTCAACATGATAGAAATATGGCGCTGAACATCAGCCTCAATGTATGCAATTATATCTTAAGCATAAAGGGGCCAATGTTGAAATTGCCCAGGAAGCTTGTATAACTGGCTTTATTTGCTGTATTCTCATGAGAGAGATTCATCCCTTCCATGTGCACACAGATTCCTGCAACTGGATCTGTCCCCTCCTAGCGTACAGTCAGGTCCCTCGGTTCTTTTAAAAAATGGATACCAACTCTGCATCTTCAAAGGGATTTTATTCAGGTCATCTGGAATGAAACAATTTCTTGTAAATCAGGCTCCCTCCTACCAAACAGTGTAACCCTCTTTGAAAGAGGTAGTACCTTTCAGGGCACAGAAATTATTTACTTCGGGGCAGCTCCGGCTAGCGTTTCACCCTTGGCTTGCACTCTTATTTCCAGAGGTGGATTCTTTCTATGGGGAGAGACTCCCCATAGACAATCCTGTGTGTGATGGTGGCTGCTACAACCCCTGGAGGGAGATGCTGGGACAGAAAGACAAGGCAAGGACCTGGGTGTTAAATAATAATTTCACTGATTGTTGAAAGTCCATCTTCCAATAAGTATGCAATAAGAGTTGAATTTAGTACGGATAGTGTATCTCATCTTGGATAAGTGTCCTTTACTTCAGCAACCTGGTAGAGCTTCCCATGGTAGTGGAGAATGTGCACAAAAGCTCTCCCAGAAGCCCACTGACCGGGGTCCCCTTCTAGCATAGATAACAATGTCCTACCTGAGCCTCCATTTAAATTCCAAACACCCAGCCCTGGATACCCTTTAGAGTTAATACCCTGTGCTCCATGTTCATCGTAAAGCCTGTTGCTGCATTACCTTTTTCTGTAAACCGATAAGATGTTTCCAACAATTGTCGGTATGTAAAAATCCTAAATAAATAAATGTAGGTGGAGATCTGGATGGGGTCTTCAAGATCCCATCCAGACTCCTCATGTTGAAAACTCTTTAGATTCAGGATCCTGCTATTCCAGTCTGGCTCTTGGAAACCTCACAACAAAAAGAGAATACTTTCTTTGTCAAAAGTCTTCCCAGACTGGTGTCCTGCTGTCACAGGTGCTTGCCACATTCATTGAGTGAATGGGCCCACTGGATCTGCAGCCCCTGTCCTCCGTGTCCAGCCAGCGAGCATGGACCTTCTTCAAAGGAACAGGGTTTGAACACAGTCCCCTTCTGAAAATAGGTCTCTTCTGGCCCTCAAACACCTCACAGAGCCAGGCCTGTCACAGGTGCTGGCCACATTCAGGGAGTGAATGGGCCACTGGTCTTCAGTCCTGAGTGGGAGTCCCGCAGGGGTTCCAGAAAAAAAGAACTTCCTGACTGCAACGAAACAACGAGGAGCCCTCTTAAGATTGAAGTGAATCTAAGATAGACTTAGATTCACTTAAGTCTATTTCAGTTATTAAGAATCTTAGTTCTTTCTCGAACCTTGTAGGATTCGAATCTCTGGTACTCATAGTTCACTATGAGATTAGTTTATTTTGTTGATTTTTATGTTCCTCTATATCTTTTCATGCTTAATCTTTTCTATTATTTATTGTTAGATGTATAAATGATTTCTAGTTCAATAAGGTTTTCTTATTGTTTCACAGATTACAGTTGTCTTATGTTTATGGTTTTTTCCTTGTAAACCCTTGCGAAGGCTTGCACCAAACAACGGTATATAAAAACCTACAAATAAAATAACAGGGGGGGGTGCACAGAGTGGATTCCCTTCCAAAAGTAAAAACCCGATGAGGCAGGGAGGCCTCACCAGGAGGGAGACAACATCTTTCCTGCTGAGTCTCTGACCTGCGCTAACTATAGCAATGCCTCAAAATACAAAATGGCTGAGTTACAAATGCCAGAGCAATTGATCCCAGCTCTCCCAGAGAGGGGGGGGGACGGGGACGGAAACTCATGAGTTGCTACCTAACTAGAATGGAACTAAGGGCGTGTAATGGTGGCCCGGAGGGTCCTGTCACAGCAGCGTAGACAAAATGGAGGAAGGACAAGAGACCAACACAAATTGCAAGCTTTCCTGAGTGCAGGGCATCGTGTTGAAATTGCCAGTTTTGGTGAAACTGCTAAAACATTAAAAGAACAATTCGTGTACAGTAGCTTAGGTCCTACCATAGGTTGGATTGAGTGCATTGCTTAACATTGGGAACCTTCTAGCAGTGGGAGGTTCTAAGGCTGGGTGCCCACCTCCCACTCCCCCATGGTCTGAACAATGAATTACCCCCTATGCTTGGGGGAGAAGTACCACATAAGAAATTAGATTTACTAATATGATTTATCTTTGGGTTCAAAGCCTGAGTGGGGGATGAGACAGGGTCGGGGTCACCCCGATACCATATTTATGAGCCCTTTCCAAATAAACTCTCACTTGTGGCACCACAAACCAGATAAATTCATCACACCAGAATAAAACAGTTTTACTAGTATTATGTAAGTAGACAGTAAATCCAACCAGAACATTAAATGAGAAAAATACAGTAGTGAAGTATAATATAAACACTGGGGGGTGCATAACTTTAAAAATCTACCCCTGGGTATGGCCTGTTAGCCAGGGCAACCAACATACTCATATGGACAGTAAAAAATATATATGTAAGGAACGCTAATAGAGAGAGGTTGAGTGGAAAAGCAATAAAGTACACAACTTTCAAAAACTTTCTTTACCTCTGAGTACTCAAAAAAAAGGAGATGGGAGAAATAGATCCAGCCCCAATGTCACCAGTTTGTAAAGGGTGCACCCTGTCCCAAACACAAAATTGTCTGGAAAAAAAAACAATCAAGAAAATGAGGATTCCCTCTTGATGGTGGAGCAGGCCAGATGACAAACCAAACAGATGAGCACTGCAGTGTGAGGCACCAGGCCATGGGCGTGGTGCCAGCCCAGGGGCGTTCCGGGGGCGTGGCCGAGGCCTCCGAACCAGCCCCCGGGCCGGGGAATGGCGCGCCGGCAGCCGGCCAGCGCGCGCAAGTTACGCCTCGAGCCAGGCGTAACTTTCTGAACAAAGGTAGGGTCATCAAAAACGGATTTAAACAAGTCCATAAATCCTTCTATGTCCTGCAAGACAGGGACCTTGCGTTCCCACAAGGTAGAAGCCCACGACAAGGTTCTCCCATCCAAATAAGACAGAATGTAACTAGTCTTCGAGAGGCCTGTGGGAAGCAATGAAGGTTGTAAAGTGTTTTCTGAGTATGAAGCTGGTGAAAAGCTGCAGTAAGTTTCTCCAAGGTTTCTTGCTGTTCTTAAAGGCATTGGGCTAAGCCTGGAATAGCCTGCAAGGCAGAAGGATGAGTTGGGTCCATGGGCCACAAACATCCAATACCTTAGCTGAATCCCCAGGAGTACTGCTTCTCCAAATGCTTTACTGAAGTTGTTCTCTCCAGAACTTTGTGCCAGATTCGCTAGAGTCAGTCTCTCCAATCTTCTCCAATACTTTTTAGCCGGATTCACTGGAGTTAGCAATCTGTTATGGATCTGCTCCCCCGAGGAGAGGAGTTAGCAATCTGTTAGGTTCCAGCTCCTCCGGGAGGAGGAGTTGGCAATCTGTTATGGATCTGCTCCCCCAAGGGGAGGAGTTGGCGATCTGTATTGACCAGCTTCCCTAAGGGAAGGAGTAGGAATCTGATGTTGCACACCTCGCCAGGAGGGCGGAGTTAGCAATCTGATATATGCTGCTTCTCCAAGGGAAGGGGCTAGCAAAGCAATATGAGATACTCCGTAGGCGAAGTTAATGATCCAATGTGGTTGGTTCCCACAGAGTGGTAGATGATATAGTACCGCTCTATAGTGTAAGGAGTGAACACTTAGTAGAAATGGTGAATCCCTGGGCCGATGGCAGATGACAGCACCCTCAAGTGAAGATCCTGAGAGGGACCACCGACTGCTGGAGTATTGAGACAAACACAGTTCTTTTATTAGACTGGAAGTAGGACCACCAGAGGTGGCAGTAGTGAGCTGAAGTGCCCGTCAGGGCTGAAGTCCCTCAGATACTGGAATGGTTTTCTCTGCATTGCTGAGCTGTAGAGAGAGACTATAGATAGTGAGTAGCCAAGGTATGCTGGATATATATATAACCAGTAGTAGATGATACACTCACAATTGTAGCTATAGATAATGTCCTCTATGCAACAGAGAGTCTTCAGTATTCAGGAACAGGAGCCACAGGCGAATACTGGTTCCTGTAGGCAGTCTGAAATAAACTTAGAATAACTGTGTATGAGATGGCTTCTGGAATAGAAGAGAGTTTAGGAACATAGGCCCTCATGGAGCGAGTACCAGTTCCTATCTGCAGTTACTCACGATCTCCGTACCTGTGATAACGTCTTAGACTGAAGGGAGTCTTAGAGATTAGGAACATAGGACCTCGTGGAGCGAGTACCGGTTCCTATCTGAAATAGAACTCACGATCACTTCTAGGCAATAGGAGTCTTCAGGGACGTAGGCCCTCGAGGAGCGAGTACCGGATCCCGTCCTGTAACTGAATTCAAGAAGAGAGAGAGCGGGGCCCCCGAGGAGCGGGTACCCCTAGGTAAGTTTGTAGAGGCAGAGCAGCGGAGAAAGAATTCCCCTTGCTAACTCGATTTGTAGTTGCAAGCAAAGACCTTTTATGTTGGAAGCGGATGACGTCACTACGGGGGGATGCCCCCGAGGTTTGCGCCCTTGCAGGTAGAAAGTCTGGAGCGCGCACGCCCTTACGTCATCAGGAACATGGCGGATCCATAGCGTCAAGCCAGCCCGGGGACTCCGGGGCAGAGAGGCGAGGAGAAGCCGCGGCAGCATCTGTCCGTCAGACCTGAAGGGAGTTGCCTCAAAGGTAGAGAGGGTGGAGCGAGGCCAGAAACAGGCACGAATGCAACAAACTCCCACAAGGTAGAAGGAGGAGTTGTAGCTAGTGATCCCACGAGGAGTCTGTGTAGTTGGGGAGATTTGGAGGAGTGTTGAAGTTGAGAGATCTGAGTTTTGAATGAAGAAATTGGAAGACAGGTAGGGGCAAGGAGAAGCTGCAGGCCCTGAGCTGGGCTGCCAGGAATGTTTCTATGGAATAGAAAGGACCATTTATAGGAAGACAGGGGTGAATCAGGTCTTTCCATCCACCAGAGGAATGTGGGAGATTAGATTTGGAAAGTGAATGGGGAGTAATGGGAGACATTTCAAGAGAACGTCTGAGAACGATACTCATTACTCAGTGCTAGTTAGCTGGATAAGGTAGAATTTATCCGGAAGTAGCAGTGGCTGAATATACAGTCCTGCTAGTTGGCCAGCTAAGTAGTGGGTGGGGAGAGGGTGTTCCAGGCAGGGAGGAGCCCACGTAGCTGGATAACTTATCTGCTTAAGTCTGGTCGGCCCATAAGACTGTCTTAAAGTTAGCTGAATACTTGGGCTAAGTTAGCTCGATAAGTTTATCCAGCTAACTAGGGCTCAACAGCTCAATATCTACCTCTCCATCTTGTGGGCTGACTACCAGTGGGAGGAGGAGCAGAGATACCGGAAACTGACTGACTTACTGTACACAGCAACTCTGCATTGGGAAAGTGTTTTTGCACATTTTTGGAAAACAGAGGTGTTTTTCCTAGGTTGTGGAATTGTTTGCCCTTTGCAACCTGCTGTCGTAACAGCTGAACTTTACATTATTTTCTGCTCTGGGTAAACATTTTCTTATTTGGAGCACAACTTGAGTGGACTGTGTTTTTTATTTTGCTGTAACCTCCTCTCAGCGACCTTGCAGGTCTGCCCTGCCCTCCTTCCAGAATGTTTCCCCCCCCTTACCCTGGTTGAGCAACCCAGAGTCCCTCGGGGAGCGAGCTGCTACATTACTATGATATAGAAAGGCTTTTTTTTTTTTATATATATTATTGCTGTTACACTTGCAGGTCCACAGGTGCTTTGCAATTGCAAGGAGTTTCCCTTTGAAAATTCAAGGCCAGCAGGGATCATGAGTGCAAAAGTATTTCTGGGGTTTTAGCATCTACTTTGCAGAAGGCGTAAGGTAAGGACAGGGATTTCAAAATAAACTCCTGGAGTATTCTTTTCCTTCTTGCCTCTCTCATGGCTAAACCTTGAAACCTCATGCATACTTGCGGTGGCGTAGGGGAGGGCAATTTTCAGCCTGGGGAATTCACTTGGGTAACTGCTTAGTTACCTGGGCAAGTTCCTTTGAAGAACTGTCCTCATGCAGTGTGGATTTGCTGAAAACCAAACCTGCCTCAAGGAGCAGGTTGAGAATCATTTCCAAAGGGCTAGAATCTACTCAATCAACCATTTATATATTTATTTATTTTATTTGTACAATTTTTCTATACCGTTCTACACAAAACCGGGTTTCTATCTTTACGGTTTACATGTTAGTAATATAAATAAAAATAAATAAAAAATTAGATTGGAATAAAAAATACATAAAAACCATTCAATAAAATAAAATCCAACTAAAAGATAGCTAAATTCATTACTTAAAAGAAACAGTAAATGAGATAATAAAAGCATAAAACTTGCACATCATTGATTTACAGCCTGAAATGATTTATAGACATGAAAAACTTGCATTTACTTTCTATTTTCGAGTCTTGCCAGATCTTCGCAAATACCATCTGCTGATTTTCCATTTGGAGGATGATGTACTTAAAGGGGCAGATTTTCAAAGGGTTACGCGCATAACTCCGAAAGCCAAGCCTATTTTGCATAGGCTCGGCGACGCACACAAGCCCCGGGGCGCGCGAATGTCCCGGGGCTTTGAAAAAGGGGCGGGAAGGGGGCGGAGCCGTGGGCGTGGTGCCGGTCCGTGGACGGGAGCGAGGCCTCCGGCACAGTGGCCATGCCGGGAGATGGTGCGCCGACAGTCGGCTGGCGCGCGCAAGTTACACCTGCCAGAGGCAGGCGTAACTCCTGAAAAAAAGGTGGGGTATTTAGGTAGGGATGGGGGGTGGGTTAGATAGTGGAAGGGAAGGGAAGGTGGGAGGGAGCAGAAGGAAAGTTCCCTCCAAGGCCGCTCCGAAATCGGAGCGGCCTTGGAGGGAACGGGGAAAGCCATCGGGGCTCCCCTAGGGCTCGGCGCGCGCAAGGTGCACAAGCGTGCGCCCCCTTGTGCGCGCCGACCCCGGATTTTATAACCTGCGCGCGGCTGTGCGCGCAGGTTATAAAATCGGGCCTACATTTGTGCGCGCCGGGTAGCGCGCACAAATGTAGGCCCGCGCGCGCAGGTTATAAAATCTGCCCCAGTGTGCGTTCAGGGTATTGTACCGGGCAGTAAATGCCTGGTGCTGCATAAAAAGCATTTGTTTTGTCTGCTAGCGCATGCCGGATGCTGTATCTCAGCGGTGTTAAGCGTCACCGCGGCTGCCCACGTAATCATGGTACAGCGAGATAAGTGGCACAACGTTTACAGCCAGAAATGTTGCTGCCTGGACAGACTGCTTAAGAGGAAGGAGTGAGAGGAAGCAGGTAGGGAGTTGCGGCACCCTTGCAGGATTCGCTGGGCGGGGGGGAGATGCTGACCGTCGCCACACGTCAGGAAGAACAGAAGACCAATACAGGAGGGCCCAGTCAGGAGAGCTTAAGATCTCAGAGGCAATTATTCTTACCAAAGAAAGCAAATGAAGTTGTTGTGGAAATCATTCATGACGTGCCGGTTAGGAAAATGCTGGTTGAACATACACGTCTGAAAGAACTGGCAACTCTCAAAGCCATTTACACAGAATCGCTGCAAAACCCTCTGGAAATTATTCTGCTGCAGCTAAAAGTGCATTAAGCCATAGTGAGAGGAGACGTTCTGGGGGGGGGGGGGGGGGGGGGCGTTGTTTTTAGGTCGGGGGTGAAGGAAGAGAAAGTACACAAGTAAATTGCATTTTCAGCTTTATAGGGATGTGCAGCAAGGACGGATTCGACCCATCCGGGATTCGGATTCGTAGGGGCCCAAATCCATTGCATTTGTTCTTGGGGGCCCCCGATCCGTTCATGTGTCAAAAATGCATTCGTTCCCCCCCCTCCCAAAAAAACCCTATCCCAACCCTTTAAAGTTATTTATCTACAACCCCCCCCCCCTTGCCAAAAGTCCCTGGTGGTCCAGCGGGGGTCCGGGAGCGATCTCCTGCACTCGGGCCGTCGGCTGCCGGTATTCAAAATGGCGCCGATAGCCATTGCCCTCACTATGTCACAGGGGCTATCGGCGCCATTTTGAATACCGGCAGCCGACGGCCCGAGTGCAGGAGATCGTTCCAGGACCCCCGCTGGACCACCAGGGACTTTTGGCAAGTCTTGGGGGGGTCAGGAGGGTGGTGGGCCTATTCGTTGGTGATCCGTTGTATTCGTGGGGGTTCGCCATAGGTTTCGGAACACCCACGAATACGAAAATGGCATATACGTTGCGGATTCACAATACGCCGAAAACGAACTTTATGCACATTATTTGCCACTGATAAAGCAAGTAGCAACTTTGTACCCATGGCAAGTACGAAAGTGAAAGTGCCCGAGACTCTCCCTCTGAAAATCCCCCTCCCCCCCAGACTGCATCCCGGTTTGAAAATTGCCACCAAAGGGTTAAAAAGAAGCCCAGTGCTTCCCTCCCCATCCCTGAGAGCAGTCGTTAGGGAAAGCGCTGGCTGGCTGGGTACTCGGGAGCTGAAAGAGAGGGAGGGGACTGTAAAGGGTTTCCCCCCCCCCCCTCCTCCTTTGTGAGTATTGTATCAGGCCTGGAAGTGTGGGCACCGCGACCCTTACTGCCTAAATATTCCACTGATACCTTGTGGTTTACTGCCTGAGCCCCACAGAACATTTGCAGCTAAATTCGCCTTTTTATTGCAGCAAATAGCTCGGTAAATGCAGGATCTGTAGTTATCCCCAAAGACTTAACTTTAGGGGAGAATAAAGGTTGGAACGGGGGGGGGAGGGAATCCCTCCTTCAGCTCCAGCACTGCTGGTCCCCTCATTTCCTTGCCTCCTTCCGCACCCCGAGTCCTTTTTCTCTCCTTTTCATCCCCACCCCTGGTGTCTTCTCTCACTCCTCTCATCCCTGGTACCCTGCTCACATGCACACCCATCTCTGGCCCCCATCTTGCCTTCCACATAAACCCTTCTCTCTCTCTTGCACACACACTCAGAGACAAAGCCCTCTCACCCTTCCCCCACATGACCCCCTCTCGTGCCACAAGGCCATTCCCTCCAACTCTTTACTCTCCAGCCCCGTCTGCTGATCCCCAACATGTGCCACAGCTGATCCCCTCTCTCACAGCCCCAACCACTGCCAATCCCTCCTCTAAAACCCCCTCTCACCATTCCCCCAGATGACCCCCTCTCGTGCCACAAGGCCATCCCCTCCAACTCTTTTCTCTCTGTTCTTTCCAGCCCCGTCAGATGATCCCTAACATGTGCCATAGCTGATCCCCTCTCTCACAGCCCCAACCACTGCCAATCCCTCCTCTAAACCCCCTCTCACCCTTCCCCCAGATGACCCCCTCTCGTGACACAAGGCCATCCCCTCCAACTCTTTTCTCTCTGTTCTTTCCAGCCCCGTCAGATGATCCCTAACATGTGCCATAGGTGATCCCCTCTCTCACAACCTCAACCATTGCCAATCCCTCCTCTAAACCCCCTCTCACCCTTCCCCCACATGACCCCCTCTCGTGCCACAAGGCCATCCCCTCCAACTCTTTTCTTTCTGTTCTTTCCAGCCCCGTCAGATGATCCCTAACATGTGCCATAGCTGATCCCCTCTCTCACAGCCCCAACCACTGCCAATCCCTCCTCTAAACCCCCTCTCACCCTTCCCCCACATAACCCCCTCTCGTACCACAAGGCGGGGGCTGGGCAAAATTTTGAAGGGGCACTTTTTGCTCTTTCAAAATTCTGCCGCCTGAACCCCCTAAGTCTCGGTGCCCTAGGCACAGACCTAGCTGGCCCTAGTGGTTCCTCCGGCCCTGTCTGCATACATTTCCCAGATGCCTCATTGGTTGTCACTGAAACGGATCTGCTCTTAGGGAGCTGCTGTGTACTTGTGACCTGGATTGGCCATTGCTGAAGACAGGATACTGAGTTTCAGTCCCTTGGTGTTGATTCAGCAGGGCACATCTTTTATGTTCTAAATAAAAATGCATCCTTTATTGTTTGCCACGAAACCAAACTATATTGCCATTTGTTTTATTTTCACCCAGTACAAGTGAGCAGTGACACATTTCTTTGACCCCGTTTACATTCTGAGCTCTGGGGATTTGTTTGCATTTTCCAGGTCTTGCAGTTAGCAGCAGACGTCCCATTTGAAGCAAGCACCGCAGTTACCTGCAGCTGCTCGGGCATTAAAGCAGAACCGCCGGCCCCCCAGGGTAACTGCGCGCATCCTCCCTCCGGCGATGCCGAGCTTTCGGATCATTGATCTTATTTGTATTGATCCTCGATATTGCAGGAAGGGGAGTCATGCGCGAGCAGGGGCCTTCTGGGAAAGGAAGCAGGTGCGACTTCGGCTGCGCTGTCTCCAACCTTTTCCTCTCTCTCTTTTTATTATTTGGGAGGAGAGCTGAGGGCAGGAGAGATAGCGCCCCGTTTGCAAGGGCCTTGCGGATCTGCGGCTGGGTCTCTTCTTGCACTACTTTCGCTCTGCTTCGGGGCCGTTTTTGGACCTGTGAACAGCGTCCCTCGGGGTCCTCCTCTCCGCCCTGAACGGGCTCCCCGGGGATCGGGCAATGCCCGCCCGGCTTTTTCCTTAAAGCGGCAGGAGCAGGAGGGGGGAGGGGCACGCGGTGCACTCCGCGCGCGGTGCCGGCGTTGTTTCTGACCGGGTGACTTCACTCAGTGTTGCACGACGCCCCCTGGGGGAGGGGGAAGCGGGTGTGTCAGGGCTCGACCAATCCGAGACGGGGGTGTGTGCGCGTGTGACCTTGCAGAGCCGGGAGGTTTCCATCGAGCAGCAGGGCTCAGGTTCAGTGCCCTCTCTGCAATGGCTCTCATTCATTGCAGGCACTGCCGGATGTGTGCACTGCACACACTGAGTCTCGCCCACTTTGGGCCTCGCTTTCTGATAGAAGCGACGCCTCGGTCAGCAGACACGGGGGGGGGTTTCTCCTGCCAGGAACAGGATGCAAGATGCATTGTGCTTCTGGCACTCCCATCTATTTAGAAATGCCTTAGTAATCCTGTTTTCTGCTTGTGATGTGATTTTAACATAGAATGACCTGTGTTCATTATGATATCTTTTATTTTTTGTCATGAGTGTATACGAGTTCAGTCTTTCTTAATTATGGATGCCATGTTGCTCTTTGCAGGGAGCACATTTTCTTCTGAACATGAAGGAGAGGCAGAGCTAGCTCTGTTGACATTTCATCAGGACCTTAAATCCTCCAGCATCACTGTTCTTAGAAATGATGGTAAGAAAAGTATTGGGAAAAAAGGAGGATAGGTGGAAAAAAATATACTACTGTCCCCATCCCATGTAACTGAAAACGTTCTGTCTAGCATTACTTATGATATATGATATATATATATATATATATATATATATATACACAGGGCCCCTGGTCTCCCACGCCGCTAAATCCAGTCCTTACTGCACAACTGGCCCATTCCCATGGAACTGTTGCACTAGGCTGGGAGCCAAGCTGACGTTAAACCTGCTGCAGTGCTGCTGATCTGACAGTGCTGCGACCTGGTGCTTACTTCTGGGTTTGCGGCATCATCAGTGCTGTCAGCGGGACCCGTCTATGCAGCAGCAGCAGTAACAGCGGGAGCCAGCAAAACTGCTCCCCACGAGCTTTCCTCTCACCACCCAGCCCCGCTGCAGTGCTTGGAGCTTAGACCTTAACCCCCCCCCCTTCTCCTGGCCAGCTCCCACTAGCCCTGGCAGCAGTGGCACAGGCACCGAGCAGCCTCGTGCAGCCACTCTGCCGCGCCTGCGCTCTCCCCACCACCACCACAGCTAGCAGCCCTCCCGCCATTCTTCAGCCCCCACCTCCCCCCCTCTTCTCACTATCGGGGCCAGCCTGAAGTGGTGCCGGAGGATATTGTTGGGGTGTTTTGGGGGAGGGGGGGTCATGTAAATGAGAATGTGGATAGCCGGTGGTGGGGGGAATTTTTCTGGGGGAAACGTAAAAGAGAAAAGACGTAAAAGAGATACATGTGTGTGTGTGTACGTGTGAGTGAAAGAGGAGCTGACGGTTTGTGGAAGCAGGGATAGGACTGTGTAAGAGTGGAGCTGAGAGGCTTGGGAGGAAAGTTGTGAAAAACAGGTCAGTGAACCGGGGTTTGTCTGAAAGAGTATGAAATTGGGCTGAGGAAATTGGGGAGGGGGAGTGATGGGTTAAGTGAAAGAGGGTGTGAGTGCAATGTGTGCATATTTGCCCTGGGATGTGGGAGATCAGAGATGTCATCCGGGATGGGGGAGGAAGGGAGAGAAAGAACTAGGGTTAGAAGGGATGGAGGGCCTAGACTGAGTGAGGGGAGCTGCTGGGGGTGGAGAAAGAATGAGTGAAGTGATCTCTGAGATTGTGCAGAGAGGAAGAGCGAGTGAGGGGTGCCTGGGGCTTTGGAGGGAAGGAGGCAAGAATAAGTAAGGGGATCTGAGTGAAAGGAGAGGGTGAGTGAGTAAGAGATGCAGGGAGGGAAGGAGTGAATGGGGTGGAGGAGGAGTGAGTGAGGGGATCTGAGTGAAAGGAGAGGGCGAGTGAGTAAGAGATGCAGGGAGGGAAGGAGTGAATGGGGTGGAGGAGGAGTGAGTGAGGGGATCTGAGTGAAAGGAGAGGGTGAGTGAGTAAGAGATGCAGGGAGGGAAGGAGTGAATGGGGTGGAGGAGGAGTGAGTGAGGGGATATGAGTGAAAGGAGAGGGCGAGTGAGTAAGAGATGCAGGGAGGGAAGGAGTGAATGGGGTGGGGGTGGAGGAGGAGGGAGTGAGGGGATCTGAGTGAAAGGAGAGGGTGAGTGAGTAAGAGATGCAGGGAGGGAAGGAGTTTGGGGAGGAGGAGGAGGAGTGAGTGAGGGAATCTGAGTGAAAGGAGAGGGCGAGTGAGTAAGAGATGCAGGGAGGGAAGGAGTGAATGGGGTGGAGGAGGAGTGAGTGAGGGGATCTGAGTGAAAGGAGAGGGCGAGTGAGTAAGAGATGCAGGGAGGGAAGGAGTGAATGGGGTGGAGGAGGAGTGAGTGAGGGGATCTGAGTGAAAGGAGAGGGCGAGTGAGTAAGAGATGCAGGGAGGGAAGGAGTGAATGGGGTGGAGGAGGAGTGAGTGAGGTGATCTGAGTGAAAGGAGAGGGCGAGTGAGTAAGAGATGCAGGGAGGGAAGGAGTGAATGGGGTGGAGGAGGAGTGAGTGAGGGAATCTGAGTGAAAAGAGAAGGCGAGTGAGTAAGAGATGCAGGGAGGAAAGGAGTGAATGGGGTGAGGGTGGAGGAGGAGTGAGTGAGGGATCTGAGTGAAAGGAGAGGGTGAGTAAGAGATGCCGGGAGGGAAGGAGTGAATGGGGTGGAGGAGGAGGAGGAGTGAGTGAGGGGATCTGAGTGAAAGGCGAGGGCGAGTGAGTAAGAGATGCAGGGAGGGAAGGAGTGAATGGGGTGGAGGAGGAGGAGGAGTGAGTGAGGGGATCTGAGTGAAAGGAGAGGGAGAGTGAGTAAGAGATGCAGGGAGGGAAGGAGTGAATGGGGTGGAGGAGGAGTGAGTGAGGGGATCTGAGTGAAAGGAAAGGGCGAATGAGTAAGAGATGCAGGGAGGGAAGGAGTGAATGGGGTGGGGGTGGAGGAGGAGTGAGTGGATCTGAGTGAAAGGAGAGGGCGAGTGAGTAAGAGATGCAGGGAGGGAAGGAGTGAATGGGGTGGAGGAGGAGTGAGTGAGGGGATCTGAGTGAAAGGAGAGGGCGAGTGAGTAAGAGATGCAGGGAGGGAAGAAGTGAATGGGGTGGAGGAGGAGTGAGTGAGTGGATCTGAGTGAAAGGAGAGGGCGAGTGAGTAAGAGATGCAGGGAGGGAAGGAGTGAATGGGGTGGAGGAGGAGTGAGTGAGGGGATCTGAGTGAAAGGAGAGGGCGAGTGAGTAAGAGATGCAGGGAGGGAAGGAGTGAATGGGGTGGGGGTGGAGGAGGAGTGAGTGAGGGGATCTGAGTGAAAGGAGAGGGCGAGTGAGTAAGAGATGCAGGGAGGGAAGGAGTGAATGGGGTGGAGGAGGAGTGAGTGAGGGGATCTGAGTGAAAGGAGAGGGCGAGTGAGTAAGAGATGCAGGGAGGGAAGGAGTGAATGGGGTGGGGGTGGAGGAGGAGGGAGTGAGGGGATCTGAGTGAAAGGAGAGGGCGAGTGAGTAAGAGCTGCAGGGAGGGAAGGAGTGTGGGGAGGAGGAGGAGGAGGAGTGAGTGAGGGAATCTGAGTGAAAGGAGAGGGCGAGTGAGTAAGAGATGCAGGGAGGGAAGGAGTGAATGGGGTGGAGGAGGAGTGAGTGAGGGGATCTGAGTGAAAGGAGAGGGCGAGTGAGTAAGAGATGCAGGGAGGGAAGGAGTGAATGGGGTGGAGGAGGAGTGAGTGAGGGGATCTGAGTGAAAGGAGAGGGCGAGTGAGTAAGAGATGCAGGGAGGGAAGGAGTGAATGGGGTGGAGGAGGAGTGAGTGAGGGGATCTGAGTGAAAGGAGAGGGCGAGTGAGTAAGAGATGCAGGGAGGGAAGGAGTGAATGGGGTGGAGGAGGAGTGAGTGAGGGGATCTGAGTGAAAGGAGAGGGCGAGTGAGTAAGAGATGCAGGGAGGGAAGGAGTGAATGGGATGGAGGAGGAGTGAGTGAGGGAATCTGAGTGAAAAGAGAAGGCGAGTGAGTAAGAGATGCAGGGAGGAAAGGAGTGAATGGGGTGAGGGTGGAGGAGGAGTGAGTGAGGGATCTGAGTGAAAGGAGAGGGTGAGTAAGAGATGCCGGGAGGGAAGGAGTGAATGGGGTGGAGGAGGAGTGAGTGAGGGGATCTGAGTGAAAGGCGAGGGCGAGTGAGTAAGAGATGCAGGGAGGGAAGGAGTGAATGGGGTGGAGGAGGAGGAGGAGTGAGTGAGGGGATCTGAGTGAAAGGAGAGGGCGAGTGAGTAAGAGATGCAGGGAGGGAAGGAGTGAATGGGGTGGAGGAGGAGTGAGTGAGGGGATCTGAGTGAAAGGAGAGGGCGAGTGAGTAAGAGATGCAGGGAGGGAAGGAGTGAATGGGGTGGAGGAGGAGGAGTGAGTGGATCTGAGTGAAAGGAGAGGGCGAGTGAGTAAGAGATGCAGGGAGGGAAGGAGTGAATGGGGTGGAGGAGGAGTGAGTGAGGGGATCTGAGTGAAAGGAGAGGGCGAGTGAGTAAGAGATGCAGAGAGGGAAGGAGTGAAT